>NC_139256.1:48507322-49006411 GCF_977018435.1 Lepisma saccharinum
AATATGCACAGCACCTCCTTATCTGACTCTGAGATCTTTGCAGGCGCATGCTGTCTGGTCATATACACCATGCCACTTACACCTTCCAGACAAGTTAGTGTTAAAGGACCTTGTACCGTACGTGCTTCAGTCGTCCTAAAATGTTTTTCTCTTGTTTATATGTATATATATATATATATATATAATATATATATATATATATATATATATATATATATATATATATATATATATATATATATATATATATATATATATATATATATATATATATATATTTACTACAGAAAGGATGTTTTAGAGGTGATGAACTGATGATGATTCGAATTGAGAATGGGCAGTAAAAACCTAGTCGAAAGAAGGTGAAATTGCAAAAAAAAAAAAAAAAAAAAAAACGTTAAGACCTACAAATAATCTAAAAAAGGACCAATAAGCCAAAAAATGCCGAAAAAGGCAAAAAAGGGCAAATAAAACCCACCTTTTTCTGGCCTACAATGAACCAAAATGAACATATACATATTCTGTTGGGCCTCGTCTTTGGACACTAGGGAAGAAAAGGATTTTTCCTCATCTTCCGAGCCCTAGTCATTAGGAAGCAAAAGGAATTACTAGAGATCTTTAAACAAGAAAACTGTGACCAATTGAATACTTCTATGATTAGAAGCAGCTAGTGAGTTTAGAAGGAGCAAAATTATGCAGGGTATGGTCAAAATGAGATCAGGATTTAGGGTGAGCTTGAAATAAGTATAACTAACCACCTCATGTAGCTTGGCGAAAAGTTATAACTGAAACTGTTGAGGGGATTGTTGTTGTAAGCTCTGGGTCTTCACATATATAAATCCCGGGCTGCGTATGATTAAAATAATTTCTAAATAAACAAATAAAAACTCAGCGTTGCTTCCTCCAGCAACACAATAAATTATTTCGACTTTTAAATTAGGTCTACATTGGAATTCCAGGAGAGTGTCTTTCTTTATTTCATCACAATTTTTATATTTATGTTTATATTTTCATACCTGTCATTTTCAGATATCTACATGGTATTCAAAATAACAACTTTGTACTTGTGTTTGTTCTACTAATAAATACTAATAAGAAACAATCACAATAATCACTACAATACAGAGGTATATTAATTTTGATGTAACAGTTATGTGGGTTTGGAAAAAGCAACAGAATTATTGAATTGTTAATGGGTGGCTAATTCTATTTAGAATCCTAGTTCCACACATAAATTATGCCTATCAGTTATGTAATAATGCGATTTTTCTTGTGCTTAACTTACGTAGAATTAAAAGAAGAAGTGGTTGGAAGGAAAGCTTTGTTTTGAGGGTGTCAGAGAACTAATCAATCACGATGAGAATGGTTTAAACTTTAGAAGCATCAGAGGTTTAGCCGAAAAGGTCAACAGAATCTGTACGTGCAGATGAAGTAAAGAAGAAAAGGTATGTCACGAAGTATCCGCAAGAAATATTTGTTTATTTGTTTTCAAGTCGAATTTTATACTCAGATAGGCTAATCGGAATCGGAAGCATTGTGCTTCCACCAGGGGAGGGGGCAGTAGAAGCGAGAACCTCTTCATTATATGGCGACAACGTTATGCTATTGGATAAAATATATATATATATATATATATATACAGGAAGAACTCACAGGGAACGTGTTATATTATCACCATAAAATATGCGTTCATTTAAGAGGGTGTATAGCCAGAGACAAATATTTGAGACTTTCGGAGAAAACAACGTTATTGTTCACGGAGTTAGCTGCCTTATCCAACAATGAAACACTGTGAAATTGAAACTACCACTTCAACTTTCGAAGTGGTTTGAACTAATGAAACTCCACTTTTGGAAGAGTAAGTTGTTGCTAATTTTACTTGGTTTGTTCTACGTGAAGTCACCTTTTCTGCTAATTTTGGCTAATGGCAACAATGAGGTTCAATGGTGATTAGATGAAAGTGACGAAGGGGGGAAAAATACACGCAGACATTGAAAATACAACCCCTCACAAATTATTATTTTGACTGTGGTTTCAGGTGCCAGAGACTCGTTCGCCTGCAAGATTAAAGTTTCCAGGGTATACTGCGCAGGATAGAGGTTGACATTTGAGCACTTTCGAAAAGGTCACGCCATACAACCCAAGTCGTCTGTGAAAAACAGATGAATTATCGGGTATGGTGATCAATTTCGATGAATTCCTTGTGTCCAAAATCACATTCTACTAAATGCAAACTATTTGTTACCTCAGTGCATCTAACCATACGTGCACATCTCCCGCATGAGTAACGAAGACTTACTTCAGAAAACGAGTAACAACTTAGCTAACAGATTTTTCAATGTTACTTGATTATTACTTTTGGGCGATATTTTGTCAAAATAGCCTTTCATAAGCCTGTGGATACTGTATCTGCATACAGTATGAATGAACAAAGAATTGTTTCTTTCCGTGTGTGTTTGTTTACATTCCCAATAAGACATTAATTTTAATCCAAATATCCAGTGGCGGCGATTAGGAGGAGTGAGGGGGAGTCCCCCTTGCCACATTTTGCCACTTAATGCACCCGCACTATGGCCTCTTAATGCTAAGACTTTTCTACCCAAAAAAGTAAACTGTCCTTGCACCCAAGTTTTGGCACCCGATAGTCGTTACTGCAAACATTCAGATACATTTGTCAGTTGTAATAACCTTGTAAGTCAAGAAAAAGTGATCATTAACCACCAAGTTTCAGTCAAAAACTCATATGATGAAATTAATATGATCAGGAACATGCATTTAAATTACAAAAAAGGAATTTAATCCTTCACCATTGTCTACCATCAGCCGGCCTCCGTGGCGGAGTGGTTAGCACATCGCGCTACGATGCCAGGGGTCCCGGGTTCGAATCTCGGCCTGGGCATGGATGTTTGTGAGTGTCCATTCATCAATTTCATCATATCATCACTCATCCCCATCTTCGCAAATTAGCCAAAAGTGGCACAAAACGAAGTAAAATAAAGCAAATCAATCAATCAATTGTCTACCATCATAATCTATCACTGTCACCTAATATTTAAAGTGGAGTAGGTACGCGTATGTGCCTTGTATTTTTGCACTTGAAGGACGAAATGTGATGCAACCAATTCACATTTATTTCACTACATTGACATGAAGGAAAGAATGTGATTAGAATGTATGGCTGCGTACACACAAACACTTCCTTGAAATAATTGTGTCCATCGGAGACAAAGAAGTGGAACAAGATGCGAGAATAGATTAGAAAAGAAAGAGGGAAGACACTAAAAACACACACACACATAAATGTGATGTGTGTGTGCATGACAGTTAAGAGGAATATTTGTAGAATGGAATTAGAGAAAATGAAAGGGAGAAAGAGGTAACAAGCTGAGAAAGAAAGATATAAGAAGGCATTAGGAAGTTAAACAGAAAATATGAAAAGGAAAGGGATAGAAGTGAAGGGAAATCGGGAGTGTAAGAGAGAAGGGGATACATATGCATGTATGTCGTACATATATGTGTCTTACACTCACCTACACTTACATGGCCTTACATTTATACCTGCCCACCCTAATCTATCAATATACAGCTTCTGCCTACCCAGTCGAAAATTTCTGGCGCCGTCCCTGCAACCGGACTGTTCAAAATGCCTTCTGCACAGGTTGAAAAGGCTCTCGATTATTCAGGGTAGGACTTCGATCCCCTTTCTCATATATTCAATTTCATAATACAGGGTGACCATAAACATTAGTAATACCAAACCTCCCCTCGATGACTATGAGTAAAAATAAAAATAAAGACAATAAAGAAAAAAGAGACAGACAAAGAATAGAGATAGGATATCCAGTTACGTACAGGATGCTGCTACACACCGGTTAACCTCAAATAGATAAGTAGAGTACGAGAATACATTACGAGGGTCACTATTTATATTTTGAGCCTTGGCAACACTGATTGAAGTTAGGCGCGATTTGACGTTTGCACGGAATCGTCTGGCATTATTGACCATAACATACTTCAAATGTTCTGTCAATAGCTTCATTTGTGTTGTTAATGTTGCCTTGGTGATTGTGCGACAACAATAAAATGTAATTAACTCGTGAACATTTTCTTGTGATCATTTTTTACGACTTTCGACGTGGATTATCAAGACAAGAGTGCATCGATCAACTTACTTCCACACGATGAAGCCCCATCCTTTGCCACTGTGAAACGCTGGTATAACGAATTTAATCGTGGCTGCCATTCGCTCACCGACGAGATTTGCGAAGGTCGTCCAAAATCAGTTGTTGTTCAAGAAAACATTGATGCTGTGCAAAACCTAATACTGCAAGATCGTCATGTGACATACTGTGAGATTGAGGCAACCATAGGCATTAGTTCCACCAGCATATATAAAATATTACATGATCAATTAGCTGTGAGAAAGGTATGTTCTCGTTGGATCCCACACAATTTGACAAAAACTCAAAAAGACGCTCGCGTCAATTGGTGCAAGCAAATGCTCAATAAATACAATCGTGGTGCTTCAAAAGACGTATATAAGATTATAACAGGTGACGAATCATGGATATATGCATATGAGCCGGAACGTAAACAGCAGTCGACTGTATGGGTGTTTCAAGATGAACCCAATCCAACAAAAGTTGTTTGTGCTCGAAGCACATCGAAACAAATGGTCGCCTGTTTTTTCGGGAAAACTGGTCATGTGGCAACTGTGCCTTTAGAGGAACATAGAACGGTCAACTCTGAAAGGTACAAACAAACGCCGTCGGATCATTCTTCATCAAGACAATGCCAGCTGTCACACATCTCGTCTAACAACCGACTTTATGATCAGTCAAAAAATCGAATTGATGGGTCATCCGTCGTACAGTACTGATTTGGCACCCAATGACTTCTTCTTGTTCCCGAATGTCAAGAATATATTGCATGGACAACGATTTTCATCGGCTGAAGATGCCGTTGATGCGTTCAAAAACCATATTATGGAGGTGTCTCAAGAAGATTGGAAAAACTGCTTTGACAAATGTTTCGAACGAATGCAAAAGTGTATTGACCATAAAGCAGAATACTTCGAAAACCAATAAAGCAGTTTTCAATGCCAAATTCCTGTTTTTTCATTGTTAGGCTCAAAATATAAATAGTGACCCTTGTATTTAAATAAATTGTTAACGCGTATAACAAATATTTACATTTAGTGGTTTAAATACAGTCACCTTTGGGCACGTTTACTCGTTTTCTTTACAGATTCTAAATCTTTCCCATTTATCTGATCATCCCTAAGGTTCTTTTACAACTCCTTTACTCTTCCATCTCCACAGACGAGTTTCAAATAATTCCTGGGATCTACCTCAAACCTCTCCCTCAAGTTTTGACATATGATTACGTGATCCCGTTGATGTACAAAGTAACGTTAGATACCATCCCTCTGAAAAAGTTAGATACCAAGCTGCAAGATGTAATGTGTAACTCAACACACGTGACCCATCAAAATTGCGTGTGGTCTAATCAATTATCTAATCTACGATCACATCTCTTTCACCAAATGAAGCTGCTACACACGTATTACGAAGACATTGATCACCTAACCAAAAATTCAGAGTCAATATTGGATAGGGTCAAACGAACGATCCTAAGTTTCGTCTCATCGTGCGTGTCTTATTGTTGCGATTTCGTTTTGAAATCCCAGTTAGATAACGACAGGACTTCACAAACAAACGTCGAAGGACAAATCCTATCTGTTAGGCAACAGTTAACCGATAACAATATTTTCTTACAGAATGTAACTCACGAAATTAAAAATTATGACACAAAAGTCGCCAAAATTGTCTCAGAGTTCAACAAATTCGCGTCAACCATTGATACACAGGAAGACAAATATCTCGCCAATCTGAATTACTTACGACAGGAAGACAACTTACAATTTCAAGGTCTCTTGTTGGAAATATCAACCACAATTTTGCAAATTTCACAACTCATCCAAATTCAATGCTTTCAAGACACGTCAAAATCATGCCGTACCGGATATTTAGACGAGCAGTCTATCCCACTGAAAGCCTTCACAAAGACTTGTAACACGTAGAAGCCAATATCACAAACGATGGATACAAAGTAGCTATACTGTTTTAACTTATCGAAACTTTTTATCAAACACCCCTAACAACCTGTCAAATTACCGACAAACATATTTTTATCACCGTTAACGTTCCAATTAAGAGAAAAGAGTTTAGTTAGAAACTGTATGAGGTGCTTGCCGTACCATTTAAATTCGATTCAAAAGTCTGCATAATTAACGCACCACCTTCATTCGTAGCTGTCAATCAGGACAACTCGGTAGCGATTATCCAAGGAGCAGAGCTCGGCAGATGTCAGGTACAAAAAGAACGTCTCTGTAAGATACCCACGTTTATCTCATCGCATTACAGTTTTGCGGCTTGCGTACGCCAAGCCTTAAACGCGACAACAGTACGCGATCTAGTGAACGAGTCAGTGTCTATACTCGTGCAAAAACTCATTGGTTACCGAAATCCTTCAAGTAGATTGAACGGAGTTTATTATAAGTAGGGCTCGGAAGTTGAGGAAAAATCCTTTTTTTTCCTAGTGTCCAAAGACGAGGCCCGACATAACATATGTTTGGCAATTTATGGGTCTTCAACTTCCAAGGCCTAATTATAACAAACACACCAGAATACATCAGTATACAGTATTCAAACTCCTGAACTGTCATTTATCCAATATCGACTTACCAACAACACGGACCCGTTAAAATTTCAATCCCCTGTAACTCCAAAGTAAATATCTCCGAACATGTAACTATTCATCCTATATACCCGTATGTGGTAGAAAGACAAACAGAATTTCATTCGGTCCATATCTTACCCTCAAAAGCAATGAAATTCCGCTTGGCAACATTTATAAAATGCATAAAAACTTCAACATTTTCCATGAAATCAAGCATGACTGGAAATTAGAAACACCATCATTGCCAAATTTCAAAATTACCTCCTTACCCGAATATATACCATTCTACCTACATTACGACATCCCAGTCTACGTGCTATACATGTGGAACCTGTGTCTCACCTTTTCTTTACTGTATGTAACAGGTTTACACAAAAAGTTGTTAGCAATTTGTTTCATTCGCCGAACGAATGCGTTCTCTTTGAATTCTCCCCTGCATGTCGTTTCCGCATCCGCGTTAACTTTTCTATTTGTTATACTCATAATAATTGTTTTGACCTTTTGTCCCAGAAAAATCACGTCTAATCTATGTTGATGTCCCATGAACGTCATCATGCAGCAGAAAAGGAAAACTAGAGTCGCCAGAACTAAGAAAATCATTCGACGACCGAATACTTTTCCCTCATTACCACCCATCCCCACTATTTCTACTAATATACCTACTAATTCCATTCCTACACCTCTAACACACCCGCAAACGTCCCCTATACGAATCCACTAGTTTATTTAGAATCAAAACCTGCTTCCCAAAGCTATAGCGCCCTGTGTGATATCTCATCCATAATCTACGATACTAAATAACCTGAAAGAAAATAACCTCTTCTTCACCTTATGGCACGAACTTACTCATTCACTCTCTCTTGAGAAAATGCAAAATCAGCTGAACCTGTCACCTCAGATCCAGCAAGACCGTGTGTAGAAAAGGAAATCTCAAGGAACCGTAGCAGCTACATCCAACCTCCCCCCTTCACTTTAGCATGCACCGAAGAAGAAGAACGTCAACCTACACAAAGCAATCCCCCCTACTTCAGCACAAGCCAAGGAGATGTTACAATGGAAATCAGTTCGTTCCCCTGACACGCAGATTATATAACGACCCATCTACCCTCACAACAACGAGTCGCCGGGATAGCAAGTTTCGGCTAGCCTTCAGGACACAAATAGTGCTACTATCCCAAAGACCAAAACTATGTATATATCTACATGCACAAATAGTGGTGGTTTGAAATCCATATATATATACACAGTAAGTCCTCATTAACACAAACTCGCTTAAGACGAACACTCGGTTGACATGAACAAAAATGTTGCTCCCGGCAGGGATGTATTAGCTATATCTTATAGAACGTTTTATCGGTTAACGTGAATTTCGGTTACCAAGAATTATGAACTGTTTTTTAGTCCATTGCGTCATTAGATCTCATTTATCATGAACTTCCAAAGTTTTTCATAATTTTTTTCTGTCGTTCCTCTGCTAGGTATGTAAGACAATGCTCGACAATCTCTATCATCTTGTCAACAATCAACTTATACAGTATTGTAACCAACAGATTCATATCAACAATGTGCTCAAATGTGTTTTTCTTTCTTTAAAACGTAGTCAGTACGAGTTTGTTCTGAATTAACCGCTAGTTTTACAGTAGCTTTGAGTACAGTTGGCCGTGAAATTACCAGACATTTGCGTTCCCGTCTGTGACAGCGCAATATGCAGGATCTTTCACCAGAAAATGATCTGCGAGTACTTTTCTAAAAAAGTGAATTACTGTTGTAGCGTTCTCTATGATGACATATATACTATGTATTGTAAATGTTTAATGTGTAGAAAGAACTGTATTGCAACAATAAAATTTGAGTCCCTGGTTAGCACGAATTTTTTTAACACGAACTCTTGATTTTTCGGTCCCTTGGGATTCGTGTTAATGAGGGTTTACTGTGTATATATATATACACACACACACACATATACATACATACACACACACACACATATATATATATATATGTGTGTGTGTGAGTGTGTGTGTGTGTGTGTGTGTGTATATATATATATATATATATATATATATATATATATATATATATATATATATAGATATATATATATTGGGTCCCTTGTAAAATCCGAGTTGATGTATTTTCATGGAATTTGATATAAGCGATACAAAAGGCCTAGTGGGACACCTTTTGAAGTATGTCACGGGGACGGCCGCCATGTTGTTTCCGCCATCTTGAATTCACCTTTTTTATTTAAAATGATATGTGGGTCATGTGATACATGACCATAGGCTAGAATTTCGTCAGGATGTCATGATGAGTAATGAATCTTTTATCCAACAAGTACATTTATTTGCTACTAGATGGCAGCATACTTACTGCTTTCATGTTCTCCAAGTACATCTATTTGCAACTAGATGGCAGTGGTGATATATAAAGCACTGTGTAGCAAGTCTCTTCGGGAGAACCTAACTTGCGTGACATGCAAAGAGAGATCAATGATACCTCGGAGCGTGGTAGTGGTGTGACATGCAAAGAGAGATCGATGATAACTCGGAGCGTGGTAGTGGCGTGACATGCAAAGATTATTATCTGTACTTGCATGCCATGAAAGAGAACCAGTATATTATCGTCACTTTCTGGATTTTTAGCAATTAAAGTTTAACAGTATGTTAACATTATATTAACAGTATGTTAACAGATAAAAATGTATATTGTTATGTTAATAGTTTGTTAATAGTCTTAAAAATAAAATATTAAAAATTTTATTTTTAGTTTCCAAGATCTTTTTTTTCCAAATTATTAAAACGCTTATATCTCGAGAACCAATTAATGTAGAAAGGTGGGGTTTTTTGTATTCATTTTGTTTTGATGTTGTCTTTAATTTGAAACCAAACTCGATAATAATAAAAAAATTATATTAAATATATAAAACCTAAGAAATTTTATTTTAAAAAAATTTAATGTATAAAACCTAACATTTTTAAAAAACAAAATGAATATATAAAACTTAATATTTTTTAAATAAAAAATAATAAATATAAAAACCTAAGAAATTTTTATTTTTTAAAAAATTTAATATATAAAAGCTAACAAAAAAAATATAAAACCTAAGAAATTTTATTTCTAAAATTTTTAATATATAAAACCTAATATTTAAGAATATATATAATTATATATATATATATATATATATACAATTTACATAATAAAGAATAACAAAAATGAATAACAATAGAATTAAATTATACCACAAACAAGAAATTTTGTGTACAAACCATATCAGACATAAATTATGAAGCTTCAGATATTCCAAATTGTCTAGCTAAACTGAAAGAAAAAATTCAAAATGTAATTCAAAATAAACTTGAAATGAGTTCTCTCAAAATATATTTTAATTTATCATCTATGTATATAAATTCTCATAGAGAAAAACAACGATACTTCCATTTAACAAGTATATCACCTTTACACTATGATCACTTTCATCGATTAGATAATATTTATGATAATGCACGTAAAGAACTTATCTGAAAATGTGATCAGTTCCAAGGAAGAGGTTCGGGTTGGTCACTTTGTGATACAAACCATAAACGTGAATTAAAAATAGCAAGATATTACCCTCTTGGGGGATCTAGTTATTTTGAATTAGCCAAACACATAAAAAACAAAAAAAGCTGTATTGAATTTTCAAAATAAAGAGAATAAATGTTTTTTATGGTGTCTCATAGCCTATTTTCATCCAGTAACTGTCAATAAAAAATCGTGTCTCTAATTACAATTATCCGGAATATATAGAAGAGTTTATGTCAGGCATAAAATATCCAGTAGATATCTCAGATATTAGTCACTTTGATAAACAATATAAAGAATACTACAATCTACCAATAGCTGTGCATGTTTATGGTATTGATGAAAAAGATGAACTTTGTGTACTGTGTCACTATCCAGCAGCAGATGGTACATATTTTATACATTTATTATACGTTACAGAGAGAAACAAGAAACATTATTGTCTCATACAGGATTTTGGAAGATTGATGATGCATAGGCAAAAAACATTAAACGCAGGTAAAATAACAATATGTGATCGATGCTTTTCAAAATTTGATGGAAGAGATGGGAAAACATGTGAAGATAAATTAAAGGAACATATTAAATATTGTTCTCTCCACCCTCCTGGGACTTATCATTTTTCATCCAAAAATATAAAAATTTCTAATTATAAATCATTGGTAAAACATCCATTTGTAATTTATGCAGCTTTCGAAACAATACAAGAACCAATAGCAACATGTATTCCAGATTCGAATGTATGAAGTACAACACATACAGCTAAACATAAAGCATGTGGTGTTGCACTAAAACTGATATTCACTTATGAAAAAATAATTCAGAACTATATTTTTATCAAGGTGAAGATGAACCCCAAAAAATTATTCACAAACTTCGAGAGTGGGGTGAAAAATATGATCAAATCTTACATGAAGAAATACCAATGAAGCCTCTTACACCAGAACAACAACAGGAATATGATAATGCCATACGATGTGAATACTGTAAACATAATTTTAATTATAATAGTGAAAACAAAGGATGCACCACAATCATTTTAATGGAGAATATATTCATACAATTTGTAATTCATGTAATTTGCAAATACAGAAACCTAACTTCATTCCAATATTCATTCACAATTCACAAAATTTTGATTCACATTTATTTATCAAAGAATTAGGGTATGATACAGAGAATATTAATATAATACCACGCAGTAAAGATAAATATATTGCAATAGAGAAAACTATCAAATTAGAAAATGGAAGAAAAGTTGTTCTTAGATTCCTGGATTCATATCAATTTTTATCTAGCAGTTTGGCTACTCTGGTAAGTCAATTAACTAATAATGAATTTGTTCATACAAAATAATATTTTGGTGAGGATAAGATAGAATTGCAGAAAAGGAAAGGGGTCTACCCATATGATTACATGGATGATTTTGAAAAATTCATATCGAGAGATAAATTTTATAAAAAACTTCTGGATGATGATGTAGCGAGGAAGATTATCAATATGTACAGAGAGTCTGGAAAACACTAGGTTGCAAAACAATGGGAGATTATCATGACAACTACTTGATTTTGGATACTCTCCAGTTGGCTGATGTATTCGTAACTTTTCGAGAACGTTGTTTTAAATTATGTAAACTAGAGCCTGTATTCATGTACACAACACCTGGTTTATCCTGGCAGGCTATGCTTTTAAATACAAAAGTTAAAATTGGTCTTATCAATGATATCGACCAGTTCATGTTTGTTGAATCTGCTAAACGTGGTGGTATAGTACAGTGTCCTTTAAGATATGCAAAAGCAAACAATAAATATTTACCTGGCTACAATCCTTGTCAACCATCTAAATACATATCTTATGTTGATATGAATAATTTATATGGGTATGTCATGACTCAATCATTGCCAATCGGTAATTACAAATGGATGAGCAAGAAAGAACTTGAAGACAGGGATTTCTTAAACTGGTCTGAAGATCATCCAGAAGGTTGTTTGTTGAAAGTAGATTTGGAATATCCATCTGATCTCCATGACAAACATCATGGATTAGCTATGGCACCAGTCTCTCAGAAAGCCCCAGGTACAGAGGAAAGAAAATTGGTGTTATCTCTTGAAAACAAAAAAAAAATTATGTACTTCACTATCGATTGTTACAATATTACTTGGAACAAGGTATGAAATTAATAAAAGTCCAGAAGGGGTTAAAATTTGGCCAAGAAAAATGGTTAAAATCTTATATTGATAAAAATACGAAGAATCGAATACAAACAAATTCTAAAGTTGAAAAAATTATTTTTAAATTAATGATTAACTCTATATTTGGAAAATGTACAGACAATAACAGAAATCGAGAGGTGTAATTTGGTATGCAATCGAAAAAAACTTCAGAAACTCATTGCTGATCCCACATACAAAGGTTTTACAAGAATTACAGATGATCTGACTCTTATTGAAAGATCCAATAACAAAGTAATGTGTGATGCACCAATAGCTGTGGGTGTTGCAGTTCTTGAATTAGCTAAATTAGAAATGTATAAATTTCATGATGTTATGAAAGCTAGATACAAAGATAAAATTGAAATAGCATACATGGATACTGATAGTTTTATATATGTGATAGAGACACCTGATTTGAAAAGAGATTTGCTTTCTATGAAAGAATATTTTGACTTTAGTAATTATGTAGAAAATTATCCATTATAGAGTCTTGAAAACCAGATGATCCCTGGGAAAATGAAAGATGAGGCAGCAGGGTCTATAATAACAGAATTTGCTGGTCTAAGACCTAAAATATATTGCCTAAATATTGATGTCAAAGAAGAAATTAAAAGGGGTAAGGGTGTAAGTCGACCATGTACAAGAGAACTTACAATGGAAGATTTTAAAGAATGTTTATTTGAAAAGAAAACAAGAAAGATGTCTTCATATCATCTCACTAGCAAATTAGATGGTGCGCATACTACATTTAAAAATAAAGTAGCTCTTGATGGCAATGATAATAAATTGCAAATATCAGATTGCAATGTTCATACTAAAGAATACGGACATTATAATACAAGTAAACATTGTGATAAATGTAAGTTGAGCATAAACAAGTGAACTTACAATGAAAGATTTTAAAGAATGTTTATTACCTAGTGTCTATACTAAAAAAAACAAAGTAGTTCTTGATAACAATAATAATAAATTGCAAATATTAGATTGCAATGTTCATAGTAGTGAATATGGACATTATAATACAAGTAAACATTGTAATAAATGCTTATGAATTAAAAAATTGATATAAATATTAATATTATATTTTTAAAAATATTTTTCTTATTTATTGCAATTTCTATTTGAGTTAGTTGGTGGTAGAGTAGCCTAAGGTTAAATTTTTGCTTTAAAATAAAAATAAATACAAATATATTGTATTATATTGCATTATATATTAGTATTAAATAGTATAAAAATTAAAATTGTTCTATCACTCTCATTCTTTACATCGTATATGTATGATTTCTCTACAATTAAAATTGCATTGCATATGGTATTTTCAGGTAAAGTTTCATGAAACTCACATATTAACTTAATATTTGTTTGATCAATAATAACTACAAATTTTCTTGTTGATGCATTTATTAAAACCATTGGTCTGTGAATTATAAACTCATCTGGATTACAATACATATCTATGTCTCCTTCAGTTACCCTCTTAAATGCTTCATATAACTTCAAATAATCTTGATCTGCACTTTTTAAATTGTAATTTTCACGTGGGAATACCTCATTTCGACCATTCTTCAAATATACATTTTTAATTTTGCAATTATCAAACTGGCTGCTATCTTTTTCCTGATTGTCATCTCTCCCTGTCTGAAACAATACAGCTACAAACTCTGGCATATCGTATTGTAGAGATTGAAACTGATTAGTAATATCGAATTCAAAGAATTTACCCTCCACTGGCCTCTGTATGCATTGATATATATAGTGTTGTATCGGAATTTGTTGATTTTTTAAAATGTTGGCTTTGTGTTTGAGAGCATAATTCGATTCATATTCAACTATAGGCATGTTTAACTCCATAGATTGAATCACACATTTTGCAGCTTCGGGTAAACTAGCATCATTGGCTGTTCCATCGGGATTCAAAGTTTTCTATCTCATTATTGAATTATGATCATTGGGTGATCTGCGAAATATGATCCTTAAACCACCATTCCACATAATTTCTTTATAATCAGAGAAAAAGCCAAATAGCAATCGCATGGGGAACAGCACTGTGTGACTTTTTGTTATGATTTTTGTTCCAGCTTCGAATCCACCAACTTTATAATATACACTCTGTGATTTGGATAATTTTAATGTCCCCACTGTAGCGGATGTAATTCCAGGATAATCAATTCTGTCAGTGACTGTACCATGCTTTCTGATTTCAATTTGTGAGACTAAAAATGGAACAAAATTATCTATAAGTTTTACATTAGCAGTAGCTGGATATTGTTCACTATTTTATTTTTTTACAAAATCAAATTTTATATACAGATCCGATCTATGTTGATGAATAAAACCATCGCCTACTGTATCAATTTGAATTTCCTTATTCGGTTCATTGAGGTTAAAAATGTTCTTCTGTTTGGAGGAAATTACTGCAACTTATAAATCTCGATATTTTCCATTGGTACTTATTTATTTATTTTAAATAACAATTTCTATTATTGCTGTGGTATTAGCACCGTCAAAATCGATTATCTCGTTTTTCTCATTTGTAATTGTTATCTCTATGTAATTAACTTTATCAAGAGAAACAGGGAAATAGACTGGTGGGATTGGGGAATAGATGATAGGTTACATAAATTCTGAATTTGGCTTAAATGTAGCAATGATACCAGTTTCCTTGTGGCTACCAACTGAATTTTCTTCAGCTTTGATAATCATTCCTTTAGCAATGTTGGAGTGAATATTCAATGTTTCCATAGCTAAGAATTTTGTTATAAATGTACCTATGTTCCTAATACCTGCTTCTAATTTGCTATTCTTGGGGAAACCTAGAAGTTCGCCTATGGTAGATAGGTAATTTTGGTGTACTAACTAATAATTTCATTCCATTTCCTTTGGCTATACACTGCCTCTTCTTTTCCTGTTTTTTTTTTAGATAAAATTGGATTAGTTTTTAAATTTTTAAGATCATGATATGGAATTTGATATACAACTCCTTTTGGTTTCATATTGTTTTTTATTATTATTTTTAATATTATTATTTTTTCAGGGTGTGTATATATATATATAAATATATATTTATTACAGACCCCACCCTAATTTTTGTTTTGTGTTCATAGCAATGGTTGTACACAATGCTGTTATTTGTTCACCAAAAGAAGCATCTCTGCTGGTTAATCTTCCAAATGCAGTCTCTTCCAATTTTTGATCAGCTACATGACGAGCATCCAGATCTGCATTTGTGTTGTATGCAATGTCATGTTCTTTACAAGCTGCATCGAGAGGATTGACCCCCCTGTCCCCTCTTTTTATCGTTTCTCAAGATTTGTCCCAGGACCACAGTATTGTTAACCAGGTACATGTAATTCGAATGGGAGCTTATTAATAATATCATTAACCAAACCTCGACCCTCTGATAAATTCCAGAATTTAGGAGGTAGAGCATTAATAATTTTAATTAAGTATCCTATATCTTTGGGATCATTTCCAATAAAATGAGCTAGTTTATTGCTAATCATGTCTACAATACCCATTTTCTGGTTGTTAAAGTTGTTGTTTCCTGCATTTTCTTCCAATGCTATAACCAGCAATCTATCTATGAGTTTTCTCACATCATCTACCCACACAAATTCTTTTATTTAAAGTATTGTATTGTTTGATACCACTACCAGTTTTGAGTTGGTTCCAGATAGGTTTAACAAGATTCTTGTATTTGTCCCCACTGCTCGATTTAACTCTATTCTGGCTGGCATCGTTCGTTTGATATAAGGCATCAGATAGTATCAAAACATCTGAGTAACTCTGATAATCTTATTCTGTAAAATTCTTTGGTTGTTTCTTGGTGATGAGCTCCCATAATCCAGGAGTGCCAGGATATCTAGACCAGCTACTTTTCCCACCCAAATTGATTTTTATATTATCCCCTTCGAATGTTACTCTAGATTTCCTAATTTTCCAAATCACACCCTCGTTTGTTTCAATGGTCGGATAAAAGCCAACACTTCATCTTTTTCAAATTTGCCTGTACTCAGGTAATCTGTTGCCAAGGGACAAAACTCGATTTTCTCTGATTCACTTATAGCTTTAGTAAGTGGCTGTTGGAGGGTAAGAGGAGTATGGATACTAGATAATGGGGTGGGTGGAAAATCTGCATAAATTTTAGCAGTTAGAGATACCAATTCATTTATGAGATTTTTATTTTGTTCTGTGACACCCTTAATCTCTTTATCGAGACTACTGATCGCATCCATAATTGGTTGGTCTTGACGTTTGTGTTGGTAATAAAAGCCTCGGTTCTCTGATTTCCAGCCTTTGAAACGTTTTGACAGTAAATCACGTAATTTCAAATTATCTTCAATTTTATGTTTTGACATATTTATTTTTTGATTAGAGGTTATTTTATATCGTTTCAATGTTCACAAAAGTCATTGATTTTATTTCTAAATTTTCCATTGTTAGGTTTTCTAGTCATGTCGATGGTAACAAATCCAAAATCATCAATGTTCCAACAGGATGAACAGAATTTTGAAAATTGGTTATAATTTAAGTCACCCCTCTAGTAATCATTATAAACATGTTTAAAATTAGTATGATCTTGACGAAACAAACAAATTAGGTTTGTATTATCTCGTAGTAATTGTTTAGGAATTTTGGAATAAGTTTGAGCTAAATAAAAGCAGTGTATTTCTTTGTGACGACCCTGTGTAAAGAAATTTAGAATTTCGGTTTGATTTTCTAGAATGACACCATCAAAAACTTTTTTCAAACAATCATTGAGAGGTTTTTGTTAAGTCCCTCGTACAGCTTCATGAGTTCTTGATATTTCGGTTGTTCTAAACTTTTAGAGAATACATACAGGTGTCTATTTTCCCAATCTAGCCAATTAGGGGCGAGCAGGAAATTATCTACCAGCAAAGTGTTTTTTCCACAACCCCAAGAGAGAGGGGGGACCTACAATGAGGCACCTTATACCGTGCGTTCATTTCGATCTGCAGCCGAGAGATCGGGAGAAGCGTGGCGGGCCGTGCTGACGGATATGCCGACATTTGCGGCCTGTAATGCCCACTTATTTTTATAGACATATGCAGACATTTATATAAATATTCCAAAACGATCACTAACCTGTGTTATAACACGCAAAAGTTCTTCTGTAATTCATCCAAGTTCTGCTCTTATATACACAAAAAAATACGCTTTAGAAACGATGTTAAGAGCCACAGATAATAAAACATTTTAATCATAGTTTTGACCAGTAACGTCCTGCTTAAGTTTATATCCTTGAAAGAGTTTTGTGCCGATGGGGATCGTTTGGAAATTTTGAATGTGCAACACTGTATCAAGATTACGCTGTAGAAGAAACCGTTAAAAGTCAATAGCGTTTGTGAGCTTCCTTGCAATCCGAAATCTCCGAGCTCGAGTTTTTTGTTCCTTCGCGACTAGATGAAGACAGAGTTGTGAATATAGTGGCGAGCAATGTAAACCAAGAGCGTGTTAATTTCGTACTGTGCGCAAGAGTGTTATTCTTGGTTACTTGCAGTTACTTGTTTGTGTTATTGTAGTGTGTATGTGTGACGTGTCAGTGAGACGATTGGAATGCCAGCCGCAAGATTCACGTTAGAACAAAGATTTTTTTATGTATGACACGTACCTACGTGAAAACAAACTCGTGTCGAGACGTGTGTAGGTAATTTGTACAGAAATTCCCATGCGTTTCAACTCCACACAGAGATACGGTTAGACATCTTGTCCTTAAATTACGAGAAACTGTATCGTTAAATTTTAAAACACCTAAGCAAAAACGACGGATTCTAACCGAAGCAAAACTCGATGATATTGGTGCAGCGTTAGAACGTTCTCCAAACAAACCTCTACGCCGTGTTTCACAAGAGGTGGGCGTGTCAAAATCATCGGCACATACAGTCACTAAGCTACTAAAATTAAAACCATACTCTTATAACACAGGTTAGTGCTCGTTTTGCAATATTTATATAAATGTCTGCATATGTCCATAAAAATAAGCGGGCATTTCAGGCCGCAAATGTCGGCATCTCCGTCAGTGCCGCCCGCCACGCTTCTCCCGATCTCTCGGCTGCAGATCGAAATGGACGCACGGTATTATCAGGTATCAACTCCCCATTATTTTAAATAGTGTCTACTAAATCTGGTAAACGCTGTACCACATTCCATGTTGGTGTTAAAGGATCACCTGGTTTGCTTCTATCCAACTTCTTTCTGGCAATCCTAGCCATTTAACATACAATTTATTATATTTCTTACGTAATATTTTCTCAATTAAATATGTATCTGGATATTTTGTTTTACTAAGTTCCTCTTCATAAAATCTACCCTTCAATATTTTATTCTAATTATCTTTTATGATATATATATTTCTATTCCCTGGTAAAACTTGAACTACTGTACTCCAATTTTTGGTGAATCCCTTCTCAAATAAATGTTTAAATTTACTGACTCTCACTTTTATATTTTGGTTTCTTGGTAGGATATTTATATTTTTGACAATAAACAATAGAACTCAACCTAGACTCATCAGACTTGGTTACCTCATTAGGTTTCATGTGAATAGTACTGTGTACTGAATTATTATAATTATGAACTAGCTCGGGTAAAATTTGTACCCATTTATAGTTACCCTGTAGAGTAAATTGCCTCCACATGCGATTTCTTAATGTTCTGTTGAATCGCTCCACTATACTGGCTTTAAGAATGTAGAATATATGTAGAATAATGTTTAATATTATGTTGATTCATTAACTTGGTAAATGTGGAATTGTAAATTTTTTCCTCTATCTGTTTGCAAATAATTCGGTATCCTACCCTCACTAAATATGGACTTTAAAGCCTCGGTAACACAAATACCTGTTTCAGATATTAATGGAATAGCCCATGCATATTTACTGAATGTATCAATAACTGTGAGCATATATTTGTAACCATGATTTACCTTATGTAATTTTTTTAAAGTTCCTGTGCTCATTTCTATGAGATCAGCTTGAAACAAATCGTCTACATCTTTCGTTACCACACTCAATCGTTTGTAGTTGCGACGAGCTGGTCTGTGTAATTCAGTAACTATATCTTGTCTTAACATTGGGCAGTATAAGAAAATATTACATAAAATGGATTATTTTCACGGTATAATAGTTTCACTTCAAATAATAATTCGTCACCAGCTTCCACACGAAAACCAGATAATTGTTCATCCTCGTGTATTTTATATTCCTTTACAGATTCATCCCAATATGCAATAGGTATCTGAAGTGCTCTGTACACAACATCTTTTCTCTGTATGGTGAAATTTGGTACTTCCACATGTTTACCATTCTTCACATAGCCAAGTTTTAAAAACTTAATATTACCATCAAGAAAAAAATTCATGAGACTGGGTGTAGGGATACAGTTTGTAAACATTACCTGCATTAACATAAGTCCAGTGCCCTCGTACATTTGCTACACTCTCAAGTGTAACTATCTCAACAGTGAAAAATTGACTTAATTCAAGATCGTCTAATCTGCTTAATACCGTTTCTTGATATTCTTTTATGGTGCGTACCACTTCATCGTAGCTGGGTTTGATTTTCACATCGACATACAAATGTTTAAATTGTTCTTTGAGATCATGAGGTTGCGAGGTAAAACTTGATAAAGCAGATTCTTGAATTGTTTCGAGGGTACTAATTTGTAGGTTAATGTTAGAAATAATCTCCTGTAAATTTTCTACAAGTTTCAATTTGATACTTTGGCTGGCAAGATCGTGTACCTGACTAGTGATTTCTTCAAACAATGCATGAAGTTCGTTGACTATCTGGTTGGTAGGCAAAGTAGCAATGGTGTCTTGAATTAGAGCAATTTCCGCTTTAATGTTCTTGATGTCCTCTGATTTGAGTATATGATTTACTGCTCCTTTTACAGATCTTAACTCCTGGGAAGTGGGTAAATTAGCTACAGTGTTTTTTAGTGTGGTCAAAGCTTGTTTGACAGTATTTAATTCCGTAGCATCAGCAACATTGCTCAAAGCGTTTTTAAGTTGTTGTATGTCATCTTGTGTAGGTGTAGATTGTTGTAATATTTGCAATTTATTCTGTATGTCATCAATCAGATGATGAAAATGGGACAGTTCAGATTCGGTATTTAGGTTTTCCAGCTTGGTAATCTGTTCTTGGATTATGTTTAAAGATTCGGTTATGCTTGGCAACTTAAATTCCAGAGTTTCCTGTACATTTGTCAATTCATTTCTCATGGTTGTAAAAGGGTCTTCAATATGAGCTATGGCACCCTGTATCTTTCCAAAAGCTTCATAAGTCTCGAACTGTAATTTGATACTGGCAACACTGCGTGCGATGGCATTTAATTCGGAAGATGAAGGTAAATTATTAATAAAATCTTCCAACGTTTGCAGTTTGGATTGAACTTCTGTTATGGCTCTGTGTAACTGATCTGTTTGCAATTCAATTTTAATATTTTCTAGTATAGGAATTTCGAAAGATAAAAATTGCTCTCGTAATTCGAGAATACTAGCATTAAGCTGTTCGTACTTCTCATGGGTTTTGATATTTTGAATAATAGAAAGCAGACGGTACGAATAGTATTTGCTTGATTGTTTAATTCTTGTTTTAATTGTTCTGAGGTGGTTGTTTGGAGTTGTCGAAATTTATTAAGTTAATTTTTTAATTTGGTTATGCTTTCTTCTAAGTTTTGAACATTGTCTATTGAGGCTAAGTTGGTATATTTTTGGAGTAGGGATTTCAGCTCGCCACCAATTTTTACTATGGGATTCATTAATTCAGTTTGGAGATTTGTAATCTCAGCTTGTATATTTAAATTTAGTGAATTTTGTAAAATTAATAAATCTGATTTAAGTTTATTAAGACGCACGTCTAATCTGGCAATGTCGCTGGAATTTTCTGGTATCTCTTGTCGTCTTCTGTTTCCAAATATATCCATTGTTTTATTTTTTTAATTTGTTTTATTTTTTTGTTTTGGTATTTTTATATATTCATGAGAGGATAAATTATTCTTATTTCGATAAAGAGAGGAATTAACTTAACTCCCCAATTATTTCAGCATAGAGGAGGTCGCCTGTTTCCACATCATATATTGTAGTAAGTGTAATTGATGCTACAACCAGGACAACAAATGATGAGCCCCCCTCGGGCAGAATTGGCCACACTTAAAACAAGCTCAACATGCTCATATGAGTTTTTTGCTCAAGTGAAGCACCCCGTCTAATCCAAGATGTTTGTAAAAATGCCCTCGGGAATTTCCCGAAGCTACAGTGTACAAATGATGAGCCCCCTCAGATTGATTTGCCCACACTTACAAAAGTTGCATCAGCCAGATTGTTGTCCATAAGCTTGTTAAAAATATGCCCCTTTTTGATATTGTTTTGGATACACTTGAAAGTAAGCCAAAATCCTCATAAAACCCATACCTACACCCATACATATTTACTTCCGGTTTAAGTTCAATTGGATACCAGGTTCAATTTGTTTATCTAATATTAAGACAATGTAATATGCAAAAATCTTTTAGAATTGTTCTGTAACTCTCTTATTTCTTACATCATAAACATATGATTTTTCACCTATGAGAATAACACTACATATAGTGTCATCAGGGAGTGTATCGTGGAATTCACAGATAATTTTAATAAAAACTCTCGGGAAATTCCCGTGAAAAATTATGACCCCTCAGGAATTTCCCGTTTTTTCTTCTCGGACCGGCTTAGGGTATATAAAGAGATTTTGCATTGCATATCAGCCAGTATTGTGAGAGTGGCTGAGGAGAACAGATGTGTTGTTACAGTGCTTCTCATACTTACAGGCCTGTTTGGTTTAATATATAATTCATATTAAATATATTTCTGGTATATTGAACAAAAAGGGCTTATATTTTGTATAAAAAATCTGATATTTGTTGCATCCAGCTTGTTTGTTGTAATCCACTCATATTTAGAGTCAGGCTTATATCTGTCCCAGCCTGTTATACAAAAATCAATACATAACACTCAGCGCTAGGTCATTGCCTTTCTAGGACATGCATGTCTGTGCAGGCATTTGCGGAAGGTCAGTGTAGATCAATATTTATTCTCTTTTCCCACTTGTAGGCTATTAGCTTTACAATCTGTCATAATAAGCATAGAGTTTTGGTTTAAAACCCAAAAAATTTTGTATAATAAACCGAGAATAAAAATTAATAATATTAACATATTAAATATACACAAAAAATATACAAAGCACACAGCTGAACAAAATATAAGTACAAAATCTTGAATTGAAACCCAGGAAATCTTATATAATAAAGCAACAACAAAAATGCCAAATCAAAAATTTTGCAATCAGTGTAATAAGAATATATCCAGCCCCAATTGGGCCAGACACCAAAAGAATTGTAACCCAAGCAAATATAGAACTCCCACTAAAATATGTCCTAAATGCCACAAAATATTTAGCAAGACATATTTCAATAGACATGTGGGTTCTTGCTCTGCACAGTCATCAACATTGCCCCCTCAACCATCTACATCTGGTCTGAAAAGGAAGCATGAAACACCTGTTAATGCTGGACCGGCAAAGCAGCCACGCTATGAACCCATCCATAGCAGTTTTAACGGCCAATTAAGGGATCACCGTTTTGTATCAGAGCCAAGATGTGACATTAAGAATTTTTTGAACAGTATAAATCCAGATGTGCAGGCAATTCTAAATGCACAAAATGGCTCTTATAAGCTGTCTCTCAAATTGTTTTCACAATATAAGAAGCCAAATGGCACAAAATTTACACAGCCCCACATAACAGAAACTGTACCGGTATATTCAAATGCAAATTCAGACAAAATAATAAGCAGTTTAATAGATCAATTGAATATTAAACACTCTGAATTTGCAGCAAAAGAGTCTGGATGGAGCCTATGCGGTTCTCCACACAAGTTATATGTTAATATTTCTGAATTCAGCCCATTACAAGGATCTAAATATCTGCCATTACCTGCCAATATTAAAAACAAAACAGCCGTGGTTAACATAGAAAATACCGACCAGAAATGCTTTTGTGGTGTATTTTAGCTGCTTTGTTTCCAGTTTTAAATCATCCTGAGAGAATAAGTTATTATAAACAGCATGAACACAATTTCGATGAGGCAATGGAGGGTTTAGAATATCCAATGCCTGTTCAGAATATTGATAAATTTGAAAAAAAAAAGGCCAGGCATATCAATGGCAAACAATTATCTATTAATGTATTTACTTGTTCTACTGGCCGTGGCAATTGCTTGATAGCACATCTCAGAATCAGTACACTTGATGATGAATCTGCTGTTCCGATTGATCTGCTCTTAATTGAAGAGGATGGCACAAATCATTACACTTTGATACATAATCTTGAAGCTTTAATTAGAACACAACTAGACAAAACTCATAGAATATTCAAGTTGTGCAGAAGATGTTTGACTGTATTTGATGGTAAAAAAATGGTGAATGGGGTTCGGGAAAAAAATGCAGAAATTGCTAAAAACAAGTTAATTGCGCATCTGAAATACTGTGGCAATCATAAACCTGTTCATATGGTGATGCCAATGCCAAGTGAAAATGCCAAATTCAAAAAGTTTGAAGCCTTGTTGGAACACCCAGCATATATAGTCTGTGATTTTGAATCAAATCTCAAACACCTTGCATTCTGTAGCCCAGATCCTGATGAATCTTCAATTACACCATACCAGCTACATGAACCTTCCAGTTTTTATTATGTGGTTGTACAGGATGGGGTTGTTAGTAAAGAATATTTATACATGGGAGCAGATGCCATCAAAGAATTTGCACATAGAATAGAAAATGAGTGCCATGACATAGCATCTAATATTTTATTAAAATCAAAACCCATGTTGCCTTTAACAGAGAAACAGATTGAAGATTTCAACAATGCAGAAAAATGCCCGGTATGTGATTCTGAATTTTCAGATGCAAATATCAAGGTGAAACACCATTCTCATACAGATGGTAAATTCTTAATGGCCCTGTGTAATAGCTGCAATATTAAGATCCAGAGACCAAAATTTGTCCCTATATTTTGCCATGGTGCATCCAATTATGATTTTCATCATTTGATCAGGTACGAGGGGTTTGACAAGCAGAATTTAAATATTTTAGCTGAAAATAATGAGAAATATATTGCCATTAGCAAAATAATTAAAGTTAATGGTGTTTATATTCACTTAAGATTTCTTGATTCATACAGAATTTTATCGGCTAGCCTGGCTACACTGGCCACTCAATTATCTGATGATCAATTCAAAATCACATGTGCTTTGTTTCCAAATCAGGACCTGAAATTAATTAGGCGGAAGGGTGTATATCCATAGTAGTGTGTTTTGTGCTAGTATAAACTCGAGAAAGTATGAACCCCCCTCATGCAGATTTGGCTACACTTAAAACAAGCTCAACATGCCCATATGAGCTTTTTGCTCAAGTGTGGAACCCCGTCTAATCCAAGATT
The DNA here is from genome assembly GCF_977018435.1 of Lepisma saccharinum. NCBI lineage: Eukaryota > Metazoa > Arthropoda > Insecta > Zygentoma > Lepismatidae > Lepisma > Lepisma saccharinum. Next base: position 48,532,336 of record NC_139256.1, read on the forward strand.
TTTGTAAAAATGCCCTCGGGAATTTCCTGAGAAAGTATGAACCCCCTCAGATCGATTTGCCTACACTTATAAAAGGCACTTCTGTGAGATTGTTGTCCATAAATTTGTTAAAAATATGCCCCTCTTGATATTTTTTTTGGCTACACTTAAAACTAAGCCAAAAATACTCATAAGAGCCACACCCACACACACCCACACCCAAACACACCCACCCACACCCACACATATTTACACATATTTATTTCTGCCCATTTCTGCCCACTTCCGGTCCATTTCCGGTCCATTTCTGGCCATTTCTGCCCACTTCCGGTCCATTTCTGGCCATTTCTGCCCACTTCCGGTCCACTTCCGGTCTATTTTTGGCTATTTCTACCCACTTCCGGTCCACTTCCGGTCTATTTTTGGCCATTTCTACCCATTTCTGCCCACTTCCGGTCTATTTTCGGCCATTTCTACCCATTTCTGCCCACTTCCGGTCCACTTCCGGTCTATTTTCGGCCATTTCTACCCATTTCTGCCCACTTCCGGTCCACTTCCGGTCTATTTTCGGCCATTTCTACCCATTTCTGCCCACTTCCGGTCCACTTTCGGTCCACTTCCGGTCCACTTGTGGCCTATTTCTGGTTTATTTATATTGCATCATGTTTTGCAACAAATTATTACCCAATATTAAGCAACAAATTATTAGACATGTGTTGTTTTCTGATTGGTTGCTTATGACATAATGTAATGATGTGTTATATTCTGATTGGCCTATTGTTTCAGATGTTTTCAATGCGGTCTGTGTTTAGGCTATATAAAGAGATTTTGCATTGCATATCAGCCAGTATTGTGAGAGTTGTTGAAGAGTAAGGGTGTGTTGTTGCAGTGCTAATCATATTTTTTTAAACACAAAAATATTGCAAATTTATATAAATTGAATTACAAATCTATTTGATTTAATAGACAGAATTTTTGACAACCTGTCATAGGTTTATTAAGTATAGAGTTTTGATTTGAACCCCAAGAAATTTTATATAAATACCAAAGCCAAAAATATTAACACACATACATACATACACACATACACTAAATATACAAATCACACTGCTGAACCCAACTGATATTTTTTATTAAGCATAGAATTTTGATTTGGACCCCAGGAAATCTTATATAATAAACAACAACAAAAATGCCAAATCAAAAATATTGTAATCAATGCAAAAATAATATATCCAGCCCCAATTGGGCTAAGCATCAAAAGAATTGTAATCCAGACAAATGCAGAACTCCCACTAAAATATGCCCTAAATGCCATAGAAAATATAGCATGGAATATTTCACATATAAACATAAAGGTACTTGCTCTGCACAGTCATTAACATTGCCCCCACAAACATCTACATCTGGTCTGAAAAGGAAGCATGAAGCACCTGTTAATGCTAGAACAGCAAAGCAGCCACGCTATGCACCACCTATCCATAGCAGTTTTAATGGCCAACTTAGGGATTACCGGTTTGTATCAGAGCCAAGATGTGGCATTAAGAATTTTTTGAACAGTATAAATCCTGATGTGCAGGCAATTCTAAATGCACAAAATGGCTCTTATAAGCTGTCCCTCAAATTGTTTACACAATATAAGAAGCCAAACGGCACAAAATTTACACAGCCCCACATAACAGAAACTGTACCGGTATATTCAAATGCAAATTCAGACAAAATAATAAGCAGTTTGATAGACCAATTGAATATTAAACACTCTGAATTTGCAGCAAAAGAGTCTGGATGGAGCCTATGCGGTTCTCCACACAAGTTATATGTTAATATTTCTGAATTCAGCCCATTACAAGGATCTACATATCTTCCATTACCTGCCAATATTAAAAACAAAAGAGCCATGGTCAATATTGAAAATAATGATGAGAAATGCTTTTTGTGGTGTATTTTAGCTGCTTTGTTTCCAGTTTTAGGGAATCCTCAGAGAATAACTTATTATAAACAATATGAACACAATTTTGATGAAGCAATGGAGGGTTTAGAATATCCAATGTCTGTTCAGAATATTGATAAATTTGAAAAAAAAGGCCAGGCACATCAATGGCAAACAATTATCTATTAATGTATTTACTTGTTCTACTGACCGTGACAATTGCTTGATAGATCCTCTCAGAATCAGTACACTTGATGATGAATCTGCTATTCCGATTGATCTGCTCTTAATTGAAAAGGATGGCACAAATCATTACACTCTGATACATAATCTTGAAGCTTTAGTCAGAACACAACTAGACAAAACTCATAGAATATTCAAGTTGTGCAGAAGATGTTTGTCTGTATTTGATGGTAGAAAAATGGTGAATGGTGTTTGTGAAGTGAATGCAGAAATTGCTAAAAACAAGTTAATTGAGCATCTGAAATACTGTGGCAATCATAAACCTGTTCATATGGTGATGCCAAAGCCAAGTGAAAATGCAAAATTCAAAAAGTTTGAAGCCTTGTTGGAACACCCAGCATATATAGTCTGTGATTTTGAATCAAACCTCAAACCCCTTGCATTTTGTAGCCCAGATCCTGATGAACCTTCAATTACACCATACCAGTTACATGAACCTTCCAGCTTTTATTATGTGGTTGTACAGGGTTGTGTGGTTAGTAAAGAATATTTATACATGGGAGCAGATGCCATCAAAGAATTTGCACATAGAATAGAAAATGAGTGCCATGACATAGCATCTAATATTTTATTAAAATCAAAACCCATGTTGCCTTTAACAGAGAAACAGATTGAAGATTTCAACAATGCAGAAAAATGCCCGGTATGTGATTCTGAATTTTCAGATACAAATATCAAGGTTCATCATCATTCTCATACAGATGGTAAATTCTTAATGGCCCTGTGTAATAGCTGCAATATTAAGATCCAGAGACCAAAATTTGTCCCTATATTTTGCCATGGTGCATCCAATTATGATTTTCATCATTTGATCAGGTACGAGGGGTTTGACAAGCAGAATTTAAATATTTTAGCTGAAAATAATGAGAAATATATTGCCATTAGCAAAATAATTAAAGTTAATGGTGTTTATATTCACTTAAGATTTCTTGATTCATACAGAATTTTATCGGCTAGCCTGGCTACACTGGCCACTCAATTATCTGATGATCAATTCAAAATCACATGTGCTTTGTTTCCAAATCAGGACCTGAAATTAATTAGGCGGAAGGGTGTATATCCATAGTAGTGTGTTTTGTGCTAGTATAAACTCGAGAAAGTATGAACCCCCCTCATGCAGATTTGGCTACACTTAAAACAAGCTCAACATGCCCATATGAGCTTTTTGCTCAAGTGTGGAACCCCGTCTAATCCAAGATTTTTGTAAAAATGCCCTCGGGAATTTCCTGAGAAAGTATGAACCCCCTCAGATCGATTTGCCTACACTTATAAAAGGCACTTCTGTGAGATTGTTGTCCATAAATTTGTTAAAAATATGCCCCTCTTGATATTTTTTTTGGCTACACTTAAAACTAAGCCAAAAATACTCATAAGAGCCACACCCACACACACCCACACCCAAACACACCCACCCACACCCACACATATTTACACATATTTATTTCTGCCCACTTCCGGTCCATTTCCGGTCCATTTCTGGCCATTTCTGCCCACTTCCGGTCCATTTCTGGCCATTTCTGCCCACTTCCGGTCCACTTCCGGTCTATTTTTGGCTATTTCTACCCACTTCCGGTCCACTTCCGGTCTATTTTTGGCCATTTCTACCCATTTCTGCCCACTTCCGGTCTATTTTCGGCCATTTCTACCCATTTCTGCCCACTTCCGGTCCACTTCCGGTCTATTTTCGGCCATTTCTACCCATTTCTGCCCACTTCCGGTCCACTTCCGGTCTATTTTCGGCCATTTCTACCCATTTCTGCCCACTTCCGGTCCACTTTCGGTCCACTTCCGGTCCACTTGTGGCCTATTTCTGGTTTATTTATATTGCATCATGTTTTGCAACAAATTATTACCCAATATTAAGCAACAAATTATTAGACATGTGTTGTTTTCTGATTGGTTGCTTATGACATAATGTAATGATGTGTTATATTCTGATTGGCCTATTGTTTCAGATGTTTTCAATGCGGTCTGTGTTTAGGCTATATAAAGAGATTTTGCATTGCATATCAGCCAGTATTGTGAGAGTTGTTGAAGAGTAAGGGTGTGTTGTTGCAGTGCTAATCATATTTTTTTAAACACAAAAATATTGCAAATTTATATAAATTGAATTACAAATCTATTTGATTTAATAGACAGAATTTTTGACAACCTGTCATAGGTTTATTAAGTATAGAGTTTTGATTTGAACCCCAAGAAATTTTATATAAATACCAAAGCCAAAAATATTAACACACATACATACATACACACATACACTAAATATACAAATCACACTGCTGAACCCAACTGATATTTTTTATTAAGCATAGAATTTTGATTTGGACCCCAGGAAATCTTATATAATAAACAACAACAAAAATGCCAAATCAAAAATATTGTAATCAATGCAAAAATAATATATCCAGCCCCAATTGGGCTAAGCATCAAAAGAATTGTAATCCAGACAAATGCAGAACTCCCACTAAAATATGCCCTAAATGCCATAGAAAATATAGCATGGAATATTTCACATATAAACATAAAGGTACTTGCTCTGCACAGTCATTAACATTGCCCCCACAAACATCTACATCTGGTCTGAAAAGGAAGCATGAAGCACCTGTTAATGCTAGAACAGCAAAGCAGCCACGCTATGCACCACCTATCCATAGCAGTTTTAATGGCCAACTTAGGGATTACCGGTTTGTATCAGAGCCAAGATGTGGCATTAAGAATTTTTTGAACAGTATAAATCCTGATGTGCAGGCAATTCTAAATGCACAAAATGGCTCTTATAAGCTGTCCCTCAAATTGTTTACACAATATAAGAAGCCAAACGGCACAAAATTTACACAGCCCCACATAACAGAAACTGTACCGGTATATTCAAATGCAAATTCAGACAAAATAATAAGCAGTTTGATAGACCAATTGAATATTAAACACTCTGAATTTGCAGCAAAAGAGTCTGGATGGAGCCTATGCGGTTCTCCACACAAGTTATATGTTAATATTTCTGAATTCAGCCCATTACAAGGATCTACATATCTTCCATTACCTGCCAATATTAAAAACAAAAGAGCCATGGTCAATATTGAAAATAATGATGAGAAATGCTTTTTGTGGTGTATTTTAGCTGCTTTGTTTCCAGTTTTAGGGAATCCTCAGAGAATAACTTATTATAAACAATATGAACACAATTTTGATGAAGCAATGGAGGGTTTAGAATATCCAATGTCTGTTCAGAATATTGATAAATTTGAAAAAAAGGCCAGGCACATCAATGGCAAACAATTATCTATTAATGTATTTACTTGTTCTACTGACCGTGACAATTGCTTGATAGATCCTCTCAGAATCAGTACACTTGATGATGAATCTGCTATTCCGATTGATCTGCTCTTAATTGAAAAGGATGGCACAAATCATTACACTCTGATACATAATCTTGAAGCTTTAGTCAGAACACAACTAGACAAAACTCATAGAATATTCAAGTTGTGCAGAAGATGTTTGTCTGTATTTGATGGTAGAAAAATGGTGAATGGTGTTTGTGAAGTGAATGCAGAAATTGCTAAAAACAAGTTAATTGAGCATCTGAAATACTGTGGCAATCATAAACCTGTTCATATGGTGATGCCAAAGCCAAGTGAAAATGCAAAATTCAAAAAGTTTGAAGCCTTGTTGGAACACCCAGCATATATAGTCTGTGATTTTGAATCAAACCTCAAACCCCTTGCATTTTGTAGCCCAGATCCTGATGAACCTTCAATTACACCATACCAGTTACATGAACCTTCCAGCTTTTATTATGTGGTTGTACAGGGTTGTGTGGTTAGTAAAGAATATTTATACATGGGAGCAGATGCCATCAAAGAATTTGCACATAGAATAGAAAATGAGTGCCATGACATAGCATCTAATATTTTATTAAAATCAAAACCCATGTTGCCTTTAACAGAGAAACAGATTGAAGATTTCAACAATGCAGAAAAATGCCCGGTATGTGATTCTGAATTTTCAGATACAAATATCAAGGTTCATCATCATTCTCATACAGATGGTAAATTCTTAATGGCCCTGTGTAATAGCTGCAATATTATGATCCAGAGACCAAAATTTGTCCCTATATTTCGCCATGGAGCATCCAATTATGATTTCCATCATTTGATCAGGTACGAGGGGTTTGACAAGCAGAATTTAAATATTTTAGCTGAAAATAATGAAAAATATATTGCCATTAGCAAAATAATTAAAGTTAATGGTGTTCCTATTCACTTAAGATTTCTTGATTCATACAGAATTTTATCGGCTAGCCTGGCTACACTGGCCACTCAATTATCTGATGATCAATTCAAAATCACATGTGCTTTGTTTCCAAATCAGGACCTGAAATTAATTAGGCGGAAGGGTGTATATCCATATGATTATGTTACAGATTTTTCTAAATTTGATGAGTGTTCTCTGCCACCACAACAAGAGTTTTACAGCAAAATCAGAGCATCTGGAATCACTGATGATGATTATCACCATGCCCAATTGATGTGGAACAATTTAAAATGCCAGACATTTGGTGATTATCACAGGGCATATTTAAAACTTGATGTGACCCTCTTAGCTGTTATACTGCAGGCATTCAGAAAATCTTCCATGCAAAATTATAAGCTGGATCCAATGTATTTTTACAGTGCTCCGGGTCTAGCATGGTCTGCAATGTTTTTAAACACTAAAATGCAATTGGATCTGATCCAAGATCAAGATATGTACTTGTTTATGGAACAATGTATAAGAGGAGGCATGGTGCAATGTTCTCAGAGATATGCCAGAGCAAATAACAAATATATTCCTGATTATGACCCAGCACTGCCATCAAATTATATACTGTATGTAGATGCCAACAGCCTCTATGGTTATGCTATGATGAAAAAACTGCCATATGCAGGGCTTGAGTGGGTTGAAGATTTCAATATTGAAGATCTTATTAATTTTGATGACAGTAACTATGGCCTGTTCTTAGAGGTTGATCTGACAATTCCAGATAATTTACACAATACATTTTCTGATCTGCCCCCAATTCCCGAGGTTGATTGCTCACCTGGCTCTAAACAGAAGAAATTGATGATGACTCTAGAGCCGAAACAGGGTTATGTCATATATTACAAGAACCTCCAGTTCCTGATGAATCATTGTGTTCAAGTGACCAAAGTTGGAAAAGTTTTGAGGTTCAGGCACTCAAGATGGTTGAAACCATATATTGATACAAACACAGAGCTTCGAACATCTGCAATAAGCCAATTTGATAAGACCTTGTTTAAATTGATGGTCAATTCAGTGTATGGCAAAACAATTGAAAATGTCAGAAAACATATTGATGTTAAAATAATTACTGACCCCAGCCGGAGCAAAAAATTGATTGCAAAGCCTAATTTCAATTATAGAAGAATTTATGATGAAAATATGGCACTCTTCAACATGAAAAAAACAAATATTAAATTTGATAAGCCTATTTATGTAGGGGCTGTGATATTGGAATTGGCCAAATTACACATGTTAAAATTGTATTATGATGTGTTGAAGCCTTTTTATAAGGATCGTGTAAAATTGGTGTACATGGATACAGATAGTTTTGTTCTTGATATTCAAACAGAAGATGTTTATCAAGATATAGCACAGCCTGAATTGTTTAAATACTTTGATACCAGCGAACATACAAAAATTAAACACCACAACAAAAAGGTGCCTGGCAAGTTAAAAGATGAGACACTTGGTGATGTTATTGTGGCATTTGCTGGGTTAAGGGCCAAGATGTACAGTTTTGAAACATGTAGTGGCACTGTTGCCAAAAAGGCCAAGGGCATTGGCAGAGTGACTGTGGACAAAGGGCTTGAATTTGAAGATTACAAAAATTGTCTAAAATCATGTAGCACAATCAGAACATCAGAAAATAGAATTCAGAGTGTGGGTCACTTATTGGCTTCAAATATTGTAAGAAAAGTGGCTCTGGACCCACATGATGATAAGAGATGCATTTTATCATGTGGCATACATACTCTACCATGGGGGCATTGTGATTTGAAAAATGGCAATCAATGCCCAATTACAGAGCATGATTTGAAATAAATAAACATGCCTATGAACTTATTTGGGTTCAAAAAACAGGCTATTATGGACCTGCCAACACCACAACCCTCTTCTGATATGATATCTAAACTAAGTGCTTTGTTAATTATTCATCTGAACAGCATACTTACAGATGTTGATCATGAAACAGGTAAAATATTGTACATATTTAACAATAATTTAAATCATTACCAATTACCTGTAGGTGGTCAATTGCAATTTATTACAACCCCTGAGGGTAATGTCAAGATTTCAGTAGGGAGAAATATTTATAGAATTAAGCACTCAAACATGATTTCTGGCACTGTATATACTGTTTCTGCTGGTGACTGCTTATATATTGAGGTCCCTGGATCCTATGACAAGCTTATACCCTTTTTTATAGAATTAAGAATCAGATATTCAATAATAAATAACCACTAAAACAAAAATGCCTAATGATATATTTGGCCATACAAGACATGAAGATCACAGTGATGAGATTCTGATGCTTGATGTCAGAGTCAAGAAATTAAGAAGTGATTTACAAGCTTTACAAACCACACTCAATGCCAGTCTTCAATTAGAAATTACAAATTTGCAATCACAATGCATGGACCCTCTTCTTAAAATTGACTCAGAACTCAAATTGCTGCTTCAGAAATATACTGATTTGGCCACATTGGATAATTTTCAAAGTTTAGAAGAAGCTGTAGCAGCTCTTCAAGCCAAATTTAAGACCCAGGCTAACAATTGAAACAACAATTAGAAGAGCAGATAAATAATATCCAGACACAGCTCCAAACAATTGTGAAAAGCATAAAATCACAAGAAGATTTTGATCTAGTGATTTCCACTCTAAAGGAACAGATTCAGTCACTCCAGATACCTAATCTGGACCCCTTGAACAATGCCATAGCCGAGGTTAAAGAAAAAATTGAGACACTTGAAAATTTTATGAACAACTTGCCATCTTCTGATGCTTTGAGTGCAATAACTCGGAGTGTTGCCAATATTAAGCTGCAACTTGAAACATATGAAGATTTTGGAAAAATTCAAAGTACCATAACCCATCTTGAGGGTACAATAGCAGCAGTGCAAAGTGATTTGACAAATATACAAGAATCTCTAGAATCCCGCCTGCCCGGTATTGTAGATACCCTTGTTAGTGTCCAGCAACAGATCACAAAACTTGAAAAGCTCAACACTGAATCTGAGCTATCTCATTTTCATCACTTGATTGATGATATCCAAACAAAGCTTGAAATTTTACAACAATCAACACCCTCTCAGGCAGATATAGCCCTGCTCCAAAATGCTATGCAAAATGTGGCTGATGCTTCTGAATTAAATAATGTGAAATTGGCACTTGAATCTTTGCAGAATACTGCATCAAATCTGCCTACATCACAGGAACTTAAAAATATTAAGAGAGCAGTGAATCGCATATTGAAATCAGAAGATATCAAGAATATCCAGACAGAGATCAAACAACTCACTCAGACAGTGGCCACTCTACCAACTAATCAACATATTAATGAACTGCATGCCCTGTTTGAGGATATCAGAAGACAGGTCCATGATCTTACTGCTCAAAATTCAAAATTGGCAGTTATTGAAAATTTGCAACAAATTGTAGCTAATATCAAGCAACAGCTAGGGACCTTGGAATCCAATCAAGCAAATGCTCTGTCTGTTTTTGCCACCCAGCTTCAAGAGATTGTGCAACAATACAAAAAACTTGTTGTGGACATAAAAATCAAGCCAGGCCATGATGATGTTGTTAGGACCATCAATGAGCATCTTGAATCTGTAACATGCAGACTGCTTACAGCAGAAAAAGAAATAACAGGCATAATCGAGAATCCAAAACATACAGTAATTCTTGAATTGTACAGCATCCCCAACAAAGAATATGATTCACCATTTACACCAGGTGGCAAAATATATATGCTGTCCCCTGCACAATTTTATTACCAGTTTTTTGTTGGGGGCACACTGAGACCAATCAAGATCAAATATTGGCTTCAACCACAGGCACACCACTACCCTACCTTATCAATAACAAATGCTGACAACAAACAAAAAATCACCAGTGTAGAGTTAGAGGATTTTACAGACCCCAATACATTAGAAACAGCCTATGTTGAAGATGATGGATCTCTGGAATTTAAAATACAAATAGGAGACAAATTATATTTAGAAAATCCTGTAGTATCAGCTGCTGAACACCCCATAGTTGCAATATTCTTGTTTACATATTATGTCTAGACAAATTATTGTTGATGAATTACACAGACAAGCCAGACATAATTTTAAGAGACTCCCAGTAGTCACAAAAGGCATAGATGATTTATGGCAGAGCGACTTGATTGAGATGGCAAGTGGGCAGTTGAAAAATTTAGACAAAATCAACAAGGGCTACAAGTAATACTCACTGTAATAGACACATTTTCAAAATTTGCCTGGGCTGTGCCACTCAAATCCAAAACTGGAAAATGTGCTGCAGAAGCCATCAGGACAATCATCAATCAGAGTGGAAGATCACCGCGCTATTTGCAAACAGATAATGGCAAAGAATTTTATAATTCTGTGTTCCAACAATTTATTAAAAGCCAGTCAATAAAAGATTACTCGAGTTACACTGACCTCAAAGCCTCAATTGTAGAGAGATTCAACAAAACCCTAAAAAATCTTATGTATAAACAATTTACACTTCAAGGTAATTATAAATGGCTTAATATTCTTACAGAACTTCTACATAAATATAACAACTCGGTCCATTCCACAATCAACATGAAACCCTCTGAAGTAACTTCATCTGATGAGCAAAAATTGATCAGGACTGTTTATTATCCTAGATACCAGCCAACAACAAGAAAGGCCAAATACAAGGTGGGTGATCAAGTAAGAATCAGCAAATATAAGCACTTATTCAAAAGAGGCTTTACAAGAAACTGGAGCACTGAATTATTTACAGTGGTTCAAGTTAAACCTTGGACCCTTAACACATATATAATAAAAGATCACCGAGGAGAAATTCTCAAAGGCAGATTCTATGAAGAAGAACTCAGCAAAACTAAACAGCCTGACACATATCTCATAGAAAAAATCATCCGCAGAAAAGGCAACAAGTTATTTGTCAAATGGCTAGGACTTCCAGAACACAGCTGGATCGATGCAGACAAAGTGATAATATGAGCACCTGGGATGTTATAAAAAGGCTGCCAGAACCTGAACAGCAGATTAAGAGAAATGGCAAGTTGCTGCCTGAAAATATTAGATGTCTTATTGTTGGGCCATCGGCTTGTGGTAAAACTACACTAATGATTGATAATTTTTTATTGGCACCCAACTGGTTAGACTGGAAAAACAGGCACTTGTATGTCTTCTCTAAGAGCTTGGAACAATTAAAATATCAGCAGCTGATGAAGCTATATGATGGATTGGATATAGCCACTTTTGAATCAGATGTTAAGCCACTTCATGAATGTCTCGATAATTCTGTTGTTGTGTTTGATGACATTATACTGGATAATCAAAACAAGGTTAGAAATTTCTTTACACAGGGCCGACACAAAAACATTGATTGCTTCTACCTGGCACAGACTTTTTCTAAAATTCCGAAGCAGCTGATCCGAGACAACAGCAATTTTATATGTGTGTTTCATCAAGATCATACCAACCTCAAACACATACATGATGAATATGTAGGTGGGGACTTGAGCTACAATAATTTTTCCAAGTTTTGCAGTAGGTGCTGGAACCAGGACAGTTATGGGTTTGTCACAATTGATATGACAAGAAAACCCAATAGTGGCAAATACAGAAATAAAATCAACAATTTTCTAGACATTGAAACATATATAAATAACCATGAAAAGCCAATCATTGATGATCTTAAATTAAGAGATTATCTTGTAAAAAGATTTAAGGGATGGAAATCAGAGAACCGAGGAATTTATGAACAACACAAACAAACAGAACAGCCTATTATTGATGCTATTAGTGAATTAGGTAAAAATATAAAAACTGTTACAGAGCAAAATCAAAATTTGATCACAGAGCTTGTACCTGTAGCTGCAAGGAACATATTAGATTATCCAATCACCCCACTTTCCAGTATTCATACACCTAGTCCTGTTGCTCCTCGAAGAATTGAAGCTACTCAGGATCCTATTGAATTGGGTCTTCTTGCTCAAAAATATTTAAGCACACCTAAAGACAACAAAGATGAGGTCTTTGGCTTATATGCTGACACAGAGCGTGATGGTAGCATCATACATAGAATTGGCAATTTCAGAGTAACATTTATGGGAGATGATATAATTGTATATTCAGAATCTCGTCTTGGAGAAAAAGGTGCTTTTGTTAAGTATCTTGGCACACCTGGATTGTGGGAACTGATGACTAGGAAAAGGCCTGGCAGCTATACAGATCAAGATTATGAGCACTACAAAGAAATATTAATAAAATCAGATGCTCTATACCAGAACAATGATCCCACACAAAAAAGAGTCAAGTCTAGCAGTGGAGCAAAATATAACAATTTAATCAAGCCCATATGGTCACAAATTAAGACAGGCAGTGGAATCAAACAATACAACACCCTGCCTAAAGAATTTGTGTGGGTTGATGATGTCAGGAAACTTGTGGATAGGTTATTGGTGATAGCTGGGGAGGAAAATGCTGGCAACCACAATTTTTACAATGAAAAGGTTGGAATTATGGACATGATAAGCACAAAATTGTCTAATTTTATAGTGAATGACACTAAGGGGATTGGATATCTTATAAAAATTATTAATACTCTACCACCTAAATTTTGGAATATTTCTGAGGGCCGGGGACTGGTTAATGACATTATAAACAAGCTGCCATTTGAACTACACATTCCAGGCTATCAGTATTGTGGTCCCGGCACAAAATTGGACCATAGATTAAACAGAGGTGATCCTGGTGTTAATCCCCTAGATGCTGCTTGTAGAGACCATGACATAGCATACAACACACATTCTGATCTTGACAAGAGACATGTTGCAGACAAGAAATTAGAAGAGGCTGCATTTGGTAGATTTGTAAGCAAAGATGCTTCTTTAAGTGAAAAAATAGCAGCATTGGGAACCACCATAGCTATGAACACCAAACAAAAACTGGGGTGGGGGCTGTGAATATGTATATAATAAACCTAGGATGAAGGCCAAGGGTGTTATGTATCAAATACCTTATGCAGGTCTTAAATCTCTTAAAACTATTGATAGTCTTTTAACCAAAAAGCAGCGCAAGAAAAAAAGCTCTTGTATTGCCAAGGGCCATGGTATGAAATTGTTGCTTAGTACCCCCCAATTAAAAAAATTACAACAATCCAGGAAAAAATCACATGTGGGGGGTTTCATATTTACTATCCCGGCCATCTTAGCAGCACTTGGGGCTGTTGGGAGCTTGGCTGGGGGATCAGCTGCCATAGCAAAAACAGTAATAGATGCCAAGAAAAATAGGGCAGAATTAGATGAATTGAAGCGCCATAACCTGGCCATGGAGAAACAAGGCAAAGGTGTTAAGAGAGCAATGAATAAGTTTAAAAAAAACAAGAGCCGCTTACAAACCAAGATATTGAAGCTTTAATCAAGCCACTGGGCATCAAAAATTTTAGAGGTGTGTACATGTCTGATTCTTTACCAGAACAACCACTCAACAAAGAGTGTGGCATTGTTAATTTGGATAAGTACAAAAATCAGGGCACTCACTGGATTTGTTATCTTAAATATTTAAACAATGAGGCATTTGTGTTTGATTCATTTGGAGGTGTTCCACCTGAAAATTTAATAAAATATCTAAAATCAACTAATCTTTATTACAATAATGCCCGTGTTCAAAACTTCAAAGATGTTAATTGTGGACATTTGTGTTTATCTGTTCTTAGATATATGTCTCAAATAAATAAACCATCAATTGAAAATTTTCAAAAAGCCTTGTGGTATCTGAAACATCATGGGGGTATTCCATCTCACCAGCCAAAATTCAATATTGAAACTCAAATTGCATGATGATATAGTGTATCCCAAAACAATAGCTCTCAGAGCATTTTATGGCATGTACTTGATCCCTAATATTACACACCACAACAACAAAATTGCAGTTGGGGATCAAAATATTGTCATCACTCCAGGGCAGTATAATCTGTCCACTCTAAATGCTCAATTACCCAGAGGTATAGTATTAACTCAAAATTCTGTCACTCACAGAGTAGAGATTGTATCTGCTACAGAAACAGTGGATCTGGGTACTATAGGAGAGCTGTTAGGCTTTGAGAACAACACAAAACTTGAACCAGCCATCAAACACACTGCTATTAATATACCTAAATTCTTAGCCATAGAGACTCTGAATATTCACTGTAATGTGGCTGAGGGTATGATCACCAAATCAAATGGCATAGGCACTCACAAACAAACTGGCATCATTGCAACATTCAAACCTAATTCTGAATTTATGGAGCACTCCATCCCCCACATTATATTTTCCTGTGTGCCATAATAGAATAGATAACATTGAGTTGATGGTCACTAATGAAAAAGAATAATTAGTTGATTTTGCTGGAGCCACAACAACTGCAATCATAGAGATTAATATTTAAATAAAAATACGTACAAAAAAAAATGGAGAATATTGAGAGTTATGAGCTACAATCATTCCCGCTAAACAGGAGGACATTTGCAAATTTAAATCAACCCAACACAGAGATTGAGGTTGATCTTGATGTAGGGGATGGCTTTATACACCCCCACAGAGCAGATCTTTACATCAAATTTGATGTTGTAAACTCGATGGAACAGATTATCCGGCAAATTCAAATATAAGATTGGTAGATAATTTTGTGCCGCATCTGTTCTCTGAAATTGAGATCAGAAAGCATGGTGTTGTTATAAACAGAGTGGATTATCCCGGCATTACCTCCACAGCTTTGGCTACACTAAAATTATCCAAAACCGAGGCTTCTTACTACAAAATAGGTGGATTTGAGGCTGGTGATAAAATATTAACCAAGAGCCACACAGTGCTGTTCCCTATGCGCCTGTTGCCAGGATTCTTCTCAGATTACAAAGATATTATGTGGAAGGGTGGTTTAAGAATCACATTTAGAAGAGCTGCCAATGATAATAATGCTTTGATGAGGTACAGCACATTAAACTCTACAGGGGAAGCTCTGCCCAATACCCTACCTGATGAGGGCAAGTGCCTTATTCAGACTATGGAGCTAAGAATCCCGGTTGTTGAATATGAAGCCAGTTATGCTCTTAAATATAAAGCAGATATAATAAAAAATCCACAGGTGCCTTTACAATTTTATACATATCAATGTGTGCAGAAGCCTGCCACTGGTACTTATTATGAGTTTGATGCTACAAATTCATTCTCCAGTATACAATACGACATGCCGGATTTTGTGGTGGTGCTGTTTCAGACTGGAAGACACAATAATCGGGAAAAAAATTCAAGTAGATTTGATAACTGCAACATCAAGAACATATATCTTAAAAATGTCAGAAATGAGGTATTCCCTAGAGAAAATTATAATTTAGACATGTCCAAGAATGATTTCCTTAAATTATATGAAGCATTTACAGCATACAAAAGGGTCACTACTGGCAATACTGACATGTATTACACACCAGATGAATTCAAAGCACAGAGACCCATGTTTGTCATCAACACTTCAAAAAGAAAACAAGTTGTGGTGAATGACAGGACAAACATTAAAATTATCTGTGAATTCCATGAGGCATTACCTGATGACACCATATGTAGTGTTATTCTCATAGGTGAAAAATCATATGTTTATGATGTAAGAAATGAGAGAGTCACAGAACAATTCTAGAAGAGCTCTGCACAATACATTGTTTTAATAATAGATAAACAAATTGAACCTGGTATCCAATTGAACTTAAACCGGAAGTAAATATGTGTGTATGTGGGTGGGTGTGGGTGGGTGTGTTTGGGTGTGGGTGTGTGTGGGTGTGGCTCTTATGAGTATTTTTGGCTTAGTTTTAAGTGTGGCCAAAAAAAATATCAAGAGGGGCATATTTTTAACAAATTTATGGACAACAATCTCACAGAAGTGCCTTTTATAAGTGTAGGCAAATCAATCTGAGGGGGGGCCATACTTTCTCAGGAAATTCCCGAGGGCATTTTTACAAAAATCTTGGATTAGACGGGGTTCCACACTTGAGCAAAAAGCTCAAATGGGCATGTTGAGCTTGTTTTAAGTGTAGCCAAATCTGCATGAGGGGGGTTCATACTTTCTCGAGTTTATAGTAGCACAAAACACACTACTATCCATATGATTATGTTACAAATTTTTCTAAATTTGATGAGTGTTCTCTGCCACCACAACAAGAGTTTTACAGCAAAATCAGAGGATCTGGAATCACTGATGAAGATTATCACCATGCCCAGTAGATGTGGAACAATTTAAAATGCCAGACATTTGATGATTATCACAAGGCATATTTAAAACTTGATGTAACCCTCTTAGCTGATATATTGCAGGCATTCAGAAAATCTTCCATGCAAAATTATAAGCTGGATCCAATGTATTTTTACAGTGCTCCAGGCCTAGCATGGTCTGCAATGTTTTTAAACACTAAAATGCAATTGGATCTGATCCAGGATCAAGATATGTATCTGTTTATGGAACAATGTATAAGAGGAGGCATGGTGCAATGTTCTCAGAGATATGCCAGAGCAAATAACAAATATATTCCTGATTATGATCCAGCACTGCCATCAAATTATATAGTGTATGTAGATGCAAACAGCCTCTATGGTTATGCTATGATGGATAAACTGCCATATGCAGGGCTTGAGTGGGTTGAAAATTTCAATATTGAAGATCTTAAAGATTTTGATGACAGTGACTATGGCCTGTTCTTAGAGGTTGATCTGACAATTCCTGATGATTTACACAACACATTTTCTGATCTGCCCCCAATTCCCGAGGTTAAGTGTTCACCTGGCTCTAAACAGAAGAAATTGATGATGACTCTAGAGCCGAAACAGGATTATGTCATATATTACAAAAACCCCCAGTTTCTGATGCATCATGGTGTTCAAGTAACCAAAATTGGCAAAGTTTTGAGGTTCAGGCACTCAAGATGGTTGAAGCCATATATTGATACAAACACAGAGCTTCGAACATCTGCAATGAGCCAATTTGATAAAACTTTGTTTAAATTGATGGTCAATTCAGTGTATGGCAAAACAATTGAAAATGTCAGAAAACATATTGATGCTAAAATAATTACTGACCCCAGCCGGAGCAAAAAATTGATTGCAAAGCCCAATTTCAATTACAGAAGAATTTATGATGAGAATATGGCACTTTTCAACATGAAAAAACAAAGATTAAGTTTGATAAGCCTATTTATGTAGGGGCTGTGATATTGGAATTGGCCAAATTACACATGTTAAAATTGTTTTATAATGTGTTGAAGCCTTTTTATAAGGATCGTGTAAAACTGATGTACATGGACACAGATAGTTTTGTTCTTGATATTCAAACAGAAGATGTTTATCAAGATATAGCACAGCCTGAATTGTTTAAATATTTTGTTACCAGTGAACATTCAAAAATTAAACACCACAACAAAAAGGTGCCTGGCAAGTTAAAAGATGAGACACTTGGTGATGTTATTGTGGCATTTGCTGGGATAAGGGCAAAAATGTACAGTTTTGAAACATGTAGTGGCGCTGTTGCCAAAAAGGCCAAGGGCATTGGCAGAGTTATTGTTGACAAAGAGCTTGAATTTGAAGATTACAAAAATTGTCGTCTCAAATCATGTAGCACAATCAGAACATCAGAAAATAGAATTCAGAGTGTGGATCACTTATTGGCTTCAAATATTGTAAGAAAAGTGGCTCTGGACCCACATGATGATAAGAGATGCATTTTATCATGTGGCATACATACTCTACCATGGGGGCATTGTGATTTGAAAAATGGCAATCAATGCCCAATTACAGAGCATGATTTGAAATAAATAAACATGCCTATGAACTTATTTGGGTTCAAAAAACAGGCTATTATGGACCTGCCAACACCACAACCCTCTTCTGATATGTTATCTAAACTAAGTGCTTTGTTAATTACTCATCTGAACAGCATACTTACAGATGTAGATGATGAAACAGGTAAAACATTGTACATATTTAACAATAATTTAAATCATTACCAATTACCTGTAGGTGGTCAATTGCAATTTATTACAACCCCTGAGGGTAATGTCAAGATTTCAGTGGGGAGAAATATTTATAGAATTAAGCACTCAAACATGATTTCTGGCACTGTATATACTGTTTCTGCTGGTGACTGATTATATATTGAGGTCCCGGGATCATATGACAAGCTTATACCTTTTTTTATAGAATTAAGAATCAGATATTCAATAATAAATAACCACTAAAACAAAATGCCTAATGATATATTTGGCCATACAAGGCATGAAGATCACAGTGATGAGATTCTGATGCTTGATGTCAGAGTCAAGAAATTAAGAAGTGATTTACAAGCTTTACAAACCACACTCAATGCCAGTCTTCAACTAGAAATTACAAATTTACAATCACAATGCATGGACCTTCTTCTTAAAATTGATTCTGAACTCAAAGTGCTGCTTCAAAAATATACTGATCTGGCAACATTGGATAATTTTCAAAGTTTAGAAGAAGCTGTAGCAGCTCTTCAAGCCAAATTTAAGACCCAGGCCACCAACTCTGAGCAATTGAAACAGCAATTGGAAGAGCAGATAAATAATGTCCAGACACAGCTCCAAACAATTGTCAAAAGCATAAAATCACAAGAAGATTTTGATCTAGTGATTTCCACTCTAAAGGAACAGATTCAATCACTCCAGATACCTAATCTGGACCCCTTGAACAATGCCATAGCCGAGGTTAAAGAAAAAATTGAGACACTTGAAAATTTTATGAACAACTTGCCATCTTATGATGCTTTGAGTGCAATAACTCGGAGTGTTGCCAACATTAAGCTGCAACTTGAAACATATGAAGATTTTGGAAAAATTCAAAGTACCATAACCCATCTTGAGGGTACAATAGCAGCAGTGCAAAGTGATCTGACAAATGTACAAGAATCTCTAGAATCCCGCCTGCCTGGTATTGTAGACACACTTGTCAGTGTCCAGCAACAGATCACAAAGCTTGAAAACCTCAACACTGAATCTGAGCTATCTCGTTTTCATCACTTGATCGATGATATCCAAACAAAACTTGAAATTTTACAACAATCAACACCCACTCGGGCAGATATAGCCCTGCTCCAAAATGCTATGCAAAATGTTGCTGATGCTTCTGAATTAAATAATGTGAAATTAGCACTTGAATCTTTGCAAAATACTGTAACAAATCTGCCTACATCACAGGAAATTAAAAATATTAAGAGAGCTCTGAATCGCATATTGAAATCAGAAGATATCAAGAATATCCAGACAGAGATCAAACAACTCACTCAGACAGTGGCCACTCTACCAACTAATCAACATATTAATGAACTGCATGCCCTGTTTGAGGATATCAGAAGACAGGTCCATGATCTTACTGCTCAAAATTCAAAATTGGCAGTTATTGAAAATTTGCAACAAATTGTAGCTAATATCAAGCAACAGCTAGGGACCATGGAATCCAATCAAGCAAATTCCCTGTCTGTTTTTGCCACCCAGCTACAAGAAATTGTGCAACAATACAAAAAACTTGTTGTGGACATAAAGATCATGCCAGGCCATGATGATGTTGTTAGGACCATCAATGAGCATCTTGAATCTGTAACAAGCAGATTGCTTACAGCAGAAAAAGAAATAACCGGCATAATTGAGAATCCAAAACATACAGTAATTCTTGAATTGTACAGCATCCCCAACAAAGAATATGATTTACCATTTACACCAGGTGGCAAAATATATATCCTGTCCCCTGCTCAATTTTATTACCAGTTTTTTGTTGGGGGCACACTGAGACCAATCAAGATCAAATATTGGCTTCAACCACAGGCACACATCTTCCCTACCTTATCAATAACAAATGCTGACAACAAACCAAAAATCACCAGTGTAGAGTTAGAAGATTTTACAGATCCCGATACATTAGAAACATCTTTTGCTGAAGATGATGGCTCTCTGGAATTTCATATACAAATAGGAGACAAATTATATTTAGAAAATCCTGTAGTATCAGCTGCTGAACACCCCATAGTTGCAATATTCTTGTTTTCATATTATGTCTAGACAAATTATTGTTGATGAATTACACAGACAAGCCAGACATAATTATAAGAGACTGCCAGTAGTCACAAAAGGCATAGATGATTTATGGCAGAGCGACTTGATTGAGATGGCAAGTGGGCAGTTGAAAAATTTAGACAAAATCAACAAGGGCTACAAGTATCTACTCACTGTCATAGATACATTTTCAAAATTTGCCTGGGCTGTGCCACTCAAATCCAAGACTGGAAAATGTGTTACAGAAGCCATCAGGACAATCATCAATCAGAGTGGAAGATCACCGCGCTATTTGCAAACAGATAATGGCAAAGAATTTTATAATTCTGTGTTCCAACAATTTATTAAAAGCCAGTCAATACAACATTATTCGAGTTACAGTGATCTCAAAGCCTCAATTGTAGAGAGATTCAACAAAACCCTAAAAAATCTTATGTATAAACAATTTACACTTCAAGGTAATTATAAATGGTTCAGTATTCTTCCAGAACTTCTACATAAATATAACAACTCGGTCCATTCCACAATCAACATGAAACCCTCTGAAGTAACTTCATCTGATGAGCAAAAATTGACCAGGACTCTTTATTATCCTACATACCAGCCAACAACAAGAAAGGCCAAATACAGGGTGGGTGATCAAGTAAGAATCAGCAAATATAAGCACTTATTCAAAAGAGGCTTTACAAGAAACTGGAGCACTGAATTATTTACAGTGGTTCAAGTTAAACCTGGGACCCTTAACACATATATAATAAAAGATCACCGAGGAGAAATTCTCTAAGGCCGGTTCTATGAAGAAGAACTCAACAAAACTAAACAGCCTGACACATATCTCATAGAAAAAATCATCCGCAGAAAAGGCAACAAGTTATTTGTCAAATGGCTAGGACTCCCAGAACACAGCTGGATCGATGCAGACAAAGTGATAATATGAGCACCTGGGATGTTATAAAAAGGCTGCCAGAACCTGAACAGCAGATTAAGAGAAATGGCAAGTTGCTGCCTGAAAATATTAGATGTCTTATTGTTGGGCCATCGGCTTGTGGTAAAACTACACTAATGATTGATAATTTTTTATTGGCACCCAACTGGTTAGACTGGAAAAACAGGCACTTGTATGTCTTCTCTAAGAGCTTGGAACAATTAAAATATCAGCAGCTGATGAAGCTATATGATGGATTGGATATAGCCACTTTTGAATCAGATGTTAAGCCACTTCATGAATGTCTCGATAATTCTGTTGTTGTGTTTGATGACATTATACTGGATAATCAAAACAAGGTTAGAAATTTCTTTACACAGGGCCGACACAAAAACATTGATTGCTTCTACCTGGCACAGACTTTTTCTAAAATTCCGAAGCAGCTGATCCGAGACAACAGCAATTTTATATGTGTGTTTCATCAAGATCATACCAACCTCAAACACATACATGATGAATATGTAGGTGGGGACTTGAGCTACAATAATTTTTCCAAGTTTTGCAGTAGGTGCTGGAACCAGGACAGTTATGGGTTTGTCACAATTGATATGACAAGAAAACCCAATAGTGGCAAATACAGAAATAAAATCAACAATTTTCTAGACATTGAAACATATATAAATAACCATGAAAAGGCCAATCATTGATGATCTTAAATTAAGAGATTATCTTGTAAAAAGATTTAAGGGATGGAAATCAGAGAACCGAGGAATTTATGAACAACACAAACAAACAGAACAGCCTATTATTGATGCTATTAGTGAATTAGGTAAAAATATAAAAACTGTTACAGAGCAAAATCAAAATTTGATCACAGAGCTGTTCCTGTCGCTGCAAGGAACATATTAGATTATCCAATCACCCCACTTTCCAGTATTCATACACCTAGTCCTGTTGGTCCTCGAAGAATTGAAGCTACTCTGGATCCTATTGAATTGGGTCTTCTTGCTCAAAAATATTTAAGCACACCTAAAGACAACAAAGATGAGGTTTTTGGCTTATATGCTGACACAGAAGGTGATGGTAGCATCATACATAGAATTGGCAATTTCAGAGTAACATTTATGGGAGATGATCTCATTGTATATTCAGAATCTCATCTTGGAGAAAAAGGTGCTTTTGTTAAATATCCCGGCACACCTGGATTGTGGGAACTGATGACTAGGAAGAGACCTGGCAGCTATACAGATCAAGATTATAAGCATTACAAAGAAATATTAATAAAATCAGATGCTCTATACCAGAACAATGATCCCACACAAAAAGGAGTCAAGTCTAGCAGTGGAGCAAAATACAACAATTTAATCAAGCCCATATGGTCACAGATCAAGACTGGCAGTGGAATCAAACAATACAAAACCCTGCCTAAAGAATTTGTCTAGGTTGATGATTTCAGGAAACTTGTAGATAGGTTATTGGTGATAGCTGGGGAGGAAAATGCTGGCAACCACAATTTTTACAATGAAAAGGTTGGAATTATGGACATGATAAGCACAAAATTGTCTAATTTTATAGTGAATGACACTAAGGGGATTGGATATCTTATAAAAATTATTAATACTCTACCACCTAAATTTTGGAATATTTCTGAGGGTCGGGGGTTGGTTAATGACATTATAAACAAGCTGCCATTTGAACTACATATTCCAGGCTATCAGTATTGTGGTCCAGGCACAAGATTGGATCATAGATTAAACAGAGGTGATCCTGGTGTTAATCCCCTAGATGCTGCTTGTAGAGACCATGACATAGCATACAACACACATTCTGATCTTGACAAGAGACATGTTGCAGACAAGAAATTAGAAGAGGCTGCATTTGGTAGATTTGTAAGCAAAGATGCTTCTTTAAGTGAGAGAATAGCAGCATTGGGAACCACCATACCTATGAACACCAAACAAAAACTGGGGTGGGGGTTGTGAATATGTATATAATAAACCTAGGATGAAGGCCAAGGGTGTTATGTATCAGATACCTTATGCAGGTCTTAAATCTCTTAAAACTATTGATAGTCTTTTAACCAAAAAGCAGCGCAAGAAAAAAGCTCTTGTATTGCCAAGGGCCATGGTATGAAATTGTTGCTTAGTACCCCCAATTAAAAAAATTACAACAATCCAGGAAAAAATCACATGTGGGGGGTTTCATATTTACTATTCCGGCCATCTTAGCAGCACTTGGGGCTGTTGGGAGCTTGGCTGGGGGATCAGCTGCCATAGCAAAAACAGTAATAGATGCCAAGAAAAATAGGGCAGAATTAGATGAATTGAAGCGCCATAACCTGGCCATGGAGAAACAAGGCAAAGGTGTTAAGAGAGCCATGAATAAGTTTAAAAAAAACAAGAGCCGCTTACAAACCAAGATATTGAAGCTTTAATCAAGCCACTGGGCATCAAAAATTTTAGAGGTGTGTACATGTCTGATTCTTTACCAGAACAACCACTCAACAAAGAGTGTGGCATTGTTAATTTGGATAAGTACAAAAATCAGGGCACTCACTGGATTTGTTATCTTAAATATTTAAACAATGAGGCATTTGTGTTTGATTCATTTGGAGGTGTTCCACCTGAAAATTTAATAAAATATCTAAAATCAACTAATCTTTATTACAATAATGCCCGTGTACAAAATTTCAAAGATGTTAATTGTGGACATTTGTGTTTATCTGTTCTTAGATATATGTCTCACATAAATAAACCATCAATTGAAAATTTTCACTGGCCCTGTGGTATTTAAAACATCATGGGGGTATTCCATCTCACCAGCCAAAATTCAATATTGAAACTCAGATTACATGATGATATAATGTATCCCAAAACAATAGCTCTCAGAGCATTTTATGGCATGTACTTGATCCCTAATATTACACACCACAACAACAAAATTGCAGTTGGGGATCAAAACATTGTCATCACTCCAGGGCAGTATAATCTGTCCACTCTAAATGCTCAATTACCCAGAGGTATAGTATTAACTCAAAATTCTGTCACTCACAGAGTAGAGATTGTATCTGCTACAGAAACAGTGGATCTGGGTACTATAGGAGAGCTGTTAGGCTTTGAGAACAACACAAAACTTGAACCAGCCATCAAACACACTGCTATTAATATACCTAAATTCTTAGCCATAGAGACTCTGAATATTCACTGTAATGTGGCTGAGGGTATGATCACCAAATCAAATGGCATAGGCACTCACAAACAAACTGGCATCATTGCAACATTCAAACCTAATTCTGAATTTATGGAGCACTCCATCCCCAACATTATATTTTCCTGTGTGTCATAACAGAATAGATAACATTGAGTTCATGGTCACTAATGAAAAAGAAGAATTAGTTGATTTTGCTGGAGCCACAACAACTGCTATCATAGAGATTAATATTTAAATAAAAATACATACAAAAAAATGCAAAATATTGAGAGTTATGAGCTACAATCATTCCCCCCAAACAGGAGGACATTCGCAAATTTAAATCAACCCAACACAGAGATTGAGGTTGATCTTGATGTAGGGGATGGCTTTATACACCCCCACAGAGCAGATCTTTACATCAAATTTGATGTTGTAAAGCACGATGGTACAGATTATCCAGCAAATTCAAATATAAGATTGGTAGATAATTTTGTGCCGCATCTGTTCTCTGAAATTGAGATCAGAAAGCATGGTGTTGTTATAAACAGAGTGGATTATCCCGGCATTACCTCCACAGCTTTGGCCACACTAAAATTATCCAAAACTGAGGCTTCTTACTACAAAATAGGTGGATTTGAGGCTGGTGATAAAATTTTATCCAAGAGCCACACAGTGCTGTTTCCAATGCACCTGTTGCCAGGATTCTTCTCAGATTACAAAGATATTATGTGGAAGGGTGGTTTAAGAATCACATTTAGAAGAGCTGCCAATGATAATAATGCTTTGATGAGGTACAGCACATTAAACTCTACAGGGGAAGCTCTGCCCAATACCCTACCTGATGAAGGCAAATGCATTATCCAGACTATGGAGCTAAGAATCCCGGTTGTTGAATATGAAGCCAGTTATGCTCTTAAATACAAAGCAGATATAATAAAAAATCCACAGATTCCTTTACAATTTTATACATATCAATGTGTACAAAAACCTGCCGCTGGTACCTATTATGAGTTTGATGCTACAAATTCATTCTCCAGTATACAATATGACATGCCGGATTTTGTGGTGGATTGTTTCAGACTGGAAGACACAATAATCAGGAAAAAAATTCAAGTAGATTTGATAACTGCAACATCAAGAACATATATCTTAAAAATGTCAGAAATGAGGTATTCCCTAGAGAAAATTATAATTTAGACATGTCCAAGGATGATTTCCTTAAATTATATGAAGCATTTACAGCATACAAAAGGGTCACTACTGGCAATACTGACGTGTATTACACACCAGATGAATTCAAAGCACAGAGGCCCATGTTTGTCATCAACACCTCAAAAAGGAAACAAGTTGTGGTTAATGACAGGACAAACATTAAAATTATCTGTGAATTCCACGATACACTCCCTGATGACACTATATGTAGTGTTATTCTCATAGGGGAAAAATCATATATTTATGATGTAAGAAATGAGAGAGTCACAGAACAATTCTAGAAGAATTACATTATCTTAATACTAGATATACAAGTTGAGCCTGGTGCCCAATTGAACTTAAACCGGAAGTAAATATATGTGTGTGTGGGTGTGGGTGTGGGTTTTATGAGGATTTTGGCTTAATTTCAAGTGTATCCAAAACAATATCAAGAGGGGCATATTTTTAACAAATTTATGGACAACAATCTCACAGAAATGCCTTTTATAAGTGTAGGCAAATCAATCTGAGGGGGCTCATCATTTGTACACTGTAGCTTCGGGAAATTCCCGAGGGCATTTTTACAAAAATCTTGGATTAGACGGGGTGCTACACTTGAGCAAAAAACTCATATGAGCATGTTGAGCTTGTTTTAAGTGTGGCCAATTCTGCCCGAGGGGGGCTCATCATTTGTTGTCCTGGTTGTAGCATCAATTACACTACTTATTGTGTTAGGAACCATATTATTGTGTTTAATCCTGTACAAATTTCGAGCTATGTGTACAACTGCTGCATTTGATGGAGAGGTCGAAATTTGAATTTTCCCTGTGACGGGGATTTTATAAGATGCTTGGTTATTGTTGAATACATGTAATTGTTTACCCGTATCCTCATCCACTTGATACCAGATACTATTAAGAAGGATGATAACCAAACCTCTTAGTTTACGATGAATATCCCTAATGATATCTATGTTTACTGGAATTCTTTCTATTTGCGAAATGTGCTTCTTAAAACCGAACACATTCATGGGCATTATTTCTTTTTGGTTATTTTATTATCGAGTTTGGTCTCAAATTAAAGAGAACATCAAAACAAAACCAATGTAAAAAAACCACCTTTCTACGTTACTTGGTTCTCAAGCTATAAGTGTTTTAATAATTTAAAAGATTAAAAAAAACAAGATACGGGAATCCAAGACATAATGCTTCTCTTCATAGCATGTAAAAAGCAGATAATAATCTTTGCATGTCACGCCACTACCACGCTCCAAGTTATCATCGATCTCTCTTTGCATGTCATGCCACTACCACGCTCCGAGCTATCATTGATCTCTCTTTGCATGTCACGCAAGATAGGTTCCTTGAAGATACTTGCCCCACAGTGCTTTATATATCACCACTGCCATCTAGTTGCAAATAGATGTACTTGGAGAACATGAAAGTAGTAAGTATGCTGCCATCTAGTAGCAAATAAATGTACTTGTTGGATAAAAGATTCATTACTCAATGATTTTATATATCTTCCGGTAGCAATACGATTAGCTGAATAGATATGACAGAATGCTCTCGAGCTCACGTAGCTAATTGCTAGACATCGCATATTGCTAAAATACCTTTCTACTTGTATATTTCTCATACCGCCATTATGTAACTGATTAGTTTCAAGCACAAACACTGTAAAAAGATTAGTTAGTACATATGGTAATATGGAAATATGCAGGTGCAGTATCTTCGGTTCAGATAAATTGACCGAATTGATACTTGGATATTTTGCAAAAATTTTTAACATTGACTCACATGAGTGAGTGGGTTCAATTTTTTTTACACTTAGAAAAACAAATAAATTTCGCTTTAATTATTAAAAAAAGCAAAATTTTTAAAAAATAAAGGAAAATTATCTAAATCTTGCAATTGTTGTGAATTTTACCCTATAGAAATGAGTGATTGAGCTTTGATAAAAAAACATTATTATTTTTTACACTATAAAATTTTTTAGATATTTTTTCTTGGAAAATTAGCTGAAATTGGGGTAAAATGAATAAATACAAAATAAATGATCCAGAACAGACCAAATATACTACTACTGGTTTCTTGCGTCCGAGCAATGACACGTGTGCTGAAGTCAGGATGGTCTCGTATCACGTCCAACACGTTCTCTTCAAATTGCACAGTGCGGGTTCTTCCACAATCCCACCTACGGGGTAGTAGAGATCCAGTTTCACGCAGTCGAGCATCCAGTCTTTGAAAGAGTGCATGCTGGTAACCACCTATTCGGAAAACGTTTTTGATAGGAACGCCGTGCTTCACGGCTGTTTCAGTTTGCCTCTCCATAAACGAGATGCATATCAGCAAGCTCGTGGGTAGAGTACTCCACCATTGTCCTGTTCGAGAACTGCCCAGCAACGGGGGGCACTTTCCCTCCGAGTGACAGACCTCAACTACCGTGATTGGCACCCACGTAATGTCACGAAGGTGTCCACGCAGTTGTTGCAAACCGAGAAAGAACACGGGAATACGTACTTACAGAATTGCCTCTCAATGTTGTTGCAATCATTGTTACCATTTTTAAAACTATATAATTTTACCTTTATATATATATATATATATATATATATATATATATATATATATATATATATATATATATATATATATATAAATGGTGTAGGAGACAGTAAATACTTACCACAATTGAAGAAAAGTTCGATATTTCGAGGTCATGGCCTCATTTTCACAGTAGGTAGAAAGTATGGAGTACAAAAGCGTAGAGGCAAAGAATACTGACGCCAGCATCTGTCAGCACAGTGGTGCCAGAAACAAGTGATAGAACACGGGTTTTGCAAAAAGATTCTTCCACCAGTGTTTACTGGGGGGATGGATGGTGTGTGGGTGGGTTATGATTAGGGGGGAATGGGAGAATACTTATTGGGTGGCTAGGTTGAGTCCAAGGGGTATGGTGGCATGCATTCCTGAAATGTAGGACCTTTCCCATTGCCTGCGAGTGGAGGTGTCAGTGTGCTGGGGTAATAGGTGTATTATGGCTACATGGAAACAGTTGTTGAAGGTGGTGTTCTGGCTGTTGGTGTGGGTGGCGATGGTGAAGTTTTGGGTGGAAGCTCTGTGGTTATTGATGCGGAGGTTCAGGGGGGTAGAGGTTTCACCAAGGTAGAAGTAACCGCAGATTTGACAGATGAGGGTATATATTAGGTTGGAGGAGTGGCAGGTGCCCTTTGGGTAAAGGGTGAATTCACCTGGTGCAGTCAGGATCTGGAGGGTGCGGGAGGTGATAAGTATGGGGCAGGTCTTGCATCTGGGTTTGTTGCACTTGTGGGCTGGGGGTGGTGGGATGGGAGTGGTAGGTGTATTATGGACCAAGCAGTTCTTGAGGTTGGGGGGTGTCGGAAGACGACCCTAGGTTTGTCCCAAAAGGTGTCTCTGGTGTCAGGATCACTGTGGATGATGGGAAGGAGGGAGTGGATGAGGGGAAGGAGGGAGCGGATGGTATGTTTAATTTTCAGGAGGTGAGGGTGGTATTGGCTGATCAGAGTGGGAGGGTTGGTTTTGGGTTGCATAGCACAGGTGTGAGACGTGGCTCTGGATATTTGGTTGTTGATGAGGGTGAAGGGGTAGCACCGGTTGATTAGGGCTTGGTGCAGGCATAGGTTGTAGTTTTGGTGGGATGAGTTGAGGTATTGACCTCTAAGGGATAGGGAGAATGGTATGGCTTTTTTGGTGTGGTGAGGGTGAAGCTGGAGTAGTGAAGATACTGGAGGTGGTTGGTTAGTTTGATATGTATGGATGTTTCCAAATGGTCTCCCACGATGTGGATATCCAGAAAGGTCACTTGGTTATTGGAGTGGAACCAGGTGAATTTGAGGGTGGTGAAGTTGTTCAGTTGGTTTAGGAAGCTGGTGAGGGAGGGAGGGTTCACCACGTGTGCAAAGCAGAATAATGTCGTCAATGAATCTGAGCCAGAGGAGTGGTTTCAGTTGTTGGTAGTCTAGGCTTCCACGTCCTGATTCAACTAGCCAACCTTATACTCACCTGCAACAATTTCCGCTAGGGAGACCAGCATTACCTGCAAGTACATGGCACAGCCATGGGAACCAAAATGGTGGCATTTAAATTACCGTTGTTGGTTTGTAAACAAGATTGCTAACAGTAAATTGGGCTCAGCAGAAATCTTTTATGAATGCTGAAGTGATTTTTATCTATGGGCATCTTTGAAGGCGATAGTTTATACACACAGAAATGCAAAACTGATGAAGTATATTTGAAGTTTCTATGAGTCTACTGAATTTGCTCTCTTGCAAGATGCTTACCTCAACTAACAGTTGAGCACAAAAATAGATTGTATGTCATTTTCAACAATTCTGGTGTATATAAAGACATTTCATAAAAAAAAAACAGGTGAACACAAAATAATTTATTACTTTTCCATCCCTTGCAGAAATTTCTTTCAGATTTTGTACACTTTTCAGATTGTATGGTTTCAAATATAGGGAGTGATGTGCACTTCACACAACCTTGTTGTCATACATTTTGTGTTGATTTTGTGGGACTTCCTACAACAGAGGGACTTGTACTGCAAGACAGCGGAAGGACACTACCTGCAGTAGTGTGGTGTGAGTTTTGGAAAAGTGTTTTCTATCTCATGTAATTGCATCTCTGGAGCTCACGCATGGGCAGGCTGGAGAATTACTGAGATTTGTGTAAGCTACAGTTAATCTTTAAGATTAGCCAAAAATGGCAGAAATGCGAAGTAAAATAAATCAATTCAATCAATCAATTAATCACTGAAAATATCAAAAGTTATATCAGCAAAAAAAATGGCCAATGATGGACAAAGTATCACAATCTTCATTTTGATTTCATTCGTTGATTTGGATTTGAACTTCTTAATAGCATCATCTACTTCATTTATGCAGATATTGTGCAATGTGAAAATATCAAGTTGCTCGTTAGCAATTTCTATTTTTAGATTGTCATATTTAGCTCTTTCGGCTGCGTACACAGAATGAAAGTAAATTGCAGACATCTTTTATGTCATTTTCGTGTGTCAATATCTCTGCACCGACTTTAATTTCTGTAGGACCAGATGAAGATGTGTGATGATATGATGAAATCGGGGATGAAGGGGTACACAAATAACACTTATGCTGAGGATGGGATTTGAACCTGAGATCCCTTGTATTGTAGCACAGTGTACTAACCACTTTACCACATAGGCCAGCTTTTGTCATATTAAGATGATTATATATGTATGTATTCAACAGATTATATTACATTCTCATAAAAAAGAAGTTAAAAATAAGAATATAGTCAACCTGGTGGCAAGGCACGTTGAATTATAGACTAGCACAGGTTCTGGGCTAGAGTTCCTGCTTATGGATGGTATTCCTTTTTCAGTGTTTCTTCTTGAATTTCATCTAATCAACATTCATCTTCATCATAATATTAGGCTAAAGAGGAAGAAAAACAACATACAATAAGAAAAATGCTGCTGAAGACCATAAAAGGAATATACATCGGAGAGTTGTGTTTCACATACACACATGTATATTGAGTTAGGGAAGAGGTGAGAATATAATCTTAGCTAATATTCGTGATAGCAATAGTTTCATTTTTAGTTTGTTTAACATTATAACAATTGAGGAGGAATTATTTAAGTGGATGGTTCGTTACCTATTCTAGGAGAGAAATAAAAGTAAAAAAAATGTCAAAATGCACTACTTAGTGCTTAGCTGAAATTTCTATTATGCTTTTCTTCTCATAATCATGGATTTCCCTTCTGAGTTTTGATTTCTCAAATAGGTTTTCAGGGGGTTCTGTTTGCAAAAAATTTGTACATGAACAAAGCAATATAAATGGAGTTTTTATTATCTTGTCATCTTGAGCATTTTTCTTTCCTTAGGATTGGGAAGATATGATTAGATTTCGTATACAGTAAACACAAAATGAAAACATGCGGTTTGAGCACCGTGAGATAGTTGATTAGAGCACTAACTTTGTAGTAAAATCACAGGTCTGTCAATCTCCACAACTGCCAAAGGAAATTTGTTCACCTGAAAATGAGAGAATATGTCCTCTCTCGAAACATAGTGTTAGAATAAGTATAGTTTAAAGCACTAGACAATGGATAATGTCTAAGTAACATTGCACGCTAATGTAGATTAATTGTCACTAGCATTCAAAGAATTATTAAACTGTTTTCTTATAGCATTTGAGAATGTATATAGTACTCGCAAGAGAATTACTAGCCTCTCCGATGGCACAGTGGTAACGTCATCACCTTGTAATCAAGGGGTCCTGGGTTCAATAGCCAGTGGATGTGTATAATAGTTCGGATCCCACTTCAAACTGTAGGTTCAGTCCTGATTATCCTTAATGTGCATAAAGTGGACTCAAAACACCAACTCAATCAATCAATCAATCACAAGAGAATTTTCACTGCATGCCTTATCAGGTGTGATTGTTCTGTATTCAGGATGTTTCTTTCTGCTGTAGAAGAATTAGAACAGTCACCATGAAGTCTTTGAGCCAATTGCCTCACAAATTTCATTACAGTAGCTCCCTGGGAAAAGATCCTCCGATGAATCTAGCAGAGAAAGCTAAAGAAATGGATGGTTTGTATAGAAAATGAGTTTCGAATTTTGGGGCAATCCCCGGCATCTCCTCCTCCTTTAATTCTTGTATATCCTCCATTTCTTCACCCTGGCAAATGCATTAGCTTGACAGAGATTTCATCTATTCATGTATGCTCCATTTCTATTCTTATTTCTCAATCAGTGCTTGCTTGAATTCTTCCTTCAGGATAGAACATGCTCTTCATCTGCAGGAAACTTGCAAAAGCACATATTGATTTTTCAATCAAAAAACGCAGCATATATATCTATAGCGAGTTGGGTTTTTTGAAGTAAAATGTACTTCACCTTGAATATGTTTGCTCTCATTTTAATTTTTCTCACTTTTGTAACTTACACAGAAAACAATATACAGTTGATGATGTTCATAAGTGATATAAACTATTGAAATCCATTAAATTAGGCACACACAGTTGGTGTACTAAGTAGAAGTTTCAGTGAAAGATGCAGGCTCAACAGGGACTCAAACCCAATTCTCTGGCATAGCACATTTTTTTTTAAGGAATACCCCTATGTGATAGTATCCCCCGACAAACACAAACATCCCTGTCCTAACCAGAATTTGAACCTGGGACTCCTGGCATCGTAGCATGCTGAGCTAACCACTCTGCTACTGAGCTACCAAGCTGACCTGGCCTAGCCTGACCTTTTGCTGGCACTGTTTTACCTGTGTGTCCCAGGTCGAGCCTGCATTTTATGCTGAAACTTCTACATTGAAATCCAGTGATTGCAACTAGCTAATGAACACATTCAATTGTGATATACTAGAATATGTTCATTCTTAAACTAAAATTTGATATTACAGGAATTGGCTTCTCACCTCAATAGTTGGTATAAGTCGATAACAACAAAACCATTGCACACAGGCTTTTCAGAGTTTTGAGAAAAATAAATTATAATTTATAACAAGTACAATTTTCTTTTAAGAAATGGCATTACTGTCATTTAACTATGTAGTGTGGAATTTCCTCTTGTCCTTAGATATACAAGATCCATTGCACCTAGAAGACCAAACAAAGAGACACACAAACAATGTAGTCAATATGTTAGTTCTACAGAACATGAAGAGCATTAAAAATCTGAGAGAATACATCATCAAAATGAGAGATCACAGGTGTGAAAGGATGGAAGAAAACCCAAGGAAGGTAAAGTAATAAACTGTATCATTTTATGCATTCTTACTATCTCCCTTTCAACTTCTAACAGTAATTGAGGACTAAAAGTGGTAAACGTTGTAAGTGCCAAAAGTGAAAGTGTTGGGAAATCGCATCATTCCGCACATCAGCCCGTAAGAACGTGCACACAAGTGACCTCTTTACACGCCCTTTGAACTACTTAGAGGGCTACCAGCCACATTTCACATTTACCACATTATAAAGCATAGCACATTTCACAGTTTAAAGTGGAAAATTGTGTTTGATTTATTGTGGCACTTACAGTGTTTACCAATTTTAGTCTTCAATTCTCTACTTCTATCTTTTTCCATATCTGTATAATGTAATCCATCCCTTTCCTTATCACCTCACATTCATTTCCTTCTATTCTCCTTGGAGGCATTGCATCCTACTATCTCCCTCCATATTTCCTATCTCTGTATCTCTCTCTCCATTCTCCTTGGGGCCTGGCTTCTTTCTACCTTCTTCCATACCACTTATCACTTCTGCCACACTCCTAGGAGCTCAACTTTCTGCTATTGCAATCCACACACCTTATCTTTCCCTCCATTGTCCTTGAGATTTTGCTTTCTCCTAACTCTATTCCTAATCCATATTTCTCCTACCATTCTCCATTAAGGTCTGGCCCCAATCTTTCTCCCCTCTTACTCCTTACCTCATCCTCCCTCCTCCTATCTGTCTCCACACTCCTCATCTCTTCCTCCATTCTCCTTGGATACCTTTCATCCAACTTTCCTCTGTACTCTTTATCTTGCCCTCAGTTCTTTTTTGTTTCCTTACTTCCTCTGTACTTCCAATATCTCTTCAATTAACTTTGGTTTCTCATGTCTCCTCCTTTACACTTATATCTTCTTCAATTCTTCTTTGAGGAATTGTTTTGTTCAGAATACCTTTTCTCCTTTCATTTTTCTCATTTTGGATATACATATTCATCTGCCCACCTACCTTTTGAATATTTTTTTTAACAATTCCCTTGAAGCCTTGCATCCTAGTATTGTCCCATTATTTCTTTTATAAAATGAGCAGAAGAGAGGAGCATTCAAGGCTAAGGAAGGGAGAGGTAAGGAATAGGCAGGGATACAGGAGGGAGCAGAGCTGCCCAGGAGAATAAAGCCTGAGATAAAGATTAAAATGAGACGCAAGGAAAATATAGGAAGAGAAAAATAGTAGGGAGGGAGACACTCATGCAACACAAACATACCCAGTGCACTTCTAATGAATATATTTCGGATGATCAATAAGATACCCAAGAATTTCAAGTTGGCATCCATAGGATATCCAGAAAATATGTTCCATGGATAGTTTTTTAATATGTTTTGATTATTCTGTAAATTATTTTATATATGTTTTGTACAATCTAAGGACAATTTTTGGACCAGTTTTGGACATTCTACAAATCAATTTTGGATATGTCCACATCAGTGTAAATTAGTTCATGCAAATGCAACATCTGGATGGTTTTATTTGATTGTGGATAAGAAAATATCACACTCACTCACACACACACACATGCACACACACCCATAACCCCCCCATACACAAATGCACACACTCACACACACAAACACACGCACACGCACACACACACACACACACACACACACACACAGGGTGATTGGTAATTCGACCTATTCCTGGAAAGGGGTAATACTAGAGCACATTTGCAACAAATTTGACCCTACGCACCAGGGGTCGGAAATCAATGGGTATCGAGTTATTGCAGTTTGTAGGTTTTCGTGACATATTCCGACTTGCGACCAAAAAACTACTAATTGTGAAAAAACTACTACACCGTGGGCATTCAATCGACATGTTGCTAACAGCTGACGACTGCTTGACTACTGGGAAAAAATTCATGCCCAAAATTCCCATACCCACAGAAAGAAACAGTCACTGGAGCACACATCATGAAGAAATTTGGAAATTTTAGTTTAAATCAAAGAGAATTACTCAAAAAAATGGTAACACACTTAGCGTAAAAATTACGGAAAAAACTTCCTCATTTCATAAGCTCTCCAAAAATATACAAATGTTGTGAACTGGCACACAGGTTGGGGGAAAAATATGAATATTAAGCGGAGAAGGCACGTTATAGGCCCCCATCCATCATCTGACAAGAATTCTGTGGATGGACGAATCCAAATTCAACCGCGATGGTATTACGAATTTTCATAATGCACATTTTTGGTCCCCTAAGGGTCATAACCCCAGAAAATCTAAGAAAATGGGCTCACCAGAGAAAATTCTCGCTAAATGGGAATCATCACAATCATGTGATCGGGTTATTCTATCTGCTACAAAACCTAAATGGCATTACCTACGAAAACTAAGGGAAGAATTGACGACGCTGCTGGAGGATGTGCCGCTCGCCAGAAAAAGGGGTATGATTTACCAATGGCTACCCAGCCCACTATTTCCAGGGTGTGCAACAGTGGCTGGACGACAATTATCCCATCCGATGGATTGGTAGAGGTGGTCCGACCCCCTGGCCGGCGAAGAGTCCGGATTTGATGCCACGTGACTTTCACATTTGGGGTCACATGAAAGAGTTAGTCTACAGTACACCAGTGTATTCCCAAGAAGAGTTGAGAGAGAGAATTTTGACAGACGCCCAAGACATAAGAGACTGAGTGTCAACGCGAGAGACTGTGTCTGAAGTACGCCACAGGCTGCATGCTTGCATACGTAACCGGGGGAGGCAATTTGAACAGGATTTGTAGTTTTTGTAACAGTTAATTCTGACAACCTGGAATCATGAGAATGGTAAATAACATTATTATTTCACACATTTTCGCTAATTTATTTCTCACAACCGACAACTTCTTTTCACTTTACAAAGAGGTCTACAATGCACCTTCTCCAGGTTTTATTCAGATTTTCCCCCCAACCCGTGTGCCAATTGACAAGATTTGTATATTTTTGGAGAGCTTATGAAACGAGGAAGTTTTTTCCATAATTTTTACGCTAAGTGTGTTACCATTTTTTTGAGTAATCCTCTTCGATTTAAACTAAAATTTCCAAATTTCTTCATGAGGTGTGCTCCAATGACTGTTCCTTTCTGTGGGTATGGGAATTTTGGGCATGAATTTTTTTCCCAGTAGTCACTCATTCGTCAGCTGTTAGCAACATGTCTATCGAATGCCCAGGGTGTAGTAGTTTTTTCACAATTAGTAGTTTTTTGGTTGCATGTCGGAATATATCACGAAAATCTACAAATTGCAATAACTCAAAACCCATTGATTTCCGACCCCTGGTCCATAGGGTCAAATTTTCTGCAAATGTGCTCCAGTATTACCCCTTTCCAGGAATAGGTCGAATTACCAATCACCCTGTATATATGTGCAACATTTTAGAAAGTTGTAAATTATTGGGGAATTCTGAAAATTGGGCTTCTGCCCTGAACCCCAAATTGTTGCATGTTGTTAAAAAGTCATTTCATTTGAATGATTACATGTAAAAGTGAAATAAATATATCAGACAAAAGTGGTGGTTGAAGAGTTATAGCCCATTTCGTAAGGTCTATCCCAAACTACTTGGAGGGAAAGAAAGGACTTTTTTGAACACTACTTGAAATGTGGAAATATTGATTTGTAATTCAAGTATTTCTTACCTTTGAATGTATACTAATTAACAAAGAAGACAGAACTGAAATATCACATGTAGTTTTCAAGAAATGGCATGTTGTTACTGCCATGTGGTGCTCCATCCAATCTCATTGGATTTTACCAACCGTCTGCCCATTATAGTTACATATTCAATCCAACACATTAATTAAGGGGAATAACATTGTATAAAATTAATAATGCATGCATAATTAACATGAAAATAACAAAGCTAGGTTGCATTAAACATTGACATCCATATCTCTGATGATCACTTCCCTGTAGCGGGAAACAAGAGCTGAATATCCTTGGCTGCTTTTAACTGCTCTGGGAACTTGAGCTTTTCAGAATTAGTGACCTCGAGCTTTGTGTTGATGAAAACCTAGAAGATAAATAATACTTTTTTTATTAGTAAAACAATAGTATTAAATTGAAAATCAGTACTTCCATATGAACACTACCTTATAATCTTTTAACAGTTTGTGAAAATGAGATACCATGTGACTGCCAATGAACCTCAACACTGGAAACCTTGACACTGAGAAACTTTTTTCTGATTACAAAGATAATTTATAAAGACTGTCTATACACTCTTTTTACCTACCTAACTTCAAATGTAATAAATAATTTGTTATTGTTCAGTTGTAAGCATGTAACAATTGTTTTATATTATAATAATAGTCTGAACCCAAATACTTACAGGGGAATTTGGATTACATATTTTTCAGAGAAGTAAGACTAAAAAACTTACAGTGAAGAATCCAGAAAAAATTATAAGGCATTGTTTTATTAAGACCTGGAATGTGAAATGTGTAATGTGAGAGAAAATATAAAATCTTGGTATGCAAGCTAGGATTTCAAATGTAACTACTAAAGAGACTATAGGTATTAGCAACCATATAAACAATTAGGCTATTGGAGTTCTCACTTCACTATTCCTTTGAGATTGGTACATGCTCAATTAAATCGGCATTATTATGTTATGTGTTGGGCCCAGTGACTTTTATTTCTCATACAATAACTCTAAGCAATGGGGGATTGTGATGGCATAAGCCATGAGTGTTGCTACATCCCTGTCAAGTTCATTGTATCATCACTCATCCTCATCATTGCAAATCGTATTAGTGGAAAGTGACAGAAAAGTTAGGCTAAATAACAAAAATCAAATCAATCCATGTGCAGTTGAGGACAAAGGTTCCTTCACATGGTCTACCATCTTCATGTTATCATCCAATTTAGCTAAATCATAAAATTCGAGAATATCAGCTTTATCACAAAGAATCACGATGGTGCTGTGCTCTGTCGAAGAAACGAGACATTTTATGACAGGAAATCGATTGAAGGTTGGGGCAACAAACAAGTGATTTAACTGTGTTGCTGCAGAAATTTTCTTTTCGCAGTATTCAGTTGGATTCCTTCTCATATATTATGCACACTGATTACGGATGAAGCTGTATCGCTAATGTAGGTCTCCTTTATTATTTTTCTTATATTCTAATGTGATCGCTTCTGCACAAGAAATGAATGTGAATAAAAGATTCAATAATGGTACATAAATATTT
Organism: Lepisma saccharinum; assembly: GCF_977018435.1. Lineage (NCBI taxonomy): Eukaryota > Metazoa > Arthropoda > Insecta > Zygentoma > Lepismatidae > Lepisma > Lepisma saccharinum. Next base: position 48,571,155 of record NC_139256.1, read on the forward strand.
CAGAAATATAAAGCCATGTGTGATGTCACGCATTGAGCAACCCTAACTGACACTGACTTGACTTAATGTCAGTTAGATGTTATTGTTGATAGAAGGAGCAATTGTTAGTTATAAAGTGATTTTCATTGTTGTAGATGGTAAGGAGTACTATGGAGACAGAATTCCCAGATGATTATTTATGAGATAACTGAAATGAAATCATCACCAGAATTCTGCCGCTCATGAGCTATAATGAAGACAATCTAATTGTAATGAAGGGAGCCTATAATGCAATCAGCAATAGAGTGCAGACATCACATGATTACTTAAAGGTTTGTGTATATCTCTAATGAACACCGTGGATGTACATCTTTTAAAATGAGAGTAGAAAATAGAATCTTAGTAGTTTAATTTGTATGAGAACTGAATTGACTCTAGAACATTTTCATGTTTAATTATATATTTATATCACATAATATTAAATCACACAATATTTGTTTGCTATAAATAGCAGAATACATTTATTGCATTTAAAGATTTCCATTACAATGTAGTTGTGTGCTTTTCACTGTTGCATGAATGATCTTGCATTTTAAATACTTCGAAACACCAAAACTATAAAAAGAAACCAGAAACCCTGCCTTCAATGTTAACCCTTAGATGAAGAGGCCGATTCCCCTGGTTTTGCCTCCAAGCAGGAAATTTCAAATTTGCCAAGATTTCAATAATATTATATACCTTGGAAACTACGAATGCTCGAGTTACAAATGATATCTCATTTTGTTCACTATCGACCAAGAACCCTACTTTTGCTTTACCAAATAGAAGAAGAAAACAAAAATTAAAATCTTATTACTATTATCAAGAATTTGAATTTCGTTAGGCCACTCACATAAACAATGACAGGATGTAATGGTTCAAAATTGTACCTGCGTATGTGTTCCATTCTCGAGGCAAGAATTGCAGACTTACAGCTGATATTTTTGCAATAAAAAAATAACTTCTAATGTAAAGGCCATGATTTTTAAGCAGAAAATTGCCCCCCTCCCCCAAAAGTATTTTCAGAATAAAATTAAACTTTACTAATTGCTAATGACATACATCAAGTCTCACGTGACACTCAAAACATGTATCTCCTTAAATTCACTGATACACATCGTGTTCACAATGTCACACAACACTAATGTGGACATCAGTGTCCAAGCCAGCATTAACTACCATACCTCTGAGAGGCACGGGTGTCCCAGCCAGCATTTAAAGGTTAAATGGTAAAAAGAGAATGAGATAATCTACTTGGGGATTTGTTATAAAATATTGTTATCTTTTCTTCCTAAATCACTTTCGGTGGTATAAAATTTACTAAGACCTTTATTCCATTATACTGGGTTGTTCAAAAAAATGTATATACTTTAAAAGCATGTCATACATGTGATACACTTCAATTTGCGTTGGCTATGGGTTCAACGTGTAGTACTATTGTTCAGAAACAGCAACAGATAGCATTAGTGTTCAGCGACGCAATGCACTGCGCAACGTGATGTGCAACGCAATGCCATGCAATAAGTTGAGACAGTGCAGTGATGGCGTAAACACGGATGTCATGCAAGATGTGAAAAAAACATTCTGAAGTGATATTGGAAGTTCGAGAATGTCTGTGAAGTGCAACGACAATGGAGGCAGCAATATTGTACTGAACCGTCAACATGCCTCAGCATTGCTCGCTTGTGCGATAAGTTTGAAAAGGAAGGAACATTGATGGATATGCATAAGGGAAGATCAAGCTGGCCTCGCACGGCCACAAGTCAAGCGTCGTCTGTTCAGGTGTTAGATGCATTCACACGCTCACCACAGAAATCAACACAACAATGTTCATGTGAAACAGGAATGAGTAGGGAAAGCATAAGTCATATTTTGCACAGAGCAAACTGGAAATCTTACATTCCACAGCTGTTACATGCATTGAATGAGGACGACCCAGACAGAAGAAATCAGTTTTGTGAATGATATCTTGTACACATGGAAAACTATTCTAATTTTGTTTTCCAAATTGTGTGATGTGATGAGGCACAGCTTAAATTAAATGGCACTGTTAACTGGCATAACTGTGTGTACTGGGTCCCCGAAAATCCACATATTTATGTCTAGAAAACAGTCAATTCTCCAGGACTCAATGTCTGGTGTGGACTATCATCAAGGGGACTAATTGGATCATTCTTTTTCCAAGGTACAGTTACTGGTCAGGCTTACTGGAAGATGTATATATATTATCAACTTACGTTTTTGCGAGTATCGAGGTAACTCCTGCGACATTTCGGGATGCAGCTGCTCCCTTCCTGCTCATGTTTAGGTTATGTATAATTCATAACCACATCGAACTCTCCATAGGTACAGGATATAGGATTGGTAAAAGGTATAGGTATGTGGTTAAAAAACAATAACAATCTAAAACCCATTACAGGTGCACATCAAACTACCATGCTGTTTTACCAATTAGAAACTGCTCCTTCGAATGTTAAAACTTTAAAACTGTGTTCTTTAACCACTTACCTTTTACCAATCCTATATCCTGTACCTATGGAGAGTTTGACGTGGTTATGAATTATACATAACCTAATCATGAGCAGCCTGAGGAAGGGAGCAGTTGCATCCCGAAACATCGCAGGAGTTACCTCGATTCTCTCAAAAATGTAAGTTAATAATATATATATATATATATTAAACTTGTGAGTAATTAGCACAACTTTCATCTTACTTGAAGATGCTGGACACATTAATGTTACCATCCATTAGGGATTTGCTTGGTGATGATCCATTTCATATTCAACAAGATGGCGCCCCGCCATACTTTCATGCAGATGTGCGAGCTTACCTGGATAACACTGTACCTGGACTTTGGATAGGATGAAGGGGCCTCATTAAGTACCCACCCTGTTCGCCTGATTTAATCCCCCTAAATTTTTACTTGTGGGGGACCGTCAAGGACGTTGTGTACAGTAATAAACCACAGTCACTAGTAGACCTATGCCATGAAATTGAAATGGCTTGTGCAGCAATCCCTGTGGCTACTCTGGAACATGTCATCAGGAAGGCACAGCATTGTGTTTAGGTGTTTGCAGGCTGGTGGTTTGCAGTTTCAAATTCAAATTCAAATTTTCTTTATTAAAGGGCGAGGTTCAGCCTGTGGCTTTTCTCCCACCTAACCCAGTTTGACATTTACCTAGTGTACATAAACAAAATCATAAAAAAGAGAAGAAAATACAATAAAATAAAAAAAATAAAAAATGGTTACAAGGAAAGAACAAAGACGAGATTTAAAAAAAATCAAGACAACATGTGAAAAAGAAAGAGAGGGAAAAAAACACATTCACACACACACACACACACGCATTAAAACACACATACTAAACATTTCTGAGCAGGATTTTCACGCACGGATGTTGAGATTGATGTACATGATTATGTAGTGTTGTGAGGTACGATAGAACAACGCATACGTAAATATTACAATATAGTTGTAGATTTGTCAAGGACTGGATTGGATTGGCGAGGCTCGTATGTAATCTAAACAGTATTGTGTAGTGTTACTCGCGGGAGCTTGAACAGAGATATTGCTCATCTAACAGAAAATTCTTTAGTTTATTCTTAAATTTGTTAGGACTGGGGAGGGAGGTAATGGAGGGCGGAAGTTCATTCCATGTTTTTGCCACTGAAAGTGTAAAAGACGATTTGAAAATTTCCAGCGAGTGTTTCAAGAGTTCAAGTTTCGCTGTTCCTCTTGTTTTGTAGTTGTGTATTTCCCTTCTGGTTTTTAGTTTCTCGAATAAATTTTCGGGGATTTTTTTATGCAAAAGATTCTGTATAAAGCAACAGAAATGAAGTCTGCGACGTCTGTTCACGTTTAGTATTTTGTTCTCGTTCAGGGTTGGAAGAATATGATCGAATTTTTTAATGTTATAAACGAAGCGTAAACACGAATTTTGAATTTTTTGAATTTTTACTTTATTTTGAACAGACAAGTTTGCACCGTATACTATATCACAGTAGTCTAGAAGAGGGAGAATCAGTGTTTGCACAAGTTTCATTTTAATATTTGTACTTAAGTATTCATTAAATTTATAGAGGGATCTTAGTGCTGCGTAGGCTTTCTTAGTTTGCTCTTGAACATGATGGTCCCAGTTCAAGTGTTCGTCTAACATAACTCCTAAATTCTTTATACTTTTTGAATGTGGAATTTTGGATGTCTCTATTTTGACGCATGGATTATTCGGGTTTATCATTGCGAGGCTATTCTTGGAACCCATGACGGTGAAAACAGACTTTTGTGGATTTATTTTCAGACCATTTGCATTACACCATTTATTGATGGCTGCCAAATCTTTGTTAAGTAATGCTATTGCATAATCTGGTGATTTTGGTGGAAATGGGATTTGAATGTGGGAGTCATCTGCATAAAAGTGTACGGTACTATGCTCTATGTTGGTTTCTAAATCTGCTGTGAAGATTGTATATAGGAGAGGATCTAGAATTGATCCTTGCGGAAATGCCAGTTTCTAGCAGAAGCATGTTCGAGAGAGAGGGCGTGGCAGTTTTTAGGAACATGTTCTGTTGCCTGTTTGTCAAGTACGATCTGAACCATTTGAGTAGGTCATGATGAACCTTGTCAAAAGCCTTTGTCAGATCCAGTGAAACCAGAGCAACTGTCATACCCTTGTCCATTGAGCCAAATATATCATCGGTGACTTTTAGCAACACCGTCGCCATGCTGTGAGCAGGGCAGAAGCCCGATTGGCATTTCGGAAGGAGATTGAGGCTGTTCACATGATTTCTAACTTGATTGTAAACAATTTTTTGGTGATCTTGGAAAGCTTGGGTAGTAGACTTATAGGACGAAGATCGTTTAAGGACGATGTTACTTTTGTCTTAGGTAGAGGGATCACGTGCGCTGTTTTCCAGCTGATTGGATATTGTCCAGTCCGCAAGGAGAAATTTATTATATGTGTCAGGTGACTTGAAGATAAATGGAAGTGATAGTTTGAGCATTTTTATTGTTATTCCATCATTGCCAGAGGCATTGGATCGTATATTATTTACTGCTTTAATTGTGTCATATTCACTGATTTCTTTAAGATGAAATTGTTGTGCACTTTCATTAAATATTTTGGAGTTAAACAAATTACTGGTTTTATTTAAGGCTGATTTCGAGCAGTCGGCCTCACGACAGATGTTTGAAAAATGTTCGTTTATTTTATCTACGTCTCGTATATCAGAGCGTATTTCATTATTAGTAGTTTTACTATATACTCCCCATGCCCTGAGTTTGCTCCACAGGTCTTTGTTGTTTTTATTAGATCGTAGGTGATGGTTAAAGAATGCTTTCTTCTCTTGTCGTTGCACCGTAGTTGTAAAGTTTCTTAGTTCCTTGTAGTGTTCCCAGTTGTAGTTTGTCTTTTCGCGTTTATATTTTAATAAAGCTCTGTCGCGGAGGTTCATGAGTAACTTCTTGTTTTCGGATATCCACGGAACTCTTTTATGCTTAACTGGTTTAGTGTGGAGAGGTGCATGTTTGTCAAAAAGGTGTATATTATTGGTAGAGGTATACTGTACCTTATCTTCGATGATGTCGTAGCTGTTAATTTTTGCCCAATCAATTTTTGCAGCATCATCATCAAATTTCTCCTTATTGATATAGTCTTGCATGTCTGTTGCTATCCGCCATGTTCTTAAAAAAAAAGCACTTATTGTAATTGCACGCAGAAACGTGTCTACATTGTAACTTTTCCCTTTGTATTGTTGTAATACTCACAATTATATAGCAGCTATTCCATTTTAAAGTGTGTATACATTTTTTGAACATCCCTGTATATAATTAACAGATAAAACAAACCTGTAAGAAATTTAAACAAAAATAAACTAATGTATTTTTCGTCCAAAGTTGTCACCTTGTATTGATTGATTTATTATTCACCTTAGGAATTACAATGATCCATGGATTTGTCAATTACATGATATCATATTATATTGCTTATTTCAATAGAGTACATTCTAGAGTGTACACAGTTTGTGATCCATTCTGATACTTAATTTATTTGAATATTACATACATAATAAGGGTATAAACATATATTCCTAACAATATAAAGATCAACAGAGTAAACATATATATTTATTACTATTTATATTCTATCAGTGGAGTTATTTATATTCATTTGGTTCCTTTATTTTTCTAGGAATTGTTTCACTTTGTAGTTCATGTGTTCTAGGATGAGTTGCTGGACATGTTTTCTGTATTGCTACTTGAAAATTTGCCTGTAGTGATTAGGTAATTTATTGTATATTAACAGTCCTGTATGGTTAATACTGTTTTTTGATGTCTGGAGTCTTATTGATTTCAAGTGAAAATTGTGAGCTGCTCTTGTTTGTGTTTGTGAAGGGCACAGTTGGGTAACTCAAATCATACAGGTGATTTCAAGTTGCCATCACAGATTATGCTGAAAAATAATATATGTTAAAGGACCACATGATACATGTCCAAAAATAAAATATTTTTCTTTTCTGTTGATTTGTTACAGTGTTACAACCTCACAAAGAAATACACTATTTGGTAAAAAATTCACATAAAGGAAATAATGCAATTTTTAAACCACTATAAATAAAAAATCAAGAATGGTAGAGACTTGGGGTTTCCTTTGTTTGAAAGCTTGTTCAATGTATTTCCAAAACCATATTAAGGAATATATTTGTTAAACCCTCTTCAACAATAAAATTAAAAATCAAAATACAAAAGTTTAAATTTGTTTCAAAGTTCAATTTCTTTTTTTAAACAGTGAAGAACAACAGGACATGAGTTTTGCAGAGAATAGAATATGGAAACTAGACTACCTATTCACAATGTCATTTCTTCTCTAACTTTTAACCTTAAGTAGAATTTTTTTTTGTAAAAATATTGAAAACAACTATTTTGACCTTTTTTCAGAGAGCATTTTCTCAAAAACACCCATCTCAAAATTTTTGAAAATTGTACAATATAGTCTTTGGTTACCGTACTTGCAGGATGTGTAATCAGATCTTGCAATATTTTTGTGTATAACCTGTCAATTTTTTTAAAAAAAATGTTCTCTACAACCTTCTAGTGAACAAGCTAAATAGCATCCATCTCAGGCTCAACTTCACCGTAGTACAAGAGAAACATGGTAAGATCAACTTACTGGACATCACAATCAGACGTGCACTTAACAAATGCACCCCCCCCCCCAAACAAAAAGCTAATGTGTGGCTGAACTTTTATCGAAGAGCCTTCTCCAACTGTTGCCGAGAAGAGGATCTATGAGAACAGATAGCCACCATCACTGAAATAGCTCTGAAACATGGCTAGTCAGAAGCACAAATTTCCACTTGGTGCAGTAAAGTGGAAATACAGGTCAGGCACCCTAACCAGCCACAATCAACCCATCCACAAGCAACCCAGCCACAATCAACCTCCAACAACCAATATAAATGGTTTCCTTTCCACTACCATCCCACCACATCCAACTGCATATCCAAAGCCCTTCTCCCATATGGCATCCAAGTAGCGCACAAGCCCAATGCCAAAATAACTGATAAACTAAACAAACACAAACGGTACTTCCTCTCCCCCCTTGATAACCTGATGCAGAGTGCGAGTGCAAGGTACATTATATTGGCAGGTCCATCAGATCTGTCAATGAAAGAATCCAACTGCACCTAACAGATGCGAAAAAAGCCCAACCCATTACTGGTCTTGCTAAACATATCAAATACCATAGCCATAAAATTCAAAAGATACAGGTCAAACACATTGCCCACAGACTCATAGACACAAGGAAACACATGCCATAATGCACTTCCGCACAAGCTAAACATCGATAGCGGACAGGCATACCACACTTGGATTCCGCTACTACAACAGTTAGCACTGGGAAATAGCAGACGACACAGATGCAGGTGTACAGTCAACAATGGCGCACCTAGCAGCAGCCAGAGAACTACAAACAAAAGATGCATGCAAGCAACAGTAGAGCAAGTTCCAACAAGGATGGTGGCAGTGGCCACTGAAATTAATAGAATGAAGAAGAAGAAACAGTTTCATGGATAAAGTGAGTACTAGTTTCTAGAATTCAAAAATATTCTCTGGGTTCTTCGTGGCGGTACAAAAATAAAAAACGATCTTAATAGAAAGTTATCATATAGGAGATTTTATTTAGAGATTACTTAGATACAAACATCACACACTGGATAATATTTGGTCCATAGTTTCTTGTGAATTTCCTCTCTCAGCAAAGAAATAAGAATTCAAAAATATTTCCCGGATTTTTCGTGATGGAACAAAAATCATAAATGTGCTTAATTGAAAGTAATTATATAGACGACTTTATATATAGATTACTTAGATACAAACCTCACACATTCGATAATATTTGTTCTATAGTTTCTTGTGAACTTCCTGTCTCAGCGAAGAAGTAAGAATTCCAAATATTTCCCGGGTTTTCCATGACTGTACAAATATCAAAAACGAGCTTAATAGAAAGTAATCTCATAGAAGATTTTATTTACAGAATACTCAGGTACTGACCTCACACATTGGATAACATTTGGTCTATAGTTCCTTGTGAACTTCGTGTCTTAGCAAACAAGTAAGAATAAAAAAGACATTTCCCGGGTTTTCAGTGACGGTATAAAAGTCAAGAAGGGGCTTGATACAAAGTACGAGTCCATATTGTTATTTTGAGGGATTAAAGAGATATAAAGCTCACTAATATAATAACATTTTGTCCATGGGTTCGATAGAATTTGTACATCGAAGTGAAAAAAAAAAATTGAGAATTATTTTGGGTTTCTCCATGATGGTACAAAAATAAAAAAGGGTGTGACGGTCCTGTGAATCCGCACAATATAATTATATGTTTATTGAAATTATGGTAACAGTAGTATAAGTCGGAGACGGATTTCTTAAAATTTACAGGAGAAAAGACGAGAAAGTACTTACGTAATTGTGTTCTTGAGGACTTTCTGAAGCCGGAGATATTTTTTTTATAATCGTGCTACGTATTTTGCCTGTAAATAAGGTATTTTTCGTCAATCATGCATCTCTGTTGTGCGATAGCTCGCGCCGCCATTACCGTCGACTACGTGAATCAAATGTTCCATGCGTTTGGTTATGTAACCCCCTCACAGTGTAGCAACCACGCGGAAGTTTGACAAGATGATGTGTGAGCGGGTTTTTTTTTCAATAAAAGGTAAGACTCTAGTTTACGTCCTTTTCCTAAGGAATGCATGTCATATATCGTTGGAAAGCTTATTTCATAAGGAATTCAACAACGTAAATCCCAAAGTGAGCAAAAATTTCATATCGAGAAAAACCGATGTTGTCCGGATATGCATAATTGAACGTACTGAGGTATTTTTTAGATGTTGAAGCACATATTTAGGGGTGAAATGAGTGCTAATGGAACCTAACCTAACAGGCCTAACCTAACCTCGTAGGCATACCTCGACCCCGTGAATGGATAGTGGGGCTATCGTGAACAGAAAGTGTAAAAAGAAAAAGGTACTTACCTGAAGACATGCCGGGTGCCGCACCAAGATCGCGCACCGCGAACGCAAAGAAGCAATCACCATGCAGATAAAGACGTAAAGTAGAGTCTAGCCTCAATTTTCGCTTAAAAACCTTTTGTGAATAGTTTGTGCGGCATTTATCGCTTCAAAAGTTTGGAAACACTGCACATCAGCTGACGATACTGCATATCAGCTGACGATAGACAACGTGAGTCAAGATTTGCCCGCTGAATTAGCAACGACCAATAAATGATTATAATGTTAAAAGTAACGTGTTTTCCTTGGAAAAAAAGTTATGGCCAGCTTGAAAAATCTTCCGCTATGCATATGAGGTAAGTAGCAATGATTTTTATTTGAAAACAACAGAGTTTTATGTGTCTCCGGCTTATACTACTGTTACCGAAATGATTAATTTCATATTATAAAAATCACTTTATATTAACGTTTAAAAAAATGTATAATTATTACTTTGTACAACGTTAATTATGTCTTATGTTATTCATTGCACTCTACACTGTATAAACAAGATATTTGGAATTCTAATGTTGCTATAGCAATGAGAATCAATAGTCATTATGTAGTAGTGTGTCTGACAAAAATGGAAATATAGGTAATAGTGAACTGCATATTGTTCAGTTATTTCACTAATATATAGACCTATAGATGTTGTATCTCACCTTCGCGTTTTAATTTCAAATATTTATGAACGAAATGTAATCGTGCAAATAATTGACTTGTGAACGTCACGGTATAATTGGTGGTCCAGTATTGTGGAACATTATCAGCACGATCTTGAGTGATGTGTTTTGCGTGTTAACTTACACCATTGTTCTCGTGAATATAGTTTGTACATAAATTTATATTATGTACGCATCAAGTAATCCTTATAATCTGAGATCCAAAACAAGTCTTACAGCTAGATCTATAAATTGTGGTGATGAACCTAATGAATCACAAAATAAGAATGGTGCCATGAATATGGTGAAGTGCTACAAAGATCCCGATAAGGAAAGGTTGGTAGCTTGTGAAAATTGTGGCCATTGGTATCATTTACAATGTTTGGGTTTGTCCGATAAGCATTGGGAATTATACCAGTTAAATGAAAATTATTTCTGTAGAGATTGTGATCCATCTTATGATCCATTCAGTATTGAAGCTTTTGTGCAATGGAAAAGAAGTCAAGAAAATGTTCAAGAAATTGACATTCGTCCTTCTGTGTTGACAGAGACGTCAACGGGGCAAAGTAATGTTCCTTTTCAAATGTTTGATCTGCTGGCAGAGTTAAGAAAAATCAGCGAGTCACAACAGATGGAATTTACAAAAATTAGGGAAACTCAAGAGTCTCAACAGCTTGAGTTTACAAAAATGAGGCAAACTCAAGAGTCTCAACAGCTTGAGTTTACAAAAATGAGGCAAACTCAAGAGTCTCAACAGCTTGAGTTTACAAAAATGAGGCAAACTCAAGAGTCTCAACAGCTTGAGTTTACAAAAATGAGGGAATCTCAACAGGAAATTCAAAATTCACAGCAACTACTCAAGCTTGACTTCCACGAATTGAGTACATCCTTACGAAAGAAATTAGCTGAAGTTGCAGAGTCCTGCAAATTAGCAACACGTTCATTACATCAGGAAATGGAAAAAGAAGTGCAAGGACTAACAGAGAAAATCGAGGAAGTCAACACTACTTGTACAGAGAATTCTGATAAACTTGCTGGCTTGAATGATCAGATTACAGAATGCCAGAACAATGTTACAGGGTTGTCTCAGCAAGTTCAAATACTTGAAGCTGTTGTGGGCAAGGACGAAATAACTAAGCGCGTGGAAGCATGTGAGCAAAATATTACTAAGTTAACATCTAATATTTCGACTAATGTTGAATCAAGTAATCCTGTACAAGTTTACAGTTCTCATGTGAATAGTAACTGTCAACCTGGTATTCCTGCATGGAACCTAACCTCTCCTAAATCATCTGATTCTTCAGCGTGTGATGTTTCTGATGATGAACACAATCGCTTTGCTTCACAAAGACACAAACGTTCTAGAAATCATCGAGTGAGAACTAGTAATACTAACAAGTTATGTCAATTAACCCATTCTTTATATTCTGATGGTTCTGGTCAGGAAAGAAAGAGGCAAGTAAACCAAAAGTCAGCAAATCCGCAGAATCATCGATGTGATTATCCTGACAATTGTATGCGTTCGCTTACTCAAGAACCTCGGCGGTTGGTAAGATTGAATGAACTTAATGTTCTTCCTAAATATTCTGGAGATCCTGAAAAATCAAGCCCACATAAGTTTATTAAAACTTTAACGTCCTACTTAGACTTACTGCAAGTTCCTGACATGCAAAGGCTTGAATGTATTACTAATTGTTTTCAAGGACCTGCAGGTTGGTATAATACTCATGTCGATTCGTTTACATCATACAAACAGTTTGTTGACGAATTTCTGAATCACTACACGTCTTATTCCTTAACTCAGGCTCAATTATCTGAACTTAGAAGTCATAAATATGATCCTAAATCGACGAGTAGTATGGAAGTTTTTGCTATTCGTTCGCATTCAGCATATTATAATTTAGTTGATCGTCCGATTGATGCAGAAGTTATTGATATTTTAATCAATCAGTTGCCAACATCTATTGCACAAACAATATTAGCTGCTAGATTAGTTAAAATGGATGATGTAATTGCTTTACTAAAGAGGTTGGATTTAGTGAATTCAAGACCAAACAAGAGTTTTAACATTCATGATAATGTACGTGAAAAAAATTACCGACATGATGGGAATAATTCTAAAAGTTTTACCGACAATAATAGTGCAAGGGCAAAACTGAGAGTTCAAAGTGTTGCTAAAAGTTCATCGTTTGTGAACGGTGATGAACCTAATGGAAATCAAGGTTCAAGACGTAACGTAAGACCTAATGATAGTGTTCATTTTGTTTCTTCTAGCGATGAAAATAAAATAATTAAGATTCCACGTAATTAAGATTCCATTTGTTGCTGAAAACCAACAATCAAACTCCAGCCAAGAGACGATGATATTTAATAGAAATAATAATTTTGGGAAACCTAACCTAACTAACAGACCATATAATCGTTACAGACGTAATGGTGCAGGAACTCAAAATTTCCGGCAAAATAGAAGTCCACAAAGCTCACGATACTTCAACAATAATGGTAGATTTATGAGCAACAGTTTCAATGCCAGAAACGAGCAAGAACAACAGCAATTTACACTACGTCCTAACTCTCAGTTCTCTAACAATAATTTCCACTCATTCCAACCATGCAGTGTATGTGCCAATTGCGGATATTCGTCTTCTCAGTTGTCAACGGGAAACAATTTTAATGCAACTGCAGTGGCGAATACTCCATTAAATGAAAATGCTCCATCTTTCGATCCAAGAGAAACTTCTTGTAAACAGTTCATTTCTTCTGTCCCTGAAGCAACATTAAACGAACGTCGCGGGTGAACGTGGACCAGTTTGCTCGCACTAACATAATGGAGGGTCCGTCTAAATCATATCGTAGTGATAATATAGGCACAACTTGTCAGTATGCTGTATTAAGTAATTCAGTTTTATCTGAAGTTGATCATTGTTATCCACTTTCAATATTTTTTCAATTAGATTGGTACGAAGATGAACCTACTTGGATTTTAAATGATACTGGTATACCTACTCCTATTACTGATCAACCTCTGATCACAGGAACAGTTTGCGGTATTACCATACAGTGTGTTATCGACAGTGGAAGCCAGTGTAATTTAGTCAGTTATGAATTATGGTGCAGTATAAAATCAATTATTCCGAGTGCCAAACTGTATGCAGTGGATCAACTTAAGTTATTGCCGTTTGCAGGACATCAGAAGTTTCGTGTTGCTGGTCGGAAGATTATAAGTATTCCAATTAACTCGGAAGTTTTTTCTTTGGAGATGTTTGTATTGAAAGAACTGCATGCTGAATTAATTCTCGGAATACCATTTTTAAGGCAATACAAAGCTGTACTCGATTTTAGAAGAAACGAAATTAGTTTGATGGCGTCTACTGGTTCCGAATTGGTTCAGCCATTAAATTCTAGCAAAAGCACAACTGATAGGGATTGCTCCCAGATGCAGGAAGTTACTATAGTGAAAGAAGTAGAAAATTTACTTGTCGTTTCTCTAGATCAGATCACAACGAAGGTGCGGTCGTGTGAATCACTCAACACGGAGCAGCAGTCTCAGCTTGAGAATCTAATAATAGAATATCATAGTTTGTTTTCTGATCGACCCCGATCTGCATTCGTAGAACCTTATCAAATTGAACTAGACACAAAGGAACCAATTAAGGCACCTATATATCCAGTACCGTTCGCCAAAAGAGCAGCGTTAGAAAAGGAACTAGAAAAATGGAAAGCCTGGGGAATAATTAAAGAGATGTCTTCCCTTATTTAAACCCAGTACATATCGTCCCAAAATCTAATGGTGAGTGGCGTCCAGTGGTGGATTTTCGTCGCCTAAACCAACATGTAATTTCACCACTTACCCATGTTGAACCGATAAACGAGCTACGTCAACATTTTAAGGGTGCAAGATATTTTTCTTCGATTCATCTCTCCTGTGGATATTTTCAAATACCACTTACGCCCGACTCATATAAGTACACAGCTTTTTCGTATCGAGGACGACAGCACGTGTTTTGTTACTTGCCATTTGGTATAAAATCAGCTGTTTCTGTTTTTGTTGAAAGAATGAATAAGGTGTTTGGACCAGAGACTCATTCATTTCTGATGATATATGTGGATGACATTTTAATATTTAGCCCAACAATAGATAAACATTTTGAACATCTTGATTATGTTCTACAGACATTGCAGAAGACGAACATGTCCATAAAATTTGCCAAATGCAAATTTTTCCAAACGGAAATTAAGTTTTTGGGTCACGTGGTGTCTGGTTCCGAGATTAAGGTCGATCATGATAAAGTCTCAGCTATTCTACAGTTTCCTGTTCCTCAAAACAAAAAGTCACTTCGCAAATTTTTAGGACTGGCAAATTGGAGGAATCGTTTTATACAGGAATTTTCAGATATCGCTAGTCCATTATATCATCTTTTACGCAAGAATGTGCTATTTTATTGGACACCTCAGTGTCAAGAAGCTTTCTTGTTATTAAAGAATGCTCTAATTTCAGGAACCAGCATTGAGTTGAGGTTTTGTGTTTCTGTTGATGCAAGCCAGCAAGGATTGGGTTGTGTACTTTGGCAAGTTCATAATGATGAAATTCGTGTCATACATTACGGCAGTCGTGCTCTTAGGGGAGCAGAGATTACATATAGTACACACGAATTGGAATGTTTAGCTATATTATTTGCTCTGGAGAAATTTGCTATATATCTTAAAGGAACTGATTTCAACTTATATTCAGATCATAAGTCGTTGTCTTGGCTTAAAACTGCACAATCACTTAATTCTCGTCTTACAAGATGGGCTCTCAAACTGCAGTGTTTTGATTTCACGTTATATCATGTCCCAGGAGTTTCGAATAATATTGCTGATACGTTGAGCAGATTTCCGCCTTGCACTACTTATTCTGCACTTGATGATAAATTATATATCAATCAAGTAATTGTGGAAGATTCACAAGATGATACTTCTTCTATTTGGTTAAAAGCTCAACGAGCAGATGAAAAATGCAATAATGTAATTTCTCACCTGGAAGATAGTACAACTGATAGAGACTTTTCAAAGTATCTTCTTCACAACAAAATTATTTTTTATAAACCCAATTCAGATGAAATTTGTAAACTTGTAGTGCCACGTGAGCTTATACCTTTGGTATTGCATAAAATGCATGATTTGAATGGACATTTTGGTTATCAGAAGGTTTTAGCAGCTTGTAGAAGAGCATATTTTTGTCCGTACATGAGAAAATCAATTAGAAATTACGTGAAAGATTGCTTAGAATGTGCACGAACAAAGATTGTAGGTCGGCCGTTGCGGAGAGATGAATATCACATCGTTTCTCACCAACCTCACGATTTCCTCTCTATTGATTTAATCAGAAAATTACCAAGATCACGTACATATGAATATCTCCTCACAATTGTAGACGTTATGTCAAAGTTTGTTATGATTTATCCGTTAAGAAAAGTGACTGCCAGGGAAATGATCAATCGTTTTGAAGAACAATATTTTAAACATTACCCTGTATGTAATGTATTATTATCAGATTGTGGAAGCCAATTTACATCAAATGAGTGGAAAGCCTACATGGATTCAAGAAAAATTTAGCATATTACTACCACTACATACAATCCGAAATCTAATCCTATTGAGAGGTACAATAAGGAGATTGTTAGGTTACTGCGATTATTCTGCAATGATAATCACACCAGTTGGTATCCAAAAATAAATTCTATTATTCAGTTATTAAATCATTCATGCTCTTCAGTTACCGGATTATCTCCTAGTGAACTTTTCTTACATGAAATATGAAGGACTCAATATTTGAAGAAATCAGCTGGCCAGAACAAATTAAATCTTTGCCATGGAATAGCAAATTGTTTTTAGCAGAAATCAGGACTAGACAATCTAGAAGAAGTAGGAAGATTAAGAATGCATTGAACTCGATCAAACTTCACCTCTGGGGAGGAAGTCAATGAGCAAAATGCCCTTCCTGTCCCAAAACACTCTGCACATCACTTTCTGTACCGACAGCGTCTGTTTGAATTTCTTCTTGACCTGAGATCCACTATGCCGCCAATGCATTGACTGCTGCTTGGTTTCCGGGGTGAAGTGCGAAATCCACGTCTCATTGCCCGTGACGATCCTGTCGAGGAAATCATCGCCGTCATCATGGTACCCTTGCAGGAATGTCAGTGCTGCTCCTGAACGTTTCATTTTGTGTTCGGGTGTCAGGTTTTTCGGCACCCACCTGGCACACAATTTTTTGAACAGCAGGTGCGGCGTGACAATCTCATGCAACACAGATCGCGATATCTGCAGAAAAAAGGCTACTTAACTCCGTAATCGTGAAGCGACGGTTCTCTACGATGTGCTGCCGCACCAGCTCAACCAGATCATCAGTGATTAGGGACGGACGCCCACTGCGCTCTTCATTATGGACACTTTGACGACCTTCCGAAAACTGCCAACACCAGCGCCGCACCATGTGCTTACTCATAATGTTCGGATCATAGACCTCACAGAGCTGACGATGAATGTCATTTGGCGCAATGCTTTGTGCATTCAGGAATTTATCACCGACCGAACCTCGCATGCGGCGGGAGAAGGAATACGAGCTTCCATTTCGGACCACTGCTGCCTCACTACTGGCGCCGGGCGGGATCTGTCTGCCTGGCACATGATTGATTTGTCTTAGCTCTGCTGCGCATGTGCAATTTACATGGCTCATTATGTTTACTTTCACGGGTAAAAAATAGGGAAACTTACTTTCTGGATGCGGCTCGTATATATGTATAATAAGTGTGAATAAATAATTTAAGCACTTGTTCATTATGCTTGCATACAAAACATGAGACAATATTCCATTCCTTGACACATTCGAGTCCATTGAATCTGGCCCACAAGGCACACATGAGCAAAATAGGAGTGGGAAGAGAAATATGTGACTGATTACTTTAGTTTGCAAGTTTACTTGGTACTTACTCATTTTGGTAGAGCTTATCTTCCCCATCTCACACTGTTTGAAGTATGGCAGCATCAAAACAACTCAGGAACACTAGGTATTTTGTCTAGAATGAAAAAGATAAGGACATTGCTCGTAGAGAGGAATTAAGAGGAGGGTAGAACAACTGACAGTGAGACTGGCATTGAAAATTTACAACATGCCTTGATAAAATTAATAGAGGGAAGAAACAATCTTTACATGATGAAAGTTTTCTAAAATTTGAAATATGATCATAATTGTGAAAGCGTTATGTTCTTATGTCTGACGTCAAACTATTGCATGATTTTACAGATATGAATGAACAAAGGAAAATTTGCTTTTTAATATTTGAGACAGTGTAAAGTTCTGTAAGTTACGATGATCATGGGATGTAATGTATTATGAAGGTATTAATTTGTTTTGTACTGAGATTTATTGTACAAAATTAACTTACAAATGAGCTTGCAACATTGAACATCTTGTGAGTAATCACAAGTAGTTTAAAACTCAATTTTAATATTAAACAATGTTCATAAATAAGATCTTATGTAATATATATATATTTCCTTACATATAGAAGAAAGTGTTATTTAAATTAATTTCATTATTTTGAAGAAGAAAAGAATTATGTAAAATTTCTTTGAGGCTGTCCCTTCTATACTCCTTTATCCGTTTATTACCAAAACTTAATTATTGATGGAGATTGAGAATGATGTATTGTATTGTGTCATTCTAGTACATAAAACAAGATACAAAGTTTCCTGTCGATACATTTAGTGAACACCAATCATACCTTCCACCACACTCAAAAAATGAAAATATTCTTGTTAAGCCTCTAACAATACCAACATAGGTATTCGGAACTAGTTGTTAGTAATTGGGTGGGGTCAGAGCCTTTTTAATGGATTCGAGGCTGTGATACACACTTATAGACTCAGACCACTATTCGCCACTGGTTTACACGGTCTCAAAAGTAAAAGAGCAATTTGCAAAACCTGTGTGTGCAGGAGTTGATGATTCTGAATTAGTTTTATCCTTATAACTCACTTCTACTTCTGTGGGTTAATTGTTATGATATTGATGGTAGATGTGTGAATGAAATTGGTGAAGTGATAATGACAAGGAAGCTGACATTTGTGTTGGAGTGGTTTTGTGTAATGCACTTAGAAACCAAAAGGTCTTAGGTTTGAATCTTGTGTAAGGCATGGATCTATCATTGTATATTGTATATGTCATCTTCATCATCACAATTATCCCAGACATGCAGAAAAGTAATGTAAAATAAACCAAATAGAAAATGAGAAACAACTAGATATACCAGAATGAGTTATAAATTTGTATCATTTTACAGAACAGAGGCCAATGGTCCTCTAAACAGGTGTTAAATATGAAGTAGGATGGAGTGGATATGATACTGGTCATGATCTGCTCACACCCATAGGCTTAGCAATTGTGATTAGGATGTTTGACCTCGAATGGTTTGCCAGGATCTCAGATCAACCTCAGCAAATTGCCACCCTTTTCTTAGAAATTGCTGCATATGTCACACTATGAGTGTGGACTTGTACCAAATGATGAGAAGCATGGCTTTCTTTGTTATCACA
This sequence comes from Lepisma saccharinum, assembly GCF_977018435.1. Lineage (NCBI taxonomy): Eukaryota > Metazoa > Arthropoda > Insecta > Zygentoma > Lepismatidae > Lepisma > Lepisma saccharinum. The sequence goes on from NC_139256.1 coordinate 48,589,964, forward strand.
AGACTGGAAACCAAGGCTTCTGTATACAATGCACAAGTGGTGCTTTAAAGAGGGCATTTCAAAAGCATGCGACCAAGCCAGATCATAAACCCCAACCTATTTTTGACCCAATGTGTGTGCACATTGCAATTCAACCTATGCTGATACACTGGAAACAAAAAAAATGTCTACATATGCATTTAAAACATACCTACATGGTGGAAATATTTTCAAGTATCAAAGTCTCTCACTAATGCACTGATGACTCAGGATTTTCTTGGTTGGTTGAAAGAATTTTAAGGCAGGAATTTATTTTTCTTTCTTTTATAATATCTAATGATATCCTGAACTTTATCACCTTTTTATATACTCAAAATTTTCTTAGCATGGATGCAATTTTCTGAAGGGTTTTGCCAAGAATTCATCTTATCAACAAGATGCAGTAGTGTCACTAGAGGAAGACACATTCTCATATCTAGAAAAATTTGACCATCAAACAACATTATATGGAAAATTCTGTTCTTCCATTCATTAAATATATACGTTCAAAAATAAATGAGATTGGTTATTATATTTAACCAGGTGGCACCACTTGTGCTTTCAACTTGGTTATATTATGCAAGATTCTACACTTTTCTTTCAGTTCTGTTTCACTTTTTTTTATCTTTAGTCAGTTTATTATTATCATCACTGATTTTCTGAATTACTGTTATTTAAATAATGAGAATGATTGTTGCAGATAGTGAGGGTACTATGGAGATGGACAGACACACAAATATCTGTCTTTGAGGATGAAATACGAGTTCAACAAAATCATCAGATTCCTCAGTTTACACTGTACAATTGGGATATACAGACAACTTGAGCCAATGGAAGAGAACCCAGAATGCCATGGGAAGAATCATGTGACTTGTTGAAGGTTGGTTTTGCATGTGTGGAGCACTCTGTATCCACATTTATGAAAGAAAGATATTTTTTCTTTGGTTAGCTTTTGTGCAAGCTCAGAGACTTTGCCTGTAATTTAACCACATTTGCTACTAATAGCACTTTTCCTACTTGCAGAAGAATTCACATTTGAACAGAAAAAGTAAAGACAAAAGGAAATAAAGAGACTGTAGATAATGACTGAGTATGTTGTGTGGCGAATCTTTGATCTTTTTCTCTATCAGTAACAAGAAACATGTCAGGTTTCAGGTCTGCATCTCAGTCTGGGCATGCATGCATCTCCATGTGATTTATCTAATCACCATTGTTTCTCATAAATGTGATTAGATTAAAAAGGCACAAATGGAAGTACGAAACTCTCAAGAAATGCAATAATAGAAATATGCACTCACAATCACAGACACTAACACAACCACAAACCTTTCTAAAATGTTCAGATATAAGTTTATAATGTGGAATTTTACTTTATATTTCAGTGTACTTCTCAATGGTTATGTATAGTACATTTAGTATGTGTCCAGAGGCAGCCTGGATCATGGTATGAGCTTTTCTGTACATTAGAATATATTTCATTTCTGTCTTAAATCTAGTTACTAAATGCATTTTTCAAAATTGAGGAAGAGTAGGGAATAATGTAAAGACAACAGTGAAAGGTTTGGAATATATATTTGGCTGCTTAATAAAGTAACATCTCTTCTAGATTTGGTATGATGATGTGTGAGTTTGAAAAAGGGAAAATTTAGCAAATTGTTTAAATACTACTACTACTACTACTACTAATAATAATAATAATAATAGGGCAGACTTAATGATAGAAACAAAGATACTGGATAGGACATGTGTAGAGGGAGATAAACATAGAATACTGGGAATGATATATAGAAGGAAAAGGACAGAGGAGAAGGAAGAGAAATGTCTATTGAATGATATGACGGGAAAAAAATGATTCAGTAAACTGAATGTGTAGACTGAGGACTGCAGAAGCATGCTTATGAGTAGAATAGCAGAAGATGTCTTTAAATTGTAATCACTATGGACAGATTCCATTAATATTTCATCCATTCACAGCTAAAGTATTATACCCACAAGAAACTTTCTAAAATGTCATAAATATTTTAAGAAAGCCTCCAACATAAACATTCAATAATTCCTGTGATGACTACTGATAATGAAAAATATGCTTTTATCAATCCTTTCTGATAATGATGCTAAAATAGTTATTATGATCAGAGTGTAGCAAATATTAAGTATATTATATTATAGTATGTGTGCAGTAGTAGTGTGTAGTGTATATATAGTATATATATATATATATATACATATATATATATATATATATATATATATATATATAACTAACTAACTAACTAACTAACTCTCTAGCCTTCTTAAACCCGAAGGTTCATGGCTGCAGCAACACAGGCCTTCCATCTGTCCCTATCTTGAGCAAGATCTATATACTCTTTTCTATCCCTACCGATTTCCCTTAGGTCCATCTCAACGTTGTCCCTCCATCTTCGTCTTGGCCTTCCTACTGGTCTCTTACCATCAGGTTTCCCAACAAGAATCCTGTAAACTCCTCTTTCCTCTCCCATTCGTGCCACATGGCCTGCCCACCTAAGTCTTCTTGATTTAATAATTCTAATAATGTCTGGACATGAATACAAATTATGTAGTTCTAAATTATGTAACCTTCTCCACTCACCTGTCTCCTCATCCCTTTTAGGTCCAAATATTTTCCTAAGGATCCTATTTTCAAATACTCTCAATTTATGTTCCTCTTTCAATGTAAGGGACCAAGTTTCACACCCATATAATACTACAGGCAAAATTACGGTTTTGTATATTTTAACTTTTAGATTCTTAGATATTAAACGAGAAGACAAAAGTTTATGAAGAGAGAAGTAACATGCATTTCCTGAATTAAGCCTACTTTTTATTTCCTCTTTAATATAATTTTCATTTGTTAATATTACTCCTAAGTATTTGAATTTGGAAACTGTTTCAAACGAGTTGTTATCAATAATTAGATTTTGATTATTACCTAACACTTGGTTTCGGCCTGTAAGCATATATTTAGTTTTCTCTTATATATATATATATATATATATATATATATATATATATATATATATATATATACAAATAATGAAGGAGACAGTAAACACGGTTGATTCATCTACCACACACCTAGACAAAATTCGGGATTTTGTCCTCTCCCGAGGAGCCCCTGAAGGCCTATCCAATTCCACCATCTCCTCACTCATACCTGACAACCCCCGCACCCCCACTTTCTACCTCCTCCCGAAAATTCACAAACCTAACAACCCCGGGAGACCCATTGTGTCCAGCTACAATTCACCCACTGAACGCATATCAGCCTTTCTAGACTCTCACCTCCAACCCCTCGTCCAAGCCCTGCCCTCCTACCTCCGTGACACCAACCACTTCCTCAACATCATCCAAAACTTACCATCCCTACCACCCAACACCATCCTCACAACAGTTGATGTCACATCCCTTTACACAAATATTCCCCATGCCCATGGCCTCCGTGCCACGGAATCATTCCTTAACAGCCGACCCAAACCCCACAATCCCAGCACTCACTTCCTGATACAACTAGCCAACCTTGTACTTACCTGCAACAACTTCTGCTTCGGTGACCAACATTACCTGCAGATACGTGGCACAACTATGGGTACCTGCATGGCCCCCTCTTATGCCAACCTGTTCATGGGCAGGCTGGAACAGGAATTCCTTGACTCCCAGCAACTGAAACCACTCCTCTGGCTAAGATTCATTGATGACATTTTTCTCCTTTGGACACATGGCGAACCCTCCCTCACAACATTCCTAAACCGACTAAATGAGTTCACCACCCTCAAATTCACCTGGTTCCACTCCAAAGACCAAGTGACCTTCCTCGATGTGGACATCCACATTGCGGGAAACCACTTGGAAACATCCATACATATCAAACCAACCAACCACCTCCAGTATCTCCACTACTCCAGCTCACACCCCTACCACACCAAAAAAGCCATCCCATTTTCCCTTGCCCTCAGAGGCCAGCGCCTCAACTCATCCCCCTCATCCCGCCAAAACTACAACCTACGCCTGCACCAAGCCCTAACCAACCGTGGCTACCCCTCCACCCTCATCAACAAACAAATCACTAGAGCTAACTCCCACAACCGCACCAAAAACCCAAAACCAACCCTCCAACTCTGATCACCCAATACCACCCTCACATTACGAAAATCAGACATACCCTCCACTCCCTCCTCCCCATCCTGCACAGTGATCCCGAGACCAGAGACATCTTTCGGGAAAAACCTAGGGTCGTCTTCCGTCGGCCCCCCAACCTCCAAAACATCTTGGTCCGAAACACCCCCACCCCTTCCGCACCCCTTCCCCCACCCCACAGGTGCAACAAACCCAGATGCAAGACCTGCCCCATACTCATCACCTCCCCCACCCTCCTGATCCCTACAGCGGCAGGTGAGTTCACCCTTCACCCTAAGGGCACCTGCCACTCATCCAACCTAATTTACACCCTCATCTGTCAAATCTGCGGCAACTTCTACCTAGGCGAAACCTCCACCCCCTTGAATCTAAGGATAAATAATCACCGTTCCTCCACCCAAAACTCCGATTTCACAGTTGCCATCCACACCAACAGCCATAACACCACCTTCAATAACTGCTTCCGTGTTGCCATCATCCACCTTTTACCCCCCCGCTCTGACACATCTTTCCGCAGGCGATGGGAAAGGGCCTATATAGCAGGCATGCACGCCACTATACCCCCCGGACTCAACCTAGCCAACCAGTAACTCTTTCCTCTCCTCCCCGAAACTACCCACTTACAGTAAACACTGGCTAAAGTATTTCGTGTTTCCTTTCAACTGTTTCTGGCAACACTGACCGTAGAGACGCTACGGTCAGTATTCTGTGCCTCTACTCACAGTGTCGTCGATCTTTTATATACCTTCTTGAAAATGCGACTCAGATCGCGAAATATTGAATTATTTCTATTCGTGTGGTAAGTGTTTACTGTCTCCTTCATTATTTGTATTTATCCGCCCTTCTGGCACCATTTCTAACCCTATTCCTGTATATATATATATATATATATATATATATATATATATATATATATAGTTGTAAGCCCGTTTTACCTGGGCTCTGAGGTCACAGGGAAGTTTCATTTAAACATTTAGGTAGAGCTTAATAATATCTGTTGGCTAAACCTGCTCCGTAGGAGGGTAGAGATATGGAAAGTTGGTGTAAAAGGTTATTCACGCTTGTTCATACCTGGTAGATGTGTGTGATGTCTTGTCCTAATGCTTCTCGCAGACCGAATCGTGACAGTTCCAAGGTTCTATCCAGCGACCCTCAGTTCACCAAACCGGGCGATCCCTTGCGCCTTGTAGCATGCTAGGCAGCGGTAACTCCGTGTTCCATCGTCGTAGTTAGCAGTGTAACGTGTTGTAAAGTAATCGGACTAGTTATCCATGTAGCGTCGATGAGTGTCAGAATCAAAAAGAGAGCGAGCTCCGGGTAGGAGCTTGCTTTTATCATTCTAGGCGTCGAAAGGTTGTTAAACCTTTTAAACGTGGTAGATCCTGTTTAGATCCACGCGCTTGCCTTTCCAGTTCCTTGTTTTACGGAAGTTACAAGTTAGCGCATTCTTGGGATCACTCGCTGGTCGGACAAGTTCAGGAAATAAACAAGTGTGAATATTAACATGACGAGGTTTTCTCGGTTTAATGGTCTCCATATCTCTACATTCCCCTTGTTGAAATAATCGAACCACTCTGTGATGGTCGACTACCTCGTCCGGAGTAGGTTATATTTAAAAATTATGATTTATTAACAAATCAAAACTCGTAGAAAACCAATACAGTAAACCAATCAGTAGAAGATTCACATCACCATAAAAAAAATGTTGAAATCTCCAGAATAGTCATATCATCAAAAATATTGCAGCACCAAACACCGTTGAGAAAAATATAAAAACACGTAGAGAAAAAAAAAAATGAAAACTGTAGGTCATAGCCTCATATATACTCAAAAAGTATGAGCACAAATAACTAAGTTCTGAGGCATGGATAAAAATAATTACATAAGTGTGACACTGAACTAGTTTTGATTGAGTGATGACAGCACAATAATATTAAAAAAAAAACACATGTCAGCACAGTGTGAAGAAACGCCGGGAACCGCAAGCGGTTGTATTTACTGTTTGCTGAGTTCAAAGTACACTCGGCGGAACATACACGATGCTGGGTGGAGCCTTGAGGTATGTTACCTATGGCAACTGTGTAAACTGCATGCCACCATAGGCTGGACGTTCTGTGCAGCTAACGATAAAAAAAAAACACAAAAGAAAGAGACGTATCTCTAATCCAGTATGGGCAGTACCCATGGGCACAAACTTTGGCACTGTAATGGACATGCGTGCGTACTAATAGCGTGTGCCTTACGGTAGTTGAAGTAGCTGAGCACCGGAACACTTGTAGCCGATGAAAAATAACAATAAGTATCATGTGTCGTCAGTAAACAAGAGCAGGATGCACTCAGTGGGAGGGGCCTTCTGGAAGTCAAATTTGCGATGGCGCTTCGGGGCAAGAAACGTCCTGGGTAAAAAGCTCCAGTTCTGCATCGCGGCTTGGAAGATGGAAAAATCAGCCATGGGATCCAGACGGGAACGGGTCCTTGTTGGGGCTGGAACTCCACAAAATCGTCGTCGGTCTCTGCGATGAGCCTAGGTCTGTCGCTCGATGGTACAAGCCAGTGGTCGTCATGGGTCCGGTAGCATCCGTAGCGATGAGAAAATGAAACAAGCGCAAAAAGGGAAAAATTAGGAAAAAGCAAAAGGTAGTGGAGCAGGGTTACAATAAATGATGACGGGTTATAAAATCAATTGAAAAAGGACTTTCAGTTAAAACTGGTGAATTATTTTGGGGGGGAGGGGAGGTAATGTCTAATTTGAATGACGGCGAAGGGGCGTTATTACTTATTTGACATAGAGTTTTTAAGGGGACCTGTTTATGATTAACAGGTTTACATGAGGGAAGTTCGCCGGGGGGGAATGGGGGGGGGAATAGGTGGAATAAGTCCATGTTGTAAGGAAAGTTCGCCAGGGCGCAACGGGGGGGGGGGAAGTTAGAATAGTCGGCTTAGCCGGGAATGAAATGAGAAAAGAAAGGAGAATTCAGCGATAATAGAACGAACTAAGTGATTACGAGACATTTCCTTCTGTAATATGTGTAAATGTCGTTTATAAAAGCAATTGCAAGAATTTTACGTGTATTGTGGACAAAGGTTTAAGCGCCTTCGATTCGCTGCTAATAAAAAAAAAATTGAAAAAGAAGTGAAAAAGAGTAAGTAATAGATTTGTGTATTAGTTCGTTGAAAAATACAGTAGATTGTAATTTCATGGGATATGAGCTATACCATGTTGTATGCTATCAATATTTGAACTATAAAATTAAAGGAGAGAGTGGGAACATTTGCCTATATTTATTATATGCTTTGTTAACATATTTAGTGCATTGCAGCTTTCAAAGAAGCAGTTCGCGTTACACCTAAGCGTAAATAAAAAAAATTGCTATGGCCAAAAAGCCAAAAGTTCAAGCAAGTTCTACGCAGTTCATTTGTTCTTTAAATCATTGATCTTGTTCTATCTTAGTTCATTCGTTCTTTCTATATTTATTTATGTCTGTGTACTTTTTTCTTCATTTGAGCGTATATGTACCAGCAAATGGGGAAAAAAAAATATTTGCTAGTTAGAATCATAAACACACTAAGTACTTATTAGTCAAATCAGCTAAGTGATATGTTCTGACTATTACTATGCGTTTAATCGCATATTATAAAATAACATTAAAATATCAGTAAAAATAAATTATTAGGCAAGAGATGTATTATAAATGTTCCGACGATTGAGATAGCATTCTATAATCCTGATCTTGTTAAAAATAAAAATAACCATGTTGTATTAAAAATAAAAATGAGTTCGTTCTAACGCAGAAATGCAGTGCGAGCACGGGAAGTGGAAAGAGGGGGGTGGGGAGTCGATGAGCGTGAGAAAATGCTGGATCATGGGATGCTAGCATGTGCAATGTACGGAGCGAGGAGGCTAAAGAGGAGGTAAACGTAGTGGCGTGTTAATGAATGTTAGTGGGGTTATCATGGCACTAGTCGTAGCGGGCTTTGAGTCTAGAAATAGTAATAGTGTCAGTCTTTTGTTTACTTCTGCCGTCGATGAAAGTTACTTCGTAGGAATTCTCGTTAACTTTGCGAAGAATAGTTCCTTTATACTTATAAGAGGACGCAAAGGCTTTTGACACACCTGGAGTTGGAGTGGCATCTAGAATCCATACATGTTGTCCTGGTGAGTACTGTATTTGCCTAGAAGTGCGGTCTGCGTACTTTTTCTGCTGTTCGTGACGCTTGTTTAAGTTGTCATGTGCGGTCTTACGTATGGAGGTCAGGAGTTCAAGTCTCTGTGCGTTCGTCTGGGAAACATTGTCGGGGTTCGAAGGAAGGACAGCGTCAGCTAAGATCCTTGGGTTGTAGCCAAATAAAGTAAAATACGGGCTCTGGAGGGATCCAGAATGGATTGTAACGTTGTGGCTGAACGCTGCGCTAGCTAAATAGTCACACCACGAAGCTTTCTTTTCTAACACAAAGACTCTCATAGCTTTCTTTAAGTAACTAAATGAACTCTCAACTAATCCATTCGTGAAATGGGCACAAGTATCTACATATTTTAGTTGTACACCTGTAATATTAGCTAACTCTCGTAAGAGTAAACTTGAATTGGGTGTTGAACGATCTAAATAGATCGTTTCCGGGATGCCATGAACTAAAAAGACTTTCTCAACTAGGGCTGTTGCTATGTTTTGTGCATCGTGATTAGCCAAAGGAGCTGTAATTACGTACCTTGTACAACTATCAACTACGGATAGAAAATATTTGTATTTGTGCGTTTTTGAAGAGACTAAAGGACCACATACGTCAATATGAATTCGTTGGAAAGGAATTTGGGCTGGTTGAAATGTTTGCAGCGTATGCAGTTTAGAACCTTGTGGTTTCTTTGAAATCTGACAAGGGATGCAATGTCTAACCTTATCGTACACAAATTTCTTCATATTAGGGAAAAAGTAACGCATAAGCATTAAATTATATGTCCTTTGAGCACCTTGGTGACTTCCATTCATTTTGTGTGCATGAATAAGATCGAAAACTTGATTTCTTAATGCATGAGGAATACAAAGTCTATCCCTATTACCAGTTTTGATTTTATTAGTCCTGTATAAGACTCCATTTTTGAGTACATAAGAATACGAAAGCTTTTCTAGTTTAGGGTCACTAGCTTTGTCTTTGTTTTCTAATAAGTCAATAATGTCTCTGAAATAGGGGTCTTTACGTTGTTCTGAAATAATATCAAAATCTGCTGCTTGTGCATGAAATACTTGATGAAAAAATAAGTCATCATCATCATCATCATCTTTCTTGTCAAGATTAGTCTTGTCAAGCGGTAAACTTGCACGGGAGAGTGCATCCGCAAGTTCATTTTTACTAGCGCTGACATGCCTTATTTCGAAATCAAAATTCTGAAAATAAAGAGCTCTTCTTCCTAGAATAGAACTATGGTGTTTAGTTGAACGAAGATAGGATAAGGCCTTGTTGTCTGTGAGAACCACAAAATGTTGATTCATAAGAAAAAATTTGAAAGTTTTCAATACATAATATGCACCTGCAATTTCAAGTGAAAATGTGTCAGCTCTTTTCTCTGTGTCTGTTAAGGCTCGTGAACAATAGGCACATGGATGTAAATTTCCTTCTTCATCAGGCTGTAACAAGGCTCCTCCAATGCCAATTCCGCTCGCGTCAATGTATACATATGAGGGGCGTTTAGGGTCATAAGGGCGGAGGATAGGGGCGGACGTGATCATTTCTTTCAGTGTTTCGAAGCTCTTCTGGTGTTCATCAGTCCATTGAAACTTAACATTCTTTTTAAGAAGCTTGAATAAACATTCTGTTGGTCCTGCAAAACCTTGCACAAATCGTCGAATGAAATTTACAAGTCCTAGAAAACTACGAAGCTTGCGTTTGGTGGTAGGGGTGGGATATTCCAAAATAGCTTTAAGAATGTGTTCTGAAATCTTAACTCCCTTTTGAGATACCAAGTTACCAAGGACTTTTACTTCGGTAAAAGCTAGCCTACACTTAGAGGGTGATAATTTAAGGGATGCTTGTCTTAACTTTTGAAACACTCTGTCCAGAATGTTAAGCATGTGTGGGAGATTTGAACTGTAAATAATAATATCATCAGTGTAAACAGAAAGTTCTGAACTGTCTATTCCGCTAAGGGCAAGTTCGCTTACGCGGTTCATTACACCGGGCGATGTTTTCAATCCCTGGCATAACCTAGCATATCTAAAACTGCCAAGATTGTTAATAGAAAAGGCGGTAATGTAATTAGAACGCTCTGTTAATGAAACCTGAAAGAATGCACTGGACATATCTAAAATTGAGTAATATTTCTTTCCAGCCATCTCTGTCATGATGGTTTTTATGTCTGGGGATTGTAAGGAAATCGGAGCTATTATCCTGTTTAGGTCGCGGAGGTCAGAGATAAAATGGTAAGTCCCATTGGGTTTCTTAACTAATAGAACTGGGTGTCGATAGGGACTCCCTTCACAGCGCTCTATAACACCTTGGTCTAGTAATTTCTGAACTTCCTGTTTCATGGGTTCTCGGTAATGAAAAGGAATAGGGTAGGTTTTGGCATACACTGGGGTGTCATCTGTCAGTTTGATATCATATTCCAAAACATTAGTTTTAGTCAATTTATCCCCTGGCCAGAGAAAAATATCTGCATACGTGTATGCGAGCTTTAGGATTTTTTCTTTTTCTTCTCGGGGAATATCAGGGTTAACTGTGAGGAGGGAGGGGTCAAATTTCTTTTGACTCACTGATTTGTTGCTTTACTGTACTATTTTCATTACAAGAGTATGAAAATACGACATCTTCACTTTTATGTTCCCAAACGGAAGTAACATCACTTAAAATTTCACAGGTCGATATTTCGCCTAATATTGTGTCACTTTCCAAAGTGATTGTGGTTTCCGTAGGGTTGTGTATGTGAATGACAGGTGACTGCGGGTTTACTGCAGCATTGGGAAGGACTACTGGATGCTGGCTCATAAGGGAAGCAGATGGTGTAAAAAGTACAGGCTTATGGGTATTAGGTGTTGTAGTGGTAATGTTCAAATTGATATAAGTCTTGGATCGTGGACTTAACTTAACTGTGTTTGAAAGGGTAGCTTGTCCCTCATACACATTTACATTCTCAATTTGAGTGAATATGTCATGGGACAGCTGGTGAGTTTTGTACTTTGATCTCAAAATACTATAATTAGGAGTACGTCCTAAATGACAAAGAGTTATTGTGTTGTCTTTTAACGACATTTCGCACCTCTGCGTTCGTAAAAAGTCATTTCCTAAAAGGGGTGGGACGTTAGTTGAATCTACTATTCTAAATGGGTGCGAATATTTACGCTTTCCAATTATGATTGGAAGAACTACAATTTCAGACACACTCAGTTTCGATCCGGACACACCTTGGATTGTGGATTGTACCTTGTATGTTTTTCTTTCAGTAGGGAGAAGGTGGGAAGGATAAATTGAGATTTGGGAACCCACGTCAATAAGTAAATCTACCTGTTTTCCTTGTATGCTACTATTAATAAAGTATAGGCCATTTCTCTCAATTATAGGAACTTTATCTAATCTGGTATTATCTTCGATTTCGTTCCTGCAAGTCGAAGACGATTTTAGTTTAAATCACTGTCTCGTTGTGGCTTGTAAAAGCAATTGTCGCTCTCATGATTATAACGACCGCAAAACCTGCAGGCTGAGGTATTTGCATCGTCGCGATTAGCCTGATCTCGACGTTGAAACCTCTTGTTACTATTACCTCTGAACTGGCCTCGTGAGTTCGATCTATAATTACCTCTGTGATTAGCTCTAGAATTACCTCTGTAGGAAGAGTTATTATTCCCCTTGTTGAAACCTCTGTTATGTGCGTTTTGATTAGCCGTTTTCGCAAATTCCAGTACATTTGAGCAAAGATTGAAAAGAGAACTGGCGTTCATCTCTTCGGTTGAATGCAAAGCTAATGTCGAGATTTGTGACGAAAGTTTGTTTATTTCGTCACCAGAGGCGGCATTTTGAGCGTGTTTCACTCTGGCTACGGCTGGTGTCGCCGCGCAGCGGACACTATCAGAACTCGGTACATGATACATTCCTTGATACATTGCGTGGGAGTTATTTACGGGAGCCGGATTGGACTGTAGACTTTGGACTTGATGAGTCGATGGTGGGAGAAAAGGAGATGGACACTGGTTGTATGGTACAAAGTGCGGACTTGGGTTGAGTGGATTACTGGGGAGGGGGGAATAGACCTGTGCATGCGAACAGCTGTGAAGTGGTGTCAGGGTGAATGTCTGGGGCAAGCTCGCCTGAGCGATTGCCTGATCTATTTCCAATTTCTCTTCCAACATACGTGAATTAATTAATGACTGCTGGCGTTCGAAATTCTGTAGGTGGGCAATTAATTCTTCTGTTCTGGCAAAATGCTTGTTGGTTAAACTGCCAATGTATTTGGCTCGCAGTCCCGTGATGATGTAAGAGAGAGTTTGTTCTTCAGTGGCGTTCGGGAAGTATTGCTGGACTAATGCCTTTTTAGCAATAATGTAGGTGTGAATGGGTTCGGTTATCATTTGTTTTCTTTGGAGTATTATCTGTACGGGATCTGCTGACAGGTATGATCCCTTGAATAGCGTACTTAGCTCGTCTTTGATATGGGTGTATGTCAAGTCTACAAAATTGGGTCGTTTCTGTATGTCATGAAAATAAGTTAAAGCGGTGTCCTTCAAAAGTAAAGGTAACATCTCTTTACGCTTAGCTTCCGACCATCCTGCGGCGTGTGCTACATTTTGGAACTTGAGGAAAAATGAGTCAATGTCCTTAGGGTCATTCCCGCTAAATGGTGCCGGGTATAATGCAGTGGGGATTGGGGTGGCCATGTTAGTGGTGGAAATTTTTACAGCTACGTTACCAGAACTATTAACAGTGTTAGAGGAAGTTGAAACGGGAGCCGGGGTACTCGCCAAGGGTTGGGGTCGGTTTTTGTCGGGTGTTGCTAGTCCAAGGACAAATTGAGGGTAATTTCTATTAACAGACCTTAACCGTGTTAGTGGAGGGGAGGGAATTGGGGATAAAGGTCGTGAATTTATTGGATTTGCCGTGATTGCAGTTGCTAACTCTATGATTTGGTCGAGGGAGGAATCTAGGTGTTCGTGCAACGCTATCTGTGACGTATTCATAAACGAAGGTTCGTCGTGCTGACCAAAGAACAAATGAAAGTATGGGAATACAGTTATTTATGTCATTAATATATCGCTGGTCAAATAAGTATAAGCAAGTGTTCTCATTCCTGTGTGAATGATGCTTGAATACATGTTATGCAGAAGAACTAGATTTTTGTTGAAAAAGGGGGGCTCGGCATAAAAGAAAAAGAGGGGTTGTTTTCCATAGGGTAATACACAAAATTGTCACTGGGTCTGACGCATCTTAAGCGTATTGTGGGAGTATGAGTTGGAATTACTAAAAATTTACTTTAAAAATGCTCCCAAAGTTAGAGAGAATAATTTTATGTAAAGCAATTCGTACAGGAGGGTACTTAATTGCAAAAAAAGGGCCTGAAGCACCTCCACCATGTTGTAAGCCCGTTTTACCTGGGCTCTGAGGTCACAGGGAAGTTTCATTTAAACATTTAGGTAGAGCTTAATAATATCTGTTGGCTAAACCTGCTCCGTAGGAGGGTAGAGATATGGAAAGTTGGTGTAAAAGGTTATTCACGCTTGTTCATACCTGGTAGATGTGTGTGATGTCTTGTCCTAATGCTTCTCGCAGACCGAATCGTGACAGTTCCAAGGTTCTATCCAGCGACCCTCAGTTCACCAAACCGGGCGATCCCTTGCACCTTGTAGCATGCTAGGCAGCGGTAACTCCGTGTTCCATCGTCGTAGTTAGCAGTGTAACGTGTTGTAAAGTAATCGGACTAGTTATCCATGTAGCGTCGATGAGTGTCAGAATCAAAAAGAGAGCGAGCTCCGGGTAGGAGCTTGCTTTTATCATTCTAGGCGTCGAAAGGTTGTTAAACCTTTCAAACGCGGTAGATCCTGTTTAGATCCACGCGTTTGCCTTTCCAGTTCCTTGTTTTACGGAAGTTACAAGTTAGCGCATTCTTGGGATCACTCGCTGGTCGGACAAGTTCAGGAAATAAACAAGTGTGAATATTAACATGACGAGGTTTTCTCGGTTTAATGGTCTCCATATCTCTACAAAATATATATATATATATATATATATATATATATATATATATATATATATATATATATATATATATATTTATCCGACAACCAATGTGACTACCGTCAATTTGAAAATTCCATTTAAAGTGACGACCGGGTGTTTAGGACGACCGTATACGGTTGCCATGAAGGCAACCCTGCTTATCGTTTTCCTGATACTCGAGAGAGTGTAATGAACTGTCGTTGGAAATACGTCATTGATGCCACAATGATAGTAGAATGTCAAAATTGTGAAATTTTGAAGTAATAGTACAATAAACTGTCATCGAAAATTCGACCATGTTGCCACATTGGTAGCAGAATGTCTGGATTGTATATTTTTTTAGTTCACGGTTCCTCCGCTTGGAGCGCGACAGTCGGTCGCTGTATATGTTGATTTTATACACTTTGTTCATAGTTTCATTAAAGTGGCAACCGAAAACGAAGTTGGTAGCATTGGATAAACCACGTGAGCGTTCGTATACATTTCTTTCAGACTACCGAGCACACGGTCCACCAACGCGAAGAAGCAGGAGTGATATTTAATATGAATGCTTTGTCTTGCTTGCAGCGTTCCGACATGCGCTAGCTGCAAAAGGAAAACGAAGAAGTACAAACTCAAATAAAAGTATGGTAAGTTGAAGTTTCAGTAACTTTATTTAAATAGCATACTATTGCACGTACGTAAGTAACTAGAATATTCTCAATTCAGACAAAATATGAGGTTATCAAGCTAAAATCGGTGTTACTTTGTGTATATGTGTGTGGGGAGGAGGGGGAGGCCGAAATTATTAGCGTAAGATTGTGGAGATTTTAATTTAAATCTACTGCAGTGAGATCGGACTTTTGTATGTTCCACGTTTAAAATTAAATCAAATCAATGATTTCATGCGCAGATTGCAAACATCGTTTTTTTTTTTTTTAAAAAAAAACCGGAAACGAACAAATACATCAGAAAGCCAAGGTACATGTTCTGTTCCTACAAATCTGTCACTCATTGTTTGATAAGCCTTTGTTCTCATATTTTTAGGGCTGCTTTTTCTTGTCCTATTTTGTCAGCGGCTGGAAAGCTTTATTTCTGCATAAAAAATAAGAAATAGAAGAGCCGTCCATTAGTAGCCTGAATGCTCATGAAATTAATTTATTTCATGATCTGTGTACGAAGTAATCTCTAAGACCAGAGTTTGAGATACATAGTATTAGGATGGCGAAGCACTGTAAAAATAGAAGTGGCAATGATTTACATTAAATTTGTCATAAATGTTTTTAATTCAATTTTTTATTATCTTGTAACATGTTATATTTGCGATATGAATCTCTCCCATGCCGTTACAATATATTTCCAATCAATGTAAATGAGTTTTTGTACCATTTCAAAACTTTTGACTAATCGCGACGATGAGAATGAGTGACGGAGTGATGACATTTATGAAGGAACATTCACAGAGAACACTCATGCCCAGGCCAGAATTCGAACCAGGGATCCCTAATAAATTATTGAATAGCGTGTTACAGTAGAAGCATGCACACCTTTAACAACATACCATTAAAAACTTTATTATTATTTCCAGGCGTCGAGAGCGAAAAAGATCTTACAAATGGTTCGGAAGAGTAGAGGTGGTGGAAAAGACACCCTAACTGGATGGAAACCAAAATATGAAAGCACAAAAGGACTGTCAGAAGAGGAAAGAAGCTGCGTTTTGCAAAATTGTAAGTTTCTTTGTTTCTGTAGGGTTTGTTTATACGATTGTTTACATGGACGTAACTTGGGGCCTAATTTTAAAGGGGCAGAATCTTACTTTAAGCTTAATTTTGGGGGCCAGAATCGAAAAAAATGCCATCCCATAAATATAGAGTTCACGATTATTTGCTAAATAACTGACATTTGTGAAATCACAATAAGGACTCTGTATTACTTTGCTATCCAGGTCCAAGAAGGCTAAAGAAGTTAATTTTTACCAAGTCTGAAAATTTTGGATTTGCATAATATTTTGATTACATGCTACTATATGATATGCACTTTTGAGGATCACATTGCTATAATTGTTAACACATTGCCTGTTAGGCTGAAACTTAAACTAAGCTGCTCCTATGTGCGAAATGGTCCTGAGATTTGGATTCTGTGTTAAACTGTAGGTTCAGTCCAAAATTACTTCTGTATGGCAGACTAAAATTTAAGTGATCAGACTAATTCATTTTCTTGTATATATGAAACCCAAACTACTCACGAAAATATGCTGTTGATGTTGAATTGCATTCTTGCCTAGTGAACAGGCGCTTGAATGTGTGTACATACAAAAAACGTTATGATGTAGTTCAAAACATGAACATTTATTTATTTATTTTTTTTAAAAAAACAGCTCTCTTTCTGTATACTTGCATTTGGTATTTCATGAAGTAATCAATGCAGACAAATCAGATGGTTGTTCCTAGAAATTGTAATTCATTGTGAGTTCATGTGTAATTTGTGTGTTTTGAAAAAAAGAACACCAGTACAAATCTTCATGGCACTCTCAGAAGTTTCATTACTGCTGCCATTACTATTATTTTCAAATGAGAACCTTGAGGAAAGGAGAGTGAGGAGCCGAAAACAACATTTTGTGGATAATATTCGAATGTTGCTATGAAAAAATATTATAATGTCCTCTTTAAAAAAATCCAGATAAGATGATATGTACTACCTCAAACAAATTGTTATGTATTATTCGATTGCTACTTTAACTACACTTGTACAAGCCAACTGGGAGGGAGGGAGGGATGGGATTGAGTCTTTAGGTCTTCATAATGGTACAATGTCTCAGTACGTAATATAATGCAAATTCAATAGTTATTGCCAACACTGTACTTACGTAGTAGTGTCAAAATATATTTATTAAGATACACATTTGAATAAAAAATAAAATGAATTATGTGGTTTCGAAATACTGTACGTCCACAGTTCTGGATATTGCAACAAAACTATTTCTGACTCCAAAACTTTATATTATAAATTGACACAATATCAGTTAAATTATTTGTACCATTTCATTAATTCTGAGGAATTTCTAATGTTCGACAATATTAATATTCTAAATTGTGAGAACCACTGAGCAATGTTTCTCTCTTGCATTAGCAATACTTTTTGTAATGCATTTTGCTTGGTTGTTAATGCTCCACCCGACCATCATCTTGCAAACATTGTGAGATGTAGGTTATATGCATTTGCTCTCAAACATACATATAATAATGGCAATAGAAGTATTCAAGCATGTGTACAATTTCTCTGGAGTTAAAAAAAATACAAGATTTTACCATCAGATATTTTAAGCACAGATGAACTCCCCCCAAATCAGCTATTATGTATGTCACACCAATTATTCATTTAAGGGAAGCTATTGTGCTTCAGCCCTGCCTGAAATGCACTGGACTTAAAATTATTATTATTTATGGCAATTTGTACATCACAAACTGAAATTTAGATTTCTTTCCTCAATGCATAGCAAAATGTGAATAGTTCATTCACATCGTTAATTAATGTATATGACAAAGTGATTGCAATCTGATTGCCTTTGAAAAACAAACAGTGAATATAAACATGTACAAAAAATGAGATATGAATTATATGTTTTTATTCATAAACAAAATAACAAAGGGTCTGTTCCGAAAGTCACACGAGTTAAACACATTAAATGAGTTATGGTAACTGGCTGTCACATAAGTGTTTCCGTGAGTTTCATTATGCTGTTCCAAAAGTCTCATTCCGTGTGTTTCATGCAAGAATGAGATTCACCAAACGCATGGATCAGGAGGCTCGTTTGCTCGGTGAGAATAGTTGCTGCTTCCAGACAACGTACGTGCTGTTGGATTCAAATTGCACTAGTTCGGAAAATGTATTATAATTTTAACAGATAGCGATATGAAGCAACATGCACAAAATGAGTATGACTATAACAGTTCTTAGAATGTGAGTAAAGTGAGTAACAGTGCCCACAGTAGAGTTTATTTTTGCAATAAGGATATTCCTTCCGCTAGACGCCATGTGGAAACTTTTTCTAAACAAAACGCTGCACCTGCGCTTTTGCCTAGAGTGTCCCATAAGTCTGTAAAATAACAGGTTTCAACAGATTCACAAGCCCAGTTATTTTCATTGGATGCGTTTGTTTCGTTAAGACTTTCGGAATGCACCCAAAATAGTGCCTATTAATAAATCTGCTTAAATTTCATGAATACAGTTTTATGATAACTGTAATGGTCATTCACTGTAGTTCACTTAAAGATATTTAAGATAGTATTTACTATTTTTTCCTCATGTATTTATTTTTAGTTTACCAAATGCTGGATGTGAGCAACAGTGAAACAAGGTCCTGTGAAAATAAACCTCATACGGTTTCCGAACCCATGTCATGGAGTGTAAATAGTAACGTAACATGTTCAGAGACAATATGCCAAGTTTTAGAAGATGCTGGAGGTTATGGACTATTATTACACAGTGATCCAAAAGTGAAATTTGAAGAATTTGTTCCACCTTCACCTTCCTCGACACTGTACAGTGGTGACGAATGCAAGCAATATTTGCTTCATGATCCATTCACAGATTCCCATTCCATGCAAAGCAATTTCCTCATGTGTGAAAGGACTTAATTTGAGTGATAACATGATGACAGTGCAGCAATATGATTTGGGCGATGTGTGTAACACAGCAGATTCATGCATAAATAATGTCGCAGGGGATCATTTCACAAATTTTCAACCACAGAGTTTAGGTTGTTTGAAAACTCAAACTGATGATGATTTTGAATCTTCATCTTGTTCAACTGTTCATGATAGTGTAAAAGATCCAGACTACGTGCCTCAGAGTAGCACAGACTCAGAGAACCCAACTTTGGACAAAAATCTTCATGGACTACAAGACGAAGTATCACCATGTTCACTTCCATCACCTCAGACAGGCAGTGAGGACAACAACATCCATGAAAATTCTATCACTCCAGTTCATGAAAATTCAGGTTCAATTGAAATGCATAATACCTTTGTAGAAAAGAAAACCCGAAAGAGAGAGAGAGATTTTTGCTTCTTTTGCGAAACATTAGTCACACAATTTGCCAGACACATTGCAAGAAATCACAAATGTGAAATTGAAGTTCAAAGAATTTTGTGAAAACCATAAAAAGTAAAGAACGGAAACATCTAATCACAGTTTTAAGAAAAAAAGGCAACTACCTTAACTGCAACCTAGGAAATATCAAACCAGTAAGGAAATCAGTACTGAATGATTCTCCAAGTAATGTATTACCATGTTCTTACTGTCTTGGGTTTTATTCTCGAAAACAGCTATGGAAACATCGAAAACACTGCCTACAGAAACCTGACAATGCAAAAAAGACATCTGCACAACTGGATGCACAAGATTACCTCATTAAGGGTACACATGTTGACCTACAGCTGAAAGAAAGTTTTTTCCCAAGAATGCGGGCAGACAGTGTTTCACTTGCTGCTAAAAAGGATGCATTAATATGCTCTTTTGGTGCAAGTTTCCTCAAAATACACCGGCAAAGACATCAAATAAAAGTAACGTCAAGGAAAATAAGAGAGCTGGGTAAACTTTTAATAGAAATCAAGAATAGAAATCCCACAATAGAAAGCTTATTGCAGGCTCTAAAACCAAAACATTTTGATCTAATAGTTGAAGCTGTGAAATCTGTAGCAGGATATGACAGAGATGAAGACAGATATAATGCCCCTACTTATGCTATGAATATAAGTACTTCCTTAAAAGAATGTTGTGAGATAGCGATTTCTCACATTTACAAACGACAAAACAAATTTGATCAACACACGCGAAGTGAAGTCGAGGCTGACCTTCGAACAATGATTTTGCTCATAAAATCAAACTGGAAATATGAAGTGTCGCACCAGGCTGCAAACAACCTGCGCACAAGAGAAATGAATACAATTACAACAATTCCTTTGGCGAGTGATCTGAAAAAATTTAGAGACTTTCTAATAGATCAAGGGAGAACTGCATTTTCCCACTTGGAAATGAACAACGATGATGAGACTGCTTACAAAGACTTGCTTGAAACTGTGTATTGCAGAGTCATGCTGCTATGTCGAAAAAGACCTGGGGAACTTGCTAGGCTTACAGTTGACCTTTATCAAAATACTGGAAACAGTCAGGGGTATGAAGAATTTTCAGATGCTGTGAAACAAACCGAAAAGATATTGATTAACAAGTTTAAGCGAGTTGTGATAGAAGGTAAACGGAAAACGACGCCAGTCTTGTTCAGCTTGGACGTTCAGCAACATATTGACCTTCTGATCAAGTTAAGGAGCAAATTCGTTAGAGAAGATAATCCTTATCTCTTTTGCAATACCAAATCAACCAATCCGTTTGCTGGATACAAGGTATTAACCAATCATGCCAAACGAGCAGGACTCCAAAATCCTGATGCTATAACTACACGAAGATTAAGGAAATACCTTGCAACAATCAGCCAGTTGCTAGCGATGTCAGAACAAGACATTGAACAGTTGTCTACATTTATGGGACATACAGGTGGCATTCACCGGAGTGAATACAGACTACCTGATCATATCTTTCAAACAGCCAAAATTAGTAAGTTACTTCTGATGATGGAAAGTGGTGCAGCTTCTAAGTTTAGAGGTAAAAGTCTAGATGAAATAGATGTCAACATTGAAGGAAATTTGTTAGCATCGGAAGAAACCAACTTGAGTGAGAATGAGATTGCTAGTTCAGGAGATGAAAATGAAGACAATCATGAACAAGTAGCCACAGAAATGGATGAGAATGTTAGGACACTAAAAACTTATGAAAAATCTGAGGGAACTTTGATTTCAGTCAAACGGAAGGAAAGAGCTCCAGGATATGTAGAAGGCACAAAGCGAGAGGTTGTACCTCGGACCGATGAACAAAAGAAGGTGGTTTTGAAGTTTTTCAAAAACCATATTTGCAAAAAGAAGCCACCAAGGAGACTCGAATGTGAGATGTTGATTGAAGCAAATCCTGAAATACTGAACAATAAAAATTGGCTTAAAATAAAAGTGTTTGTACAGAACTGTTACACTAAAAAGTTATCCAAGAAACTTCAAACACTTATAAAGTAAACTACAATACCAGCAAAATAATCATTTACAGTGCACACAGCCTCTCTCACTTCGATTAACAAATTACTCAATTATCACTTATCTAAAGATGTAAGACTTCATTGATATTAGCCAAAGTTTAAAATATGGGAAGGCACTTTGGTTTAAAAGGTCAACATTGAAGTTATTAGATGGCAGATTGCCTTAGCAGAGTGCCCTGTCACTGCTGTTCTTCACCATCAACTTTAATCTTTTAAATGTACTTACGTTCCCAAGTTTTATTATTTGACCATTCTTGTCTTACCCCTGAAAAAGGCATGTGGTATGGTAAAAACTTGTGTAAAAAAAGTACATGGCAAAACTGGAATTCAGTTATGTGGTGTAAGTTATCCTTTATATAATTCTTTGTACGGAATGTTGTAAACATGATATCCTGGAATATCATTGAAATAAAAATTTTGTTGATCAGTTCTAATTAGAACTGTAGCAAGTAAGGGACAAATTATAGAAAATATCTGTGCAAATATGCATTATATCATTTTCATAGTACATATTGTATTGAAGAATGTGATTTTCTTGCAGAAACTATGATTAAAATTTCAACTGTGTAAGCCATTATGTATGTTGTCGACACTTGTAATGTCACCTGTTCCAATTTAAATATTTTCTGTTAATTTTGCATAATGATTGATGTTTTCCACTTGTAACAAAATTAAGAATGTTCTGAAACAAACACTGGATATGCATTCTCGCAACATTTCTCAAGTCAAGAATTGATAATTTATGTACACACAACAGTTCCTTATTTTCTCTGTAAGCAATGTTTCAACAACAATAATGTAACTGAAAATTATTACGGCCTATTGAAAATCGTTAATATATCTAAGAGAAAATATTATACTTACAAAAAAACGTTAAACATTGCAAATTTTATGCTTCGGATGCAGTGTTTGTTTAAGGATAAAATGCAATTTTATGTTACACTGAAATTGTGCTAGCTGTGCTAAAAAAGGGGGTTGCTTCTAATCCGACTTGTTTCTGGGAATAAAGGTTCTGGAACTTTTGAAGTTGTTTTCTTCTTGTGTTCTTCATAAGAAATTCACAAAATATTGTGGTATCCCAACTAGCGAAAAGTAGTTGGCTCGACATTCGACCAACCATACTAAAAATGGTTTACCAAATATACGAACATAAAGCACTGGTAATTTTGGCTGTTTCCAAGGTTTGGCCAACATTTTTTTTTGTTTTGTTTTTTTCACGTTGTGGTGTCGTAGTGTAAACTTAAGTATAGATAGGTTTGTGTTGTGATACATAAACTTTATTGTGAGTCAAAATATAAACTTCAATACAAATTATTTGTGTAAAATGAAAATGTTCACAACACTTTTTCACTCATATGGTATCGTTGTTTTCAAGGTAGCTCAAGGTGGTAGAACAACACACTTTGTAGAGTTTACTAAGTTTTACACATTGCAGGGAATTTAGTCTGTACATATAGTTGTTTATTATGTATATAGTTAATGAATCACTTTCACAAGAATACTTGCAAAAATGTTCTTGTTCTGATACAGGTTAACAGACAACCATAAGGAATCCCCAATGCTGAAATATCTCTCATCCATGGTGGCTGACAAAGAAGTGTTGAGTGACTGCAAGTTATGAATAGCTTCTACTTTCATTAACAAAATATTATGTTTTCAGCATGTGCTGTGGCTGAAATTTTCTGAAACAATGTACATTTATAATTTACATCATTCTTATGAAATTTGTCTTAGCAGGAGAAAGTAGTTTTTAAATCAAGGCACAGTTGTTAAGATTTTTTCAAATATTAGCAATATAATCACTATTTGTGAAATACACAAGAAGTAACAAATGCCCATCAGCAATTTAATAATTACAGGTAGGACAGAGTGACATATTTTTATGTAACTCAATGTTTTCAATAAGTGCTAAAGTTGTTTGATACCTAGCGGAGGCACAAGTGGTTTGGATCACACTTTGGACTGAAGGTCCAGTCCCAATTAGCTGTACTATACATAGACTAGACTTAAAAACTCCAAGTGGAAAAGTTAACAAAAATTGTCATTTTTAAGTCAAGAATACCAGATAATTGCAGCTATAAAAGCAGGGTTCGCATTTTTTAATGAAGAAACAACTTTCCTTGTTTTCTTAAATTATTTTAAACCACGAAGATTGGTTGGTTGGTTGATTTGGTGGTTTAAGTCCACTTTATGCACAGTAAGGCTAATCGGGACTGGACCTACAGTTTAAAGTGGGATCTGAACCACTATGTGCTTCCAATGTGTATCGAACCTGGTACCCCTTGATTACAAGGCAATGACGCTACCACTGCGCCATCGGGGAGGCCGTTTGACCATGAAGAAAATAATGTTTAAAACATAATGCCAAGAAAACATATTCAGATAATTATCTGTTAACCCAAAAAGATAAATCTTTATCAAAATGAAGTAAATACAAAAAGGTATCCCCCTTCCACCTTTTCTTACCACATGATATACTTGGCACCCTCGATACTTTCAACTGACCTTAAACTCTGAAAGAGGGAGTGATACTGTCTGGGTTCAATTTCTGTCTAGTTGACAAATTATTTGATATTATTTTATGTGGGTAGTCATTGTGACGAAGCATTGGCTTTAATGTAACCAAATTTGCCATATCTATTTTTTGTTTCAACAAGGTAAAAAAAAAATTTGTTTTTCAGAACAAAACTAAAAATATGTGTTTTGTTGCTTTAGACAACTCACACCACAGCATCAATGTATCAAACTTCCAAATAACCTGTGATAACCATCAAAGGAAAAGAGGGTACAACAAAAATGTATTGCAGTCTTTGTTCCAAAGCAATATGTGGAAAATACCAAACAAATTGCTGTTTTTAATGCAACTATGAACGTTAAATCATGTCAAAACTTTTTTGTTTGTTACTATCGGAAATAAATTATGTTGGTAGCCAATAAAGCCAAAGAATAAGGTCGTCAAGATGAGAATGCCTTAGCTTTAGCGTTACTGTTACTGATTTTCCACTTTAGCTGTTTAGGGTTAATCATCCAAGGAAAGACTGTGTTTCTAGTTATAATGTAAACACCCGAGTACCTTCTTAAAATACTTACGTTATACTTTTAAGTCTTCCATGTTGGCTGTTGAGAATGTTCAACTAATCCACAGTTACCAGGATCCACTCTATCCCTGTACTAGCCACTCTGTTGCCGGAAATACCACACATTTTATTGTGAATGCAAAAAAAACAACATTAACAATAATGTACATTCCAGTTCAGATAAAGTGACACATTCATTAACTGTACAACCCTACAAAGTTTGTGTCATTTTACAGGAAGGGGAATGTACATTGAGTGCAGAACAAAACTGTTCATCCATGTATCAGTCCCACAAATGTGTTTTAAACTTTGGTAAAAGAAAAAATAGCTATGTGTTTTAAACAGAGTGCCAAGAATACATTTCTGATAAGTAATATGTTTATCATGCAAGGAAGGACTGCATTTCTAGTTACACGGAAAACATTTGAAGAACTTCTTAAAATATCTATTTACATTACTTTTAAATCTTACATGTAGGCTCAAGGTTTAGTTAATCCACGGTTGTCAGTCCCCACTCTAACTCTAGTGGCCGACACGTGTGTTGAAGTGATTAGCACATCGTGCTACGACACCAGGGGTCCCGGGTTAGAATCCCAGCTTAGGCATGGATGTTTGTGAGTGTCCCTTCATCATATCGTCACTCACCCTCATCTTCTCAAATTAGCCAGAAGTGGCATGAAAGCAATTAAAATAAAGCAAATCAATCTCTGTAGTTGTTTTACTGTTTTCCCAAATATCACATTTTATTGTGGATGCAAACAAATCGCATTAACAACAATAAACAATGAGTGCGGAACAACACTATTCACGTGTTTTAAATGTAACCTACAGGTAGTCATAATGGCATGTTTCTTTGTGAAATGGATACATATTTGGCCAATGTCTGTGCACAGTAAACTAAATAACAGAGATTAAGGATAAGTAAAACAACAAAATTTCAAATATCAAGTTTCAAAATATGTTTTAAACAAGACAAAGTTGAAAAAACATGCTTACAGCAGTGTGCTTGAAATGTTTAAAGTATTTTAAAAGAAAACAAAGTTTTGTATTTTAAATGTTTAGAACAAGTAGTTTTAAACATGCCAACCTGTATGGAAATTGATGCATGTGTCACCAACAAGAATCTGCTTGGCAGGCATACTCTGACCCTTAAAGGTGTCGCAGCATGAAGTCAAATGTGCAACCATTGTTCTAATAACCCTGTATTGCTGACTTAATTAGTAATTGAAAGGTCGCAGAGGGGAAAAAGTCAACACTCGTCAAACTATAGAAAATTATATTTTAAATGCAAAACAGTACTGGATGTACAAATGAAAAGGTTAGGTTTCTTTTGTTTCATTCACTGAACATTTTCATTGATCAAAGCATATGTAAGGGTTTCGTCAGTGGCATACTGGTAACACCTTCACTTTGTAATCAAGGGCTTGATATCCGTTTGAGTCTTAAATGGTTCAGATCCCACTCCCAATTTAAACTGTTGGTCAAGTCCCAATTAGTTTAACTGAACATAAAAGTGGACTTAAATCTCAAATTCAAAGCATATGTGTTTGGTACACTCCTGTTCACATAATGTCGCACATTTTATATAGTTCAGCAGTGGAAATGTGTGCCACTTTATGAAACAAAAGAAAGCATTTGTAAAGTACAGCACAACATGCACGTAGCATCAAATAACACTTTAACTTTACAGGTGGGGCAACATTTTTGCCTAAAATTGTTTGCATATGATGATAAATCTAATAATTATGCATTTACCAATACTCGCAAAAGTGTGGAACATTATATTGATAAAAAATATACACATAATAAATCGTTAGGCATAGACTAACAAGCTGTAGAGCATGGTTTCACGGCACCCTTAGTGTTTCAAGATTTTTCCGTAGCGCTCAAGTCAGAATGCATCCCTATCTAACACTTACAATGCTCATTTAGTGTGGTTAGGTTGCTTGCCTGAAGTTAAAAATAAACACGTTTCAATTTCAGAAACATTTTATGTGTAAAAATTACTAAAGAAGCATATATATAATGTTATAATGTTATAAACAAAGGCCTCGAATATTTTCGCCAAGTGCTGAGAAAATCATATGTGGCTATTTTCACCAGCAAAATTAATTACCTGAATCATTACAGTACATTGTATTTTACCGTATTTCATTATATTCATTAGCAATGTTGTAGAACTTACTGCTAACAAGTCACCAAGTAGCGACAGTAGCAGAAAGTACTGAAACCAGAAATTGCATCAATGGTGTTGGGAATATTTAACGAAGTAATTTTAATGCTAATAGCCCTAAACCTGACCGGCCTAACCTAACAATGAAAACATTTAAGAATGTAATGCCCCTTTATACTAATGTCTTGTGACATATTAGCAGCACCAGTATTTATCAGAACACCCTGCAGTATTTTTCCAACTCCATGGCATGCAGAAAAAAAATATTGCCAACATGAAAATAAATGCACACTGACAACTGAAGAATACACACATGTATATAGCATGCCAGACCACAGTGTAGATCATGCACGTGCATACTTTAAAATCTGGTGAAAATAGTTCAAATTCTAGCTTCACCACCTGGTTAGGTTAGGCAGGACATGTTTGATTCTCTTTAGCATCAATATAAATTCCGTAAATGGATTCTGAGGTTTTAATTTACTTCTACATTATTTACCACTTGTGTACGATACTTAGTCACTTGTCAACGGAAAATACATTTTCCATGGGAAGCGTGCATACTTGCATACGGTAATTTATAAGTTTTTTTTTTTTAAAACATAAATAATATATTAAAACTGTTGATGACAGCGAGCACGTTTCCCACGTTAGTTTTCTATTTTTTTCCATCGGAATTCGCCTATTATGCATTGCGAAACATTCTTTAACGTGGGAATCACGTATAATCGCGAAACAAGAATCGATTTTGTAGCCCCACAAACCACCCACGGGTACCCCATGCACCATTCACGGAGACGAGGTATGCTTACGAGGTTAGGTTAGGCCTGTTAGGTTTCATTAGCATAAATAGAAAGCAAATATACCGATTTTCATGTTAAACACAATACACTCTACAGGAATAACATCAAGAAACATCACAAATGGTACAGAAACTTGCTAAGTAATTTCTTCTGTACAAATAGTGTTCGCCGTCATCAAGAATTTTACCAATAACATTTTTCGGTAAAATTATCGCAGAGTTAAAACAGTTTTCTTACGTTTTACACAAGAAACTACTTATCTTAACACATTTCTGTGGACTCTCCTATGTTTATGGAAGTGTATTCTTTTCGAACGCAAACTTTCAGAAGCAAAATAACTTAATTTAAGAGGAAAATCATGTATTTTAATGCTAATGGAACCTAACCTAACCTCGTAGGCATGCCTCGTCTCCGTGAATGGTGCGTGGGGCTATTCGTGCATGATTTGTGGCGTTAGAAACACATCGTAATGTATTTTTATGCTGATGGAACCTAACCCAACAGGCCTAACCTAACCTCGTAGGCATACCTCGTCTCTGTGAATGGTGTGTGGGGCTATCCGCAGATGGTTTCTGGCATTAGAAACACATCGTAATTAACTGGGAATGTGTTTCTTTCACAAGAAGAAATATCAATGACCATTAAAAACTGTACAGAAATGTCTTTGAAAAGTGTTTTAACTTTGCGATAATTTTACCCATTTTTCGAAATCCAAACAGTGCTCACTACTTTGATGAAGGTTCAAATTTTGTGTAACAATGATTGCCAAAATTCTACAAAAATTAGTCTTCCTGCTAAGAGAATTGGTAAAAAATTTATCATGTTGGGGGAGAGAAGAGAAGGGAAAGTGGTATAAGTCCAGTGTTGGCTAAATTGAGTTCAAAGCCTTGCTTGAAAGTGCTAATACAGATAAAAGTTAATTCCAATGCTGGTCCAGTGTGCAGTTACTGGTAAAAAGGATGTATCTCATCTTTTTGGGCATTTGTGTTCACACATACTATTTACATAAGCCAGCTGAGTAGTGTTGAGCATTCTTCTAGTATTTACAGAATGTAAAACTTTGAAATTGTTTACCAAAGGAATATTTTAAAATAAAAGGGTGTTGTGACATGTGCCCTTCTAAAATAAACACACAACAAAACAGGTCAAAGGTATAAAATATCAAAACACCTTCATTCCATCTAATTCCATTTAAAAAAAAAAAATCTTCCAGTTTTTCACAAATGATTTCGGTAAAATTCACGCCTGGAAATCATCGAATTTCATGTATGTTACATTTGTACTTACTTATTATGCATTGCTGAACATAGTCTGTGTGTTTTTTTTCTGATTAACACGAAAATCTGTAAATTTGTTTTGTATTTATGCTAATGGAACCTAACCTAACAGGCCTAACCTAACCTCGTAGGCATACCTCGATCCCGTGAATGGTGCGTGGGGCTACCCGTGGATCGTCTGTGGGGCTAATGTCAATAGTGTGTGGGGCTAACGCCAATGGTGTGTGGGGCTAGTGCCAATGTTTTTTTTTGGGGGGGGTTATGGGAATTTTTTTGTTTTGTATTTATGCTAATAGAACCTAACATAACAGGCCTAACCTAACCTCATAGGCATACCTCATTCCTGCGAATGGTGCGTGGGGCTACCTGTAGATGATTTGTGGGGCTAATGCCAATGGTATGTGGGGCTATTGCCAATGCTGTGTGGGGCTAGTGCCAATGGTGTGTGGAGCTAGCGCCAATGGTTTGTGGTCCATCACAGACAACGGTCGTCAAAATTTGGTTGCTATGTTCTGCGTAACGTAAGTGAAAACGCATCGAAGAATACTGTCAGAAATCGAAGTTTTTGAAGTGAAAACAGCAAAAAAAAAAAAAAAAAAAAAAAAAAAAAACACGCAGACGACGTTTAGCAATGCATAATAAGTAAGTACAAATGTAACATACGCGAAATTCGATGATTTCCAGGCGTCTCCTATGGGACAGAATTTTACCATGATTTCAAAATTAAAACATCCTTGAAAGGGCACGTTTCCCTTAAACGTTCAGCTACATACATGACATGAAATATAATGTTACATTTTCCCACTTGATTCCCACTTGGTCTCACTGCAGAACATGGGCTGCTTTTTTCCTCTAAATAGACGAACAAAATTTATATCCCCGGAAAGTACGTACCTTCTACTTCCAATTTGCGGTGTTCCTTTTACGATTACTATTATATTATTGCGCGTAAAAATGTTTTTCCTGCTACTAAAAGCAATTCATTTCTCCATTTGTTCGCGTTCATATTGTTTACGCGCTCAAGTGTTGTGCGATAAGTGAGACCCTTCGTTTCGCAGCATTCGAGTTGATTTGTCACTCCGGATTCCACCCACAGACGCACAGTTTCTTTCATTATTTCAGACGAGGAATGCTTACAAGGTTAGGTTAGGCCTGTGAGGTTAGGTTCCAATAGCATTAATACAATGAAAAATGTTTTTCCTGCTACTAAAAGCAATGCAATTCTCCATTCGTTCGTGTCCATATTGTTTACGTACAGTTTCTTTCATTCTTTCTTCGAGGAATGCCTGCAAGGTTAGGTTAGGCCTGTTAGGTTAGGTTTCATTAGCATAAATACAATGACTAATTATTATTTAGGCTAAGTGAACTAAACCTAGCTACCTAACAACATAGGCATTTTTTGCTTTCACTAGATTTGTGCAGGAATATGCCTTTTCCTTCGTTGCTACGATTTCAATACTGCCCCACCTGGACACGTTTTTCTGGTTTCTTTAAAGAAAAAAAAATTTCCGCACCTTAAAACTTACTTTTCCCGATTACTAACTACAAAACGTTACCAAAAAATTATGAACCGCATTCCTCCTAAGCAGCCCATATTCTGCAGTCTTACCTCCCACTTTTTTAGTGTATAATTGTCATACTTTTTGCATGAAGAAGAACTAATTACAAGAGAAAATAATGCAACTGTGGATGAAAAAATTCACTAAGTTTATTTAGGATTTTAAGGAAGATAAAGTCTCAAGATAAATATAATTACAGATTGGAAATTACAGATTTTTAGCAGTGAGTATCCTCCATATGTATTTTTTAAAAAAAGTTAGTTTGCATGTTTACAAATTTTCCTTTTCTTCTGAAATAACTAGCACATAATTTAATAAAACTTCATGAACAAGAGATCTTCAATAACACCGAGTACAAATACCGTTCATGAAAACCACAAGAATGAATCAACCATGATAACGAAAACTGTACAGTAGAATTATAATTGCTGCGCATAATTGTTTGCAATTAACATGCTTATCTTGTGCAAATTACTACCTACCTTCTCAATTCTATAATAAATGTAAATGGTGCACTTCACTTTATTTTTCACTCGGAATATTTATTTTCCAATTCAGTGGCGTGGCGTGGATTTTTAAAAGTGTTACCGGTTATCAGTAGGACATTTAAGGGAGACTTGGGCGCCTCCCCACCTCATGCCCCCCCAATGTCTTCCAAGTAGTTCATATAATATTAATCTGGTACGTATGCAATTCAATACTAGATTTTGGTAAAGTTATTAATCAGAAAAAAAAATGTTGACATAAGGACTAAAGTGAAATCGCAAACATTGGTTGTTGACACAATAATACGTAATTTGATACTTACAGAAACATCGAAGGCTACTTATAGAGCAGATCAATCCGACTTTGAAAATAGTTATATGATGCTGGGATCCCGGGTTCGAAACCTAGCTTGGGCATGGGCGTTTGTGATGTCTATTCATCAATTTAATCATATCATCACTCATCCCCATCTTCGCAAATTAGCCAAAAGTGGCACAAGCGAAGCAAAATCAATCAAATCAAATCAAAAAACTTCTATGATGCTGTCATAAAGAGAAGTTTTTCATTTGAATTTGAATTTTTGGGTGCGTCATGGTCCATGTTATCCACATCTGAATTCGACACGTTTTTTTTTTGCTTTTTTAACCCGAAAATAGAGTACATGGCCAACAAAAGAGTTTCGACAACTGCACACATCCACATAACCACGGATAGTGGTTATACCACGAAACATTGAAATGTCGGTCATATCCAGCAGACGACTTGGTTTTTAAATCGTTCAAAATAGGCTTTGGACTCCCTTTCGCCACAATTTCGATGTTTTCTGCAAAATAACGAACCGAAAGATTGCTTCAAAATATCTTCTATCGCACGATTACACACACTGTCCAGATAGGATGAACCTGCCACCTCGGAACTCGGAGCAAGCTTCATAAATTAATTGACAATGCCCGAAAACAACATAAAGACGAAAGACACCAGTCACAAAACTCCCACTGCACAGTCCCTCCCACAAACCGTTGTTTACTTTTGTAACACGTGAAGCACCCTCCTTGCCCCCTCCCCTCTCAGCATCGGCCCTTCCCCAATATTTCCTTCGGAACCTGCAAGATGTCCAGTTCTACTAATGTTGCCATCTTAGTTCATTTGAAACCAGATTTGCCCAAATCGCGAAACATTTTCGTTTCAAATAAGACGTATGTAGAGTAGATGTAGTCTTCATCTGTTTCCTAACTACTCCCACTCCCATGTTTCGCTAAATCCACTGAAATCTCATTTCTGACACCACTACTATTTCGTATATTTTACGTCCTTTGCTACCTTTAAGGCTTTCGCTTTATAGGATAATCGTGACGATGACGATGCGTGGTGAATTATTGAAATAAAATTATTATTTCTTTGTGTATGTAATTATTAATTTTTATAATTATGTAAGTAAAATAATAACAACGAACATTGAAATAACCATTTCTTTCTGAGGATTCGAACCTGCGACACCTGACACTTCAGAGCGTGCTAAGATAACAATCGGGAAATTATGCTTGTAAGTATTGTTTTCACCCAAAAACAGTTCTACCACCTCAAAAACATTGCTTCAATCTGAAATTATTGCATTCCTGCGACAACGTATGTCAATGTCAATCTGTATTATCAACAATTATCACAAATTCCTGTAACCGAAATAATATTATATGTGTGAAATATATAATATTAGGTTGACATTTTTAGAAGGACAGCGGACCCCTTGACCATACCCATCCCTCTCCTCTCCTTCTCGCCCATGATGTCGAAGAAGGACAAAGAGGACTTTCATAATCGCTGATATTTAGTGTAAATACAAAATATCACTTGGTAGTTTGCTTTTGACCCAGTGTGATTTGATTTTTTTAAATTTTGATTTGGCGATTTAAGTCCACTTCATGAACAGTAATGCTAATCGGGACAGTTTAAAGTTGGATCCGAACCACTTGTGCCTCCACCGGGTATCGAACCCGGAATCCCTTGATTATAAGGCGGCGACGCTACTAACACTGCGCCATCGTTCCCCAGTGTGACTGGACACCTTCAGAGTAAGATAGACCCGATTAGGCGACTTAGCTCTTTTCTGTCAATTGAATATGGCAACACTGGTATGTTTCCTGTAAGGATCACCGGCAACTGCGCCGGCTAAACAGCCCGCCTCCTCCTCCCGCCATAACAGTCTTTGCCGCTACGCCAAGTCTTCCTTTGGTGGGCTCAGGGCCCTTCCCTCATGTTGCCTGTGGAGGGTACCGGATCAGTCCTCCTCTTCGCTTTTGCGGTGTCAGAAAAAATGTCAGTCTGCAATGTTTACTTTACGACAATATTACCAGTTTATGTACGTAATAATATTTTAAGACAGGTTCTTCAATTCTTTATATTTTAGTGTTACCTGCGGTAACAGCGGCTACATGCACGCCACGCCTCTGTTCCAATTAATTGCACTTTTTCACTTTCGTGGTGCACTTCACCGTATTTTTCACTCGGAATATTTATTTCTGCAAATATATGGCACTTTTTCAGTTTCGTGGGTTGCAAACATAAGTAATTTGTAGGAACATTACAGTCTCTACATACCACACAATTACCTTTTAAGTATTGAATATGTTTGATATTGATTTCGTTGAGGTACCATACACCATAAGATATGCCATTTCATGACGATTCCTGCAAATTGCAACACAAGTTCAGTATTTATACAAGCCTGAAATACACAATGCGGAACTGTTCCGATTTAATGCTATGTAAAATTCCAATGCTCGAGTGCGAGGGAAATAATTTCGCAAATCATCTTTCAACTCACTCCAGCTATGCCTTCCTTCCTTCTTCTTTGAGTGGCACACACCGCCTATGAGCGATTTCTTGCCAGGGGTCCTATTTGGTTTGTTATGAGAAAGTTTGTTTACATTCCAAATGTCTGTTTGTTTATGTTACAATGTTGTTTTTTCGTGCAAAGCTGTACAGTATCCACATGACATCAGACCGCGGCTCGTAGAGTAGAGTCGAAAGGGACATCGGAAATGGAATACCCACACGGTGTAACTGTTTGTATAGTGTATTGCGATGTTGTTGTCGAATTGGGCATTGTAAGAACAAATGTGTAATTGATTGAATAGGTTCTCCACACGGACAGGAAGTTGCAGGCACGATATATGAACTGGGATGTATAACGACGTGACCTGTACACATTCGCATGGTAAACACTAAAACTGCACGGGGTAGGTTAATGTGTTGAAACCAAGGGCGTTTATTGCCGACTTGTGCATGCCATCTATATGTATTGGTATTGAGGAGTTGCTGGGTACACCAATCGTCCCATTGTTGTTCTACTTTGATTTTTACCCGTGGGAGGAGGTCAGTGTACGGCAGGCGCATCGGGGTAACAGTTTCTTTCGTTCTTGCTTGTTTGGCCATTACATCAACGCGATCTTGATATTTATTGAGGTCACTGTGGGCACGAATATATGTGAAGGTCGCTGACAGACCCTGCTGTTGAAGTTCTAACATGATTCGGAGAATAAGATAAGGAAATACCATTAATTTATATGCTGCCCGACCTGTTCGTGCTAACGTTTGAAGTATGCTCAATGCGTCCGTAAGAATTAACGAATGATCGATTCGGAACTGCAGGGCGAATTGTAATGCGTTATAGATAGCATAACATTCCGCCGAGAATATCGACATATCGGATGGGAGGGAAAATTGTCGGGTGATGTTATGAGATGGTACGTAAAAAGCACATCCCACACCGTCTGCAGACTTCGATCCGTCAGTATAAATAAAGGTTGATGTGGGCCACAAGTCTCTATAATTTTCATGTCGGCCATGATCTTCATAGTGTATCTCTACTCGGGGTTCTGTGGGAATATTCAGTTGATATACAAGCGGGTCCGGATGGGTAAAAGTTTGTTGGTAAGCGTCAGGGCATTACCTTCTCAATATGAAAGCCTGATGGCTTGATCCGGTCACGTGACTAAACGTCATCAACTGGAGGCGAAATAGCTGCCATGTTTGATTTGCTTCTTCGGAATCAATGTTGGACCTTTTTAGTGAATATGGAATTGTAATGCAAATTTAAGAACTGTAATGGAGTTTACATGACGTGCAAATATGCTTAAATGTGGAAGAGGTATGGTGTATAAGTCTTGTGTACTCAATTGCAGAGGCAATTACAATGAAAAAGGTAAGAGTAATATTCCAATTTCTTCAAGATGTTGTTAAAAATGAGAAATTTTTAGGGCAATTCCATGTGATTCAGTCACTACGAAAATATACAAGTAACAAATGTATTATACTAAAAAATAAATAATAGTAATAGTTCATGATGTAAACATTTCATGTGTCCGAAATAGGCATCAAATATACTCGTAAATGTGGACAACATGTCGACATTTTTTTTAGAATTATCAAATAATTTACCCTGAATTACAAACGTTGGTTAATATAACGTCTACTACCAAAGCAATTTGTTAGTGTAAATTTTATGCAAGCATTCGATAAATTATTCATATTAGTTACACAAATTTTCAGTTTCAAAATGTGCTTAATGAAAGAAAGCTATACAACGGGGCAAAGTTGATGCATGTGTACATTTATTCTTATTTTATCCCGCTTTATGCTTCTTTATGCTAATCGGAGGCTAATGGAAGATATGTTGTACATTTAAATACAAAGGTGCGATGTGTAACAAGAACGTCGATGAAATATTCGTGTGTAAAACTATCCAAGAATATATATATTACTTATCTTTCAAATACAAATGTTTTCACACAGAAAGCATTTTGTTACCTAGCTATGTTAATATGAACTACAAATGTATTAAATTTTTAAAACTGTTTCATATGAACTGCTTTTTATTTTTTGTCTTTGTGAAGCTTCAATGTTCGTAACTTTGATTATTAAATCAGTGATAATGTTTATTGTTTCATAATTTATTAACATTCTTCACGATTTTTCTAACGGAATGTAAAAAACAGTGTAAGGAAATATTCCAAATGTTTATTTCCCAAGTGAACGTTAAAATGGAAATATTAATCTGCTTTTTTTCTCAATGAAACTCTTAAGTTATTGTCACAAATCTTACTAACGACAATGAAAAGATTCAATTTGTTTATTATCTTTCGTTCAATAAAGTCAATAGGATCGAAATTACAATGTGACAAATTATTTACGTTTAGTCTTTATACACAGAAATGTAACATTGCCCTTGTACCAATTTCTTTCGCTTTTGCTGCAAGAATATAGAAATTAAGGTTTTGTATTGAGATTGTATAGCTACACAGAATATCTGCATTATCTGGTTGATTAATTTTGGGTAAACTTAAAGACAATTTAATTGATTAGGTAACTTGGAAAGTTTACGATCAACCTAACATGTTTTTTATTTAATCAATTGATTTTACATACAAATGTTCATACAAAAGCGGTTACGAGTTTTACTGTAGCTGACCAATATTCCTGATAATATTTTTCAAAGATATACAATGTTTAAATATTTCCGACAGGAAGTTTCTAACGGTTTTCAACTCTTTCTTTGTGCTATCTTAGGAATTTTTGTGGTGGCCATAGTGACTTCCTGAAAGAAAATTTGGTGTAAATATTCAATATTATACATTTTTCTTCTAACTATATTCGTCGGGAGGGTAAATGTCAAAATTTAACTTCATAAGAGAAATAAATATACCTTAATTATCTACGGTAAAATTACGTCAAGGAGTTTACAGCATTAACACGATCGCCTCCAGATGATGACGTCTTGACTGAGCGCTGTGGCCTGAACCTCAAGATGGTCTTGGTCAGGGTCAATATTATAACATTGTAAGAAAAGAAAAAAACGTTTAGTGGGGCGAGGGGGGGTCGGGAGGCCAAACCATTGTCGTTGAATCGCAAATGTTTTATTAAACGGATGAGCGTGTCGCGCCCACGATTTAAACAAATATTGCACAGTGAGTTTGATGCGTCTGTGTGACAAAGAAGATTCATTGCTTTCTAAATATACACTAACATTGGGACTAGACGGCATGAGTCCTAGACATGTACGTAAGGCTCGTCGTTGTAATACGTCGATAGACGTAAGAAGTTTTGGATTGGCTCCACCATAAGCTGGTGCTGCATAATCAAATAATGCACGAAAACAATTTTTATAAAATAATAGCATTGTATGGGGGTGTCCTCCCCACTTGGTCGTGGAAATACAGCGGAGTAAATTAACAATTTTTAGACCCTTTTCCTTGAGATATTGTAGATGCCTTGTCCAATTCAGTTTCCTATCAAAGTATACACCCAGGTATTTGACATTGTCGACTACTGGAATGTGCTGTATTTCTGTGATATTGTTAGGGTAACTGCTCATTTTTCTCGAGTTAAAAATTATGATTTTGGATTTCGGAATGGAAATAGTGAGTCCTAAGGTATCTAAGTGATCTGTAAGAATTGGAACTGTTTTCTTTAGAGCGAGGAAGCAGGGGTGCATTTATAGCATCACAAATCGTCGGCATATTGTAACAATTTAAAGCCGTGCATATTTAGGTGATGTATTTGGTGGGTATAGATATTAAAGAGTAGGGGGCTAAGGGGCGAACCCTGAGGGATTCCCGTGCAAGCTATACGGGGGCCTTCCAACCTATCTTCAAACCAGAATTGTAAATTTCGTTCGTGATATAAATTCCAGATGATGGTCCCTACTATGGGGTGTATGTTTAGTTGTACCATCATTTTATATAAGATCGGGATGTGAACTGCATCATAAGCATGTTCTATGTCAGTGAAGAGGCCAAAGCAATAATCATGAGTAATCTGGCTATTTTGGATTTCAACTGTTAGGGTAGCTATGGCATCTTGGCTTCCATGTTGCATGCGGAAACCCATTTGTGTTGGCGAAAAGAATTTATTCTTTACCAACGCCCAATTAATGCGATGTTGAAATGTTCGTTCGAAAAGTTTGGCAACTACTGGTATTAATACTATTGGTCGGTATGACTTTGCCTCCGCGGGAGGTTTGTTAGGTTTTAATATGGGGAGAACTATGTGGTGACGCCACTCGATAGGGATTCGTCCTGTGCGATAGACGGTATTGAATATGTGAGCAAGTAATTGTATACCTTGCTGTGGCAGATGTTTGAGCATGTCATAGGTGAGACCGTCATATCCCGGGGAAGTGGTCGGCACAATTTCTAAGATTTGTTGTATTTCGGTAGCAGTAACTGCCGGGAAATCGGCAGTGAAATCGAAATTCTGTGCAAAGGATTGAGCCTCTCGTGCGCATACAGAGGGTGGCGTGAGTATGTTCATGAATTCTGCTTCCCACTGTCTATCGAGATTTTATTTTTCCATCAGTGTGGGGAGTTGTTTGATCATAAATGCTTTTAAATTGTGTTGTAAAAGCGTCCCATTTAATGGAAGCTTTGGTCCAACGTTTCACTGGGACTGACTCCCTATTTTCACGCAACAAGTATGTGGAAAACGATCTACGGGCTATAAGTAAAATGGGGGAATGATCACTGCCACGGAGATCTTGTTCCTTTACCCAATGAAAACTATTGTACAATCGGGAGGAAGTAATTGTGAGGTCAATACAGGAGGGGCGATTGCTATTTAATGGATAATGAGTAGGGCTGCCATCGTTTAAAAGTATAAACCGGTTGTGTGTGATCCATGCATCTAGATTTTTCCCCAAACGGTCCGCGTACGGATGTCCCCAAGAGGGGTGATGGCCATTAAAATCTCCGAGGATGAGGTAGGGGCCCGGAGCAAGGGTTATGATCTCTTGTAACTCGTGAAAACGGATTCTTTGTGAGTTGTTTGAGGAGGGAATGTATAAGGAAATGATAAGTATATATTGGTCATTAATGTTGACTCTGATAGCCACTAACTCTAGTTGGAAGGTCTGAACGAGGGAAAGGGTATGTGGAATTGGTATTTCGGTATGGGAAAGGGTTTCATGCACATAGATGAC
Organism: Lepisma saccharinum; assembly: GCF_977018435.1. NCBI lineage: Eukaryota > Metazoa > Arthropoda > Insecta > Zygentoma > Lepismatidae > Lepisma > Lepisma saccharinum. The sequence goes on from NC_139256.1 coordinate 48,628,801, forward strand.
AGTACCACGCTGATGCGTAGGGTTGCCGTACAAGTGATAATGAGCAAGTCTATACTTCTCGTGCTTTGTTCCTTTAACCTCCTGCAAGCAAAGAATAAGCGGGTGGTGTTCTGTAATTAGATCTAATAGTTCGAGTTTCCGTGCAGAGAAGCTATTTACATTCCATTGTAAGATGGTACCCATTTCCGATATTACCTTAAGCGTTGTCTTCGAGTAACGTCAAAAGTTTGTCTGTCAAAAATTGAATGTGTTGGATGAGGCGAATTCGATGAGCGTTGTCCCGTATGTGTCTAACAGTTTCCCACATGCTGGGAATCATTTCTAAAAGAGCCTGGTACACCTCACTGTGTTCGGTAGGGCGGTCAGTAATGTGCGATTGTGGATTATTATGCCTCTTGTTCGGGTGCACATATGATTGGCGATGGAAATTCGTAGAATGGGAAGGAGTGTTATTTATCGGGTAGGCGTTGTTTCCTATGGGTTGGGATGTCGCTTCCTCTGGTTCAGTAAGGGTCGATGAACTAGCCGCGGACTCTATTGCGACGTCATCGTCTTCCCATCGCGGACGGCGGTGTGTTTCTTTCCTCGGAGAAGGGCGGATTTTGGATTTCTTAGTGTTTCGTGGTTGAGAAGTAGTCTTAAAGGATGGCACCTTAAAGCGATACGAATCCAATGATGTTTGAGAATCCTTATTTTCAGGAATGTCTCTGTCAGATTGATTACGTAGCGGGGAAAACATATGTCCTGTTTGAGGAGTGCCATGTGTGATTAGTAAAGAAAGGTTTTGTGCGGGAGGTCTGCAAGTCAGGGAATGCCGCTTTTGTCACTCGGGGTCGATAAACATCATCGCGAGTGGGAGTGGGGAGGAATATGCCTTGCAGCTTGAGTTTCGCCTCCCGATATGATAAATTGTTTTCAGCCATGCTGGTTTGGACAGCTGATTCCAACCGCCAGCTCGCACAGTTGCGGTCTAAGGCTGAATGTGGTAGCTTGCAATTGATGCAACTCAAAGTACTGTCACAGTCCTCTGGGTGGGAGTCCAATCCACACTTAGCACACTTGGATTTTGATTTACAAACTAAATGTAAATGGCCGTATCGGAAACATTTGGAGCATTGTTGGACTGATCGTATACGCGGTCGAACCTCGAATATTTCACTGTTAATGAGAACTTTCTCCGGCAAACTATTACCGCGAAATGTGATGCAAAATAGTTTAGTGGGAACTAACTGGAAAGATCCATCCTCTTTCCACAGTTTTTTGTTCATGCGTTTGGCCGAAAGGGCCGGGATAGGACTCTCGAAACCATCGAGTACGTCCTGTTCTGACACGTCATGAGCTATTCCGAATATGAGTCCTTCCCGTTGAATTAACGATAAGGGAATTCTCGTTTTGACTCCCATATCATGATGCATTGCACTACGCGTGAGAAACTCATTAGCAGCTTTAGCGGTGGGGAAAGTCACCCGGACGCGATTACGACCGCATTGTTCCACTAACTGTACTCGGACTGCTTTCTTACGGAGATAGTTACCAACACTTCCAGCGGCAAGAAATTTCTCGTTAGTGTCTATACCGTCAAATAGGACTATGTAGGGACCCGGCATATCCGTGCCATACCAATATGTAGGTGGAATCTGGGGGGACACATTAATTATATCACTTCTGGAGATTTTATCGGGGTGAACATCGTCCACTTCTTCGCGAGAACGTTTATTAGAACCTTTCTCAGCGTCCATGTCGGATTGGGAGTCCGGAGTATGATTCCCGGCCATGGTATAACGGGCCTCTTTCACGGTCCCGTAAATTTAATTCGATACTCAAGCACAAGTTCACTTCACAACACTATCACTATTTCACAAATAATTTCCCATACAGGAAAAGGATACAGAGACAGCTCGAACAGGTATACGGTGGTAGTTACTCAGGACCGCTTTAACTACAGGTCTTGATCCTATCACTTCCTATCGCGAACCTCATTCACATACTTCTCCACAGTACACCACATTAAATCATACGAGCATCTTTCAGCTAACTTCTTCTTCTTCTTTTTTTTTCTTCTTCGTTACCGTCATTACAATATATTTGTCAAGCTGCTTTGTCTTTCACGAACAGACGTGATGTCAACTGATAACCAAAGCCGGGGACAAAAAGTATGATATTCAACAGTTGGTAGCAGTGTTGCTGCAATGGTTCCACAATGATAGCAAAATAACAAATATATACATTGGGTGTTACAATGATAGTGGTGCGAATGGCCTTCACAATGATATCGGAGTGAATTTACTAGAGATTTATCCAAATTTTACAAATAAAATTAAACAGGCTTCTCAGTACGATATGATATATAAATATACACGTTAAAAAACGAGTATACTCAAAGATTTGCAGTGGTTGCCACACTCCTGCAGAGTATAGTGGTTGCCGTAATGATACCGGGATTTATTTATATATATATATATATATGTAGTAAACATATTAAATTTTGATACACTGATCTGTAGTGAAAATAAGTAGAAAATGCAAACTTGAGCAGGACTCAAATTTGAGTAAATGCATTATATACTATAAACAAATTGAAGTTATGATTTTGTTACTTGGTATCTGGGAAGTAAATTTTTCAATTTTCCCCTTCCCTCTTTGTGGCCGCGGTGGCTCAGTCGGTAACGCGTCTGACTACCATGCTAAAGGTCCCGGGTTCGATCCCCGGCCGGTTCAAATCCGGGAACTTTTCTAACGGTGAAAGCGGCCCCGGCGCCCACCCAGCGTCGAATAACATGGGTACCTGGGGGAAACCCTGGGGGGTAAAGGCGGTTAGGGGCGTGATGCTGATCACATCAACCCCACTCACGACCGGATCAAGAAAGTGTGGGGCGTTACCCCCACACCCCCTATACGCCTTCATGGCGTGGTGCTATGCACAGGGGAACACTTTACCTTTACCTTTACCTTCCCTCTTTTCTCTTTATCCCTCTTCTCCTATCTCTCTCTCTCTCTCTCTCTCTCTCTCTCTCTCTCTCTTATCTTACTCTGAGCATATGTGTTTGCAGTTTGTCAATTTCAATCCCAATCTTATATATTAATAACATAATTTTCATACAAAATAATGATATATGATGAAGTAATACTGATGTAGGGACTATCAAAAGAAATACGCCCTGTTTGATTTTGTGGTCCTTTCTTTGTATGGAACTCTTTGTGCACATAAGGCTATTCAATTTAAAGTGGGATCCGAACCACTATGTGACATTTAATATTTGAGAGAGAAATGGCGATGATAAGGCTCAAAATGTAAAAGCATGTTATACACAGTCCGTCCAGTGGGAAAGGTGACTAATGAGACATGAAAGACAAGACGTTGTGGACTGGTAGTTTACAATAATTTTTATTCAAAATAGACACCTTGTGAGTCAATACATGCACTGAAGCAGTTGTAGAACTTTGTGAAGCAGTCTTGGTACTTCTGTTTCGGAATTGTCTCCAAAATCGCGGTCGAAGCCTTTTGGATGTCTGGAATGGTGTCAAAATGCCTTCCTTTCAATGCCAATTTCAGTTTTGGAAATAGCCAGAATTCGCATGGAACTAAATCTGGAGAATATGGGGGTGTTTGATCTCCACTATCCCTTTTTTGGCCAAAAACTTGGGTACCAACCTGCTCTTGGGCACGGGTGCATTGTTCTGCAACAGAGACCATGATCTCGGTTCCCGATATTCAGGCCGAAGTCTACGAATCTTGGCCAATAGACAATGCAAAATACCCACTTAATACTCAGCGTTCACAGTGTGACCGTCTGGAGTGAATTCCTTGTGAATGATGCCTTTGGAATTGAAGAAAACCATGAGCAGGGTTTTGATTTGCCTCTTCTGCATGCACACTTTCTTCTGTTTTGGAGACCCTGGACCATGGACCATCACGAAATCTTGCATACCACTTAAACACATCCTTACGGCTCAATGCCTCACTACCATAAACAATTTGAATTATTTGAAACGTCTCTGTTGCAGTTTTACCCAATTTAAAACAGAATTTAATGTTAGCACATTGCTTCGTTTCCGACCAACATTCAGCAGGTACTGTCAGTCACAAGATCCATATGCGTCGACCATTGACACTAGTGCTTTGCAACTTTGCTGGAAGAAAGTTGAAATGTGTCGCTACATAGTACATATACTTCTCCATAGATGGCACTGGTGGTTCCATGGCAAAACATCAGTCACCTTTCCTACTGGACGGACTGTGTATTTTCAATAGAAATAATATATTACAAGTATTAAAATAATACAGTGGAAGCTTTATTTTATTTCCCAGATTTTACATTTTTCCACACTATACTCAATGCCCATGGTAGCAAAATAATACAAAATGTTGCTGGATTTTACATTTCACAGTGTTTAAAGTTTTCAACTTGATTGCCTGAAAAACATGAAATCAAGGTTTCAATGTATAAATTGGTCAATAACTCAAGGTTGACATCAGGGTTTATGTTATATTCTATTGTTATCATTTTATTGTTTTCAAAAGCTAAATACTTTCTAGGATATACAGTATTTTCCCTCATTTTCATTTGAAAGTTTCATCTTTCAAGTCATTGGTATTTTTAAAATCTAACCAGCACAGAAGCCAAGAGAATTTGATGGTAAACAAATGATCCAACAATGGTCTTTGGAAAGGGGAATTGAACAGGTCCGTTAACCCCCAATAGAATTTGCCATCCTTCATTTCAAGTTACAAACCAACAGAAAACTTATAATTTTTATTGTTAATAACAAAACCAAAGTGAAATTACTGAGTATTTGAACCAATGAACACTCAGTTGTATCGAATATTCAGTGTAAAAGACATGAGTAATGTTATATTTTCAAATCTACAATTCAATGCAAAGAATAAATAGTTCTGCAATCCCAAAAATTAGAGTTTCATGTAAGAGGACAAACAACATAAGCCTAAATGTTTGGAAAAAATCCAGTAACTTCTAAAGCTTTTTCTTGGACAAGATGTGCAAATGTCAATAACAAAGCAGAAGTACAGATTTCAGTACAGCAACTGGATGAAATGTAAAAAAAGAAGAAAACTATATAAAAAAAACAATTGTGCTAAATATTCACTTAACAGTGAGTGTGGATTTCCCAAATAATAATAATAATAATAATAATGATAGAATTTAGACTAAACTTGGTTTATTTTTATTACTATGTAATAGCTATTATTGTATAATAACAATTATCTTTATTATTATTATTATGAAGTTTATTAATGAGCTGACCCCTCCTACAAAAATTTCTGGCTACACTCATAAATGTTGCCACCAAAAATTCCTGGTTTGGTACCTAGCAAGGACATTGGTATTTCCTTGTGAGAGTCCCTTCATCAATATAATTTATTCACAATTCGTTGCCTCAAAGGGACATAGAATAAGGAAAATGTGAATTACTAATATCAATTTCAGAAAATTTGATAATTCACTGATGTCTTGTCCAAATCATTTTGGAAAGGAAATCTAGTTAATTCTTAGCTTCTGACATTGTATTGAGGGATAATTCATGAGAGATTTTATCCTTATCAAAGTATTTGTAAATTGTGCACACTTTTTTCATTTATCTTACCTACATATCTTGAAATGCACTGTGGAAACAGTAATTTGGATTGATCAAATACATTACAAAAGTAAAATTTTTTTTGTTTTTATTTATTTTTTATTTTTTACTTGTGCTTTCAAATGTCAATTTCCTTTTCTCTGGCAAATTGCCTGATAGTTATATAACTAAAATGTTGGGGTACCTTTGCTCCACCCTTCTTTCTTTTCGATCCAAAATTTGGATGTAAATTGGCAATGAAGGGTGTGACTACTAATCACTTGTTCCGCCAGAGTAGCATTTAGGTACACTTTCACTGGTTGCTTCTGTTTTCTAGTAACAACAAGTAGCCTGTAGTTCCATGATAGGCAAAGCTCATCTGAAGAATCGAGAGTGTATTTTGTTGTTTCTAAAGGAGGCCTGCAAAAAAACTTTGTGCTGCATTTGGTACTCTAGCATTCTTTCTTGAAGTACATCACAATGGCATCAACTGAAGCATTATATCAAGAAAAATGTTTTCTTGCTCATATCAGCTGCAAATTAAAAGATAATTTCTGCAATTCAAGGAACACCTGCAAACATACAAGATTAAAAAAATACTTATTGTTATGATTTACAAAGAATTTATACTAGTCATGTCTCTCCAGTTTAATAATTTTTGATATTTAGCATCAAGTAAGAAATTATGGAATTGTAAATTCTGATCAATTTTAATGAATTATTAATAGAAAATTTTCTTTTAAAATGAATATTCCTTACACTTACTTTATGAGATAAATTGTTTATGGACACACATCAATCACAAACTGATTTCTATTTTATTTCATGTAACATCACATTTATTGTGCGTTTCATGATGTGTCCATAATATCAAAATCAATCAATTAAATTTTATTGTAGAGAATCCATTGGTTTCATGAAGAGAAGAAGAAGGATTGGAGTAAGATAAAATTTACTTGCCATGATACAATCAGACAGACGTTAGCCATAATAGATGGCCTTTTTCAACTGGAACAGAAAGTGAAGAACAACCTATTAAGGTAAGTAATTGATTGTAATTGAAGGGCTCATGTGTAAAACATGGTAAGTGACATTTTGGTCATATCTGAGTTCATTAAGAAAAAATGTTATTAGAAACTATACTGTACATAAATTGTTTTCGAGTTGTTTACCAATTTCAGAAAGGTTCACTGAGTCCAATGCAAATTGACATGGCAACTTCACTTCAAAATTGAAGGATGACACATTTTACTTTGTAACTCAAAAATTACCAAAATGTCACTTACCGTGTTTTACACCCAAGCCCTTCAATTTTCTCTTTTTATTTTATTTTCCTTTCTCCTTAGTGGATTCGTTTCCTCTTGCCTCTTTTCCTTCTCCTTGGTGCATTCAGTTCTTCCTATCATATCTTTCCATGGCGGATTATCTTCCTTTAATTTTCCTCTTTTCTCTCTAGAGGAGTCCATTCTTATTGTCTCCCTCCACCTCCTTGGTGGATTGATTTCTATCTCTCTCCATTCCTTCTTCATAGATAACTTGTTTCTCTATGTTTCCTTCCACCTGCTTGGAATTAATTATTCTCCTGCTCTTCTCTTTTGACAACATGCTTCTCATGTATTAAGCCTGCTCAGTGGCCGAGTGTATTCAGTAGTTGACTTTCTATCTCACCACCAAAGATGTAAGTCCCGCCTGGGTATGGCTGTTCTTTATGAGTGTAGTGTATACCTAGGTATTTATTTATTTCATCAAATTACCACTCATCATCTTCATTGTGATTTGAAAGGTAACATAAAAGTGATCTCATCCTATTGCGTTGTTCCTCCTTTTGAGACATGTCCCTCACTATCTCCCATTCTATTCCTTTTATCGGTTATCTTCTTCTTAGTAAATTTACAGTTCCCTGTCTTCACCCCTTCTCCTTCGAGGATATGTTTAATTCTAATAATAATAATAATAGAATTTGAAATAAACTTGGCTTATTTTTATTACTTTATAATAGTTATTGTTGTATAGTATCAATTATTATATTTATTATTTTATTTCTACTATTCAAGTTTTATTAATGAGCTGACCCTTCCTACAAACATTTTTGGCTATACTCATGAATCCTGTTACCAAATATTCCTGGTTTGGTACCTGACAAGGACATGAGTGGGTCTTACCTTGTGACAGTCCCATCAGCAATATCACTTATTCATAATTCGTTGCCTCAAGGAGCAAAAATGCAACATAAAATAAGGAAAATGTGAATTATTAATATCAATTTTAGCAACGATGCTTCTGTGTGTTGTTGATCTGTGAGAAACAATGCAGAATTTTTTTGCCCCTGGGAATGGATGTTGCTACAGACCTGTTGTAATCTGTGAACCATGTATGCTTGTTGTCTCAGGATTGATTTGCTTTATTTTACATCACTTTTCTGCCACTTTTGGTTAATTGCAAGGATGGGGATGAGTGATGATATGATGAAATTGAAATTTCCCTTTCTATTCATTTTTCTTCTTTCTTCTTCTTAGTGAATTTACAGTTTCCTGTTTTCAGCCCCTTTCGTTCAATGATACGTTTCATTCTATCAGCTTACAAACTCTCTGCTTTCTTAGAGGACTTGATTCTTTTTACTCCCATCCATTCTCCTTGTGGAACTTTACTTCTGCTGACTCTTCTTTTCTCCTTAGAGGAATTGCCACTTACTATATTCCTCCCTTCTCCTACTTTCTCACCTCATTCTTTGAGAACTTTCCTCCTCTTATCTCCCTCCATTTACCTTGGAGAATGTGCCTCCTTCTATCTCCTTCCTTTCTACTAATAGGAAATATTCCTTATTTTTACCCTTCCTTTGTACTTGAAAAACTTTACTCGATTAACTTGTTCCTATGTTTCTCCAATCTCCATGGAGGACTTGCTTCTTCCTATCTTGCTCTGTTCTCATCTTTCTAGCTCTTACCTTCATCCATTGTTCTTGTGAAATTTTCTTCCTCTTATCTCTCTCCATTTTGTCTCTGGATTGCCGTATAGTATTTTCCTCTGTCCTCTATGACTAACTGGATTCATTCTATTTTTCTGTTTTCTTGGTTTAGTGCCTGATCTCATCATGTTTCTTTCTCATTGGAGAATTTGAATAATTTCTTTCCCTTCTCCTTGAGTGTATATTTCTCCTCGTTTGTCTCCCGTTTTCTTGAAGGACTTGCTTCCTGATCATATTTCTCTTCCTTTCACATTGAGGATATATTTCTTCTTAGCCCTTCTTCTTCTCCTGCTTGTAGAATATCATCCTTCCCTTTCTCTGTCTGTCTGTCTGTCTCTCTCTCTCTTCATTCCTTCCTAGGAGGAACTACTCCAACTTCAAGCCAAGCCTTCCTCTTGGATAACTTGCCGCCTGCTATCCACCCCTCCCTTCATTTCATGAAAGGAACCTATGAGGTTTAAGAGCAGAGATAGCAAGAAATGAGTCTTGTAAGGAAAATGGAAGAAGAGATTGGGAGAACCGAGCCCTCCATTCAACAATGAGGAGAAAAGGAATCTAGCAAATGGAAGAAGGAGGACAGGAAAACCTGAGTTGTCCAAGGAGTATGGAAGGTGAAAGGAGGAAATGTGCCAAGAAAGTGAAATAGGATATTAGGAAGAACTAAGTCATTCTTGGGGAATGCAAGGTGAGAAGATGAAAGGAATCCATCATGTGTGATGAGGTGGGATAACAAGAACTGAGTCCAGGAAGGAAAATGAAGGTGATAGAAGGAATGGAATTCACCAAGTCGAAGAGGGAAGGAGGGAAGCTAACTATGTCCTTCTTGGAGTAAGGAATGTGATAGAAGGAAACAAATCCACCAAGATGAAGGGATACTGGAAGAACTGAGTCTTCTATGGAGAATGACATATGAGAGGAGGAACAGAATCGGAAGAAGGGAAAACAGGAGAACTGAATCCTCTCTGAAGAATCGAAGCTCAGAGATGAAACTGAATCCATTGTGTGGAATGTGAGAGATGTGATGAGCTGAGTCTTCTTCTTCATTTCTTCTATTCCTTACACATTGTCTCACATATATTCTTTCTCCTTCAAGAATTAAGGATTTTCTGTCTCTTCTTCTTCCACTAGGTGGATCACAGTTCACCTTTCTTCTTCCATTCTCCTTGCATTATCTAGTTCTTAATATTTTCTTCATATTTTCAATTTCCCAAGTGTAAGACAAACTATAGAAAGAACTGAGCCCTCCATGGACAATGGAGGACTACAGAAGAAGAAGAAGAATCCACGAAGTTGTGCATTGGAGATTAACAGAACTAAACTTCTGTGGAGAATGAAAGCTGAGAGTTGGAACAGAATCTGCCAAGTGTTTAAGACCAGATTGAAATATCTGTGTCCTTCATTGAGAATGAAATGTGAGATGACAAAAGTAATGCATAGTGTGAAAGAGAAGAGATAGGAAGAACTGACTTCTCCACAGAAAATGGAAGATGAGGGAAGGGAATGAATTCACCAAGTTGAAGGAGGAGATTGGAAGAACTAATCCTTGAAAGAGAAAGGAAAGTGATATAATTCAAATTCAAATTTCCTTTATTGAAGGGCGAGGTTCAGCTGTGGCTGTTCTCCCACCTAACCCTGTTTATACATTTACCTGTTGTACATAAACAAAATCGTAAGAATAAAAAAGTAGAAAAATGGTTACAAAGAAAAAATCAAGAAAACACATAAAAAATAAAAATGAAACACACACACACACACACACACACTCTCTCTCTCTCTCTCTCTCTCTCTCTCTCTCTCTCTCTCTCTCTCTCTGAACATTTCTGAGCAGGAGATTCACGCAAAGATATTGAGGTTAATGTACATAATTATGCTAGTTTTGTGAGGTAAGATAGAAGAAGGGTAATCCATCAACTTAAGTAAGGGATATGGGAAGAACTGAGTTTTTCATGTCGAATTGAAGGTGAGAAGAGGAAAGGACTCCACTGGAGGGAGAGTTTAGATAGGAAGAACTCAGTCCTCTGTGGAGAGGGGAAGCTCCAAGGTAAATTGAAATCCACTTGAAAGAATTGACTTTAGTTATGTCATGTTATGTTGCTATTTTGCAACTTTGTACTTGTGATGATGAGGATGAGTGATGATATAAATGAAATTTGATGAAGTGAATCATACAAAGAACACTTACGCCCTGACTGCAATTCGAACCATGGACCATTGTTAGTGTAGTGCATTGTGCTAACCACTGCACCATGGACGTCAGTGTTAATTTGAAGGGGATGACCTGAGCGATTCATGGAGAGTGGAAGGTAAGTAAAGCAATTACTAAGAAATGCACAAAATATAGAACAATCCGAGTTCAACTACATGGATAAATGAAGATGGGAGGGAAGAGGGAATCCACCAAGTGGAAATAGGTATATAGGTAAAACCGAGAGGCCCATAGAGATTGGAAGGTTATAAGATGAAAGGAATCCACCAAGTGGAAGAAAACAGATATGAGAAAGAAAACTCTGCTTGTAGAAAGGAATGAAATAGAAGTACCAATAATACCAAGTTGAAGCAATGATATAAGAATAATTGAACCCCTCACGAAGAATAGACATTAGAGGATGAATGAGATCCACTTAGTTGAAGAATGGAGTTGGAATGTGAAGGGAGGAAAGTAGAAGTAGAAGAGGGGGGACAGAAAGAAATGGAACCTCCGGGAGAATGGAAGGTTGTAGAAGAAAGAAAATCTAGCAAATGGAAGAATAAGCTGGAAGAATGCAGAGAAATAAGTGGCAGAGGAAACCAAATAGAAAGGAAGAAAGGAGACCTCCAAGCAGAAGATATGACTATAGAAAGAGGTGAATAGATGAAGAACTTAATCTTTCAATTAGAAGAAGGGGAGGAGATAGAAGGCAAAGATTTCATCAAGGAGAGATATCATGAGAAAAGAGAAAGAAGGATGTAAATTTATGATGGACAGTCAAAGCATATAACAGGAACTAATTCCTCCATGGAAATTGAAAGGTGATAGAATGACTAGAATTTAGCACTGGAAAGAGGAAAAAAAATGGCATGAAATAAACCATCAATAACAAGGGATTGGTGTTTGAATTTTACAAGGATCATACAAAGAGATATTAAAAAAAATAATCAAATAAATGAAGTATATCCATAAATTACAATGAAAGGGAAACCTAGTCCTTCCAGAAGTAGGAAGGTGATAAAAAATTGAACGAGAAACTAGGAGAGGATATAGGTGGAAGTGAGTCTGCTGATCACAGCACAAGGACACATGAGGGTTTTACCAACAAGATGAGGCAGAGATAGGGGAAAATACACTTCAAGTAGTGAAGGTGTGTCCTCCCAGAAGATGAAAGGAGGTAAACAAATAAAGGACAAGAAATAGGAAGAACTAAGACCTGCAAGAAGGATGCAGAGAAACAAGTGTCATAGGAAACCAAAAAGAAAGGAAGGATTGAGTTATCCAAGGAGACTGGAAGAGGATAGGAGGAAATAAGTCTACCAAGGAGAAGAGAGGAAGAGTTGATTCATCCATGGAGGATAGAAGTCGAGAAGAGGAAGCGAATCCACCAAGTTGAAAAGGGAGATAGGAAGAACCGAGTTTTCAATGCAGAATGTAAAGTAAGAATGGGTAATGGAATATACCAAGTGGAATAAGGGAGATAAGAAGAACTAGGTAAAAACTTGAAGGTGAAAGGAAGGCACCAAGTGGAAGATAGGAGATAGGAAAAAGAGAGTCCTGAAAAGTGAAGAGGTGAGATGGAGTGAAGTAATTTCACCAAGAATGTTGAATGAAGTGAGTACTCCAAGGGGAATGTAAGGTGAGAGGAGAAACGGAATCTAGTAGAGGCAAGAGGAGAATAATTGAAGTAATGTGGTCCCTGCAGATAAGGGCAAGAGAGATAGCATGATATAAATGAACAATGGATAAGGGCTGGATGAATGAATAAGATGAATTCACAAAATTTTAAAGGTGATAAAGGATGAACATATTAAAGAGAGAGAGAGCAGAAAGTAAAATTATCAAATGAAATAGACAGTTATAGGAATGACTGAGTCCTTCAAGGAGAATGAAAGAGATTGAAGGAATGGAATATACTGCTGGCAAATGGGGATAATAAAATAAATTAGGCTCATATGTAGGAGGGAGGGAGATAGCATTAAATAAATCACCAACGATAAGGAAGAGTTAAATGAAAAACAGTTGTACAAGGAGTATGGAAGGTGAAAGGACGAAGGGAATCCACCAAGAGGATAATGAGAAACAGAATGAAAGAGTCCTGCAAGGAGAAAGAAGGAAATCTACTATGGGGAAAGAGTTGGAGATGTAAAGAACTGTATCATCGAAGAAAACAGTAAGAGTAAATTTGGAAAGAAATTGTAAAGAAATTACTTACCTCAATGTGTTCTTCTTCTCATCTTGGCCTTCGTGAAGGAGGGTAATTGTTTAGTTACTCCAAGATTTGATGCACGATGATTCTTCCACCTCTTCCAAGGTCAATGGAAGAGTCTAGAAAAAAGAAAGGAATGATGCAGAAGCATAATAGCAAGCACAAATTAATATCATCATGGAGAATACATACTTTGAATATATTTTACTTTCAGTTTTAATTCAATGGTCCCTGAAATCTTCAGAACCTTCTCAGGTAACTAACTGTCAATTAGGTATGTGAGTTATAAGTGCCACCCATGAATATTTATTTTGAAATTACAACATAGTGCATTCTACTGAACATGAGTGCTTGTGTGTAGCTGAATATTATTTCCTTGTCTTTGTTCTGAACTCAGATGTGCTGTCCTGTTGCTCCTCTAGGAAGCATAACATAATAAAGCTAATATCATTTGCATGCTTGGTTCACAATTGTGACACGTACGAATGCATTAGTGATGAAAATGAAAGTTGATATGAATAAACATGATACTGCTTTGCATGTTACATATTTTAGGCACATGGTGGACAACTGTCCTCCAAGCGTGTGACTGATGTTCACTTTGTTTCATTATGTCACTTGAAAGTGCAGGAGAAATTTGCAGTTAATCTTAGAAGTAAGAGAATGGAAGAACATTCAGTATGCAAGCACAGTGTATTCCATGGTTGATTTTGTACCTTAAAGATAATTAAAGGTTAGGGTGACAGGTGTACCCCATGCTCCTAAGCATGTTGCAGAAAATGATACACCTAATACAGGGTTAATGGACACTGACCAAAAGTTGGTCAGACATTGAAAACCTTCTCTTAGTGATCGCAATTCTGAGTGTTTCTGTTTCTCTTTAGACTTCATATATATTCTGCATAAATTATCCATGCATAAAATTTACTTGAAACAGGCTTTTTGAAACTACATTTTTCTAAATCTACAAATAACATTTATTAAGGAAATGTCTTCATAACAGCAGGTTTCTTAAATTGGCACAGTCTTATTGCTTGAACTTATTTGTATAGGATTTTTTTGTTCTAACAAGTTATGGTGACTAAATTTCAGCCATGAATTTAAGGGAGATTTCCAACTTCCAGCATTGAATTTCTGGGACATTCTGGGAGATGTTATCCCAACAAATTTTGACCATCTTTATTGGTAGAGCATCACTTCAGCAAATATTTATTTAATGGTTGTTTATTTTTTTAAACATATTTTACATTTTGTATAATATACAGATCAAAATAGACAAAAGAAGAATTACAATGTCAATCCAGGAGCCAGGATGATCAAAAAAATTAGCTCTAACACGAGGGATCCAGGAAATACAGGAGATTTGGCCCCCCCTACAACAAACACTAGGTTTAACTAACAATTGAATTGTTTTAATCTAACTAACTAAACTAACTAACTCTCTAGCCTTCTTAAACCCGAAGGTTCATGGCTGCAGCAAAACAGGCCTCCCATCTGTCCCTATCTTGAGCAAGATCTATATACTCTTTTCCATCCCTACCGATTTCCTTTAGGTCTATCTCAACGTTGTCCCTCCATCTTCATCTTGGCCTTCCTACGGGTCTGTTACCATTGGGTTTCCCAATGAGAATCCTGTGAACTCCTCTTTCCTCTCCCATTCGTGCCACATGGCCTGCCCACCCAAGTCTTCTTGATTTAATTATTCTAATAATATCTGGACATGAATACAAATTATGTAGTTCTAAATTATGTAACCTTCTCCACTCACCTGTCTCCTCATCCCTTTTAGATTCAAATATTTTCCTAAGGATCTTATTTTCAAATACTCTCAATTTATGTTCCTCTTTCAATGTAAGATACCAAGTTTCACATCCATATAATACTACAGGCAAAATTACTGTTTTGTATATTTTAACTTTTAATTTCTTAGATATTAAACGAGAAGACAAAAGTTTATGAAGAGAGAAGTAACATGCATTTCCTGAATTAAGCCTACTTTTTATTTCCTCTTTAATATCGTTTTCATTTGTTAATATTACTCCTAAATATTTGAATTTGGAAACTGGTTCAAACGAGTTGTTATCAATAATTAGATTTTAATTATTACCTAACACTTGGTTTCGACCTGTAACTTCCAAACGTATATCTTTAGCAGTTTTGAAAAATATTTTAGCAATATTCTTAATTGTATTTATATCATCCCCTAATAAGTCTACATCATCTGCATATGCTAACAACTGAGTCACACCATTTAATTTTAGTCCTTCTTTAGTTTCTTTTACCTTCCTAACAGCATATTCTAAGGCAAAATTAAAGAGCAATGGAGATAATGCATCTCCTTGTTTGAACCCATCATGAATTGGAAATTTGTCAGACACATTAATACCCACACGAATTTTACTTTCTGTTTCATTGGTGCATACTTTTATCATACTAACAAGCTTCTTAGGTATTCCAAACTCTACTAATATATTATATAATTTATCTCTTTTTACCGAATCATATGCTTTTTTGAAATCAATGAATAGCTGATGGACATTTTGATTATATTCCCACTTTTTTTCAAGTGTCTGTCTGATATGAAAAATTTGATCTGTAGTTGATCTGTTACGTTTAAATCCACATTGATAATCACCTATAATTTCATTAGCATATGGGGTTAGTCTTGTTAAAAGAATGTTAGATAATATTTTATATGTTGTTGAGAGCAGAGAAATTCCACGGTAATTAGGAACAATTATGTATTCTTTCCACTGTTGAGGGATTTCTTCTTTATTCGATATTAAACAAATTAATTGATGAATTTGACATATTAACAAATTTCCACCATATTCATTTAACTCAGCTGGTATTAATCTACAGTAAATTTTGTCACATCAAACAATGGATTACATTTTCTCTCACACTTAAAGAACTGTACTGTTAAAAAGAGCATCTTATCTTCAAGAGCTCTTATTCAGCTAAATAGTGAGCTCTTTTGCCTTTCATGTCAGCAATTATTATAAGTTTGATCCCTGTTACAAGCAACAGTATCTCAGTGTACAAAATACAATGGGGAAACTACTGGAAAGGAAGTAGTAGTAGACTTCAGTCCAGAAAGCCAGAAAACAACAATGGTGGAACTAC
Source organism: Lepisma saccharinum (assembly GCF_977018435.1). NCBI lineage: Eukaryota > Metazoa > Arthropoda > Insecta > Zygentoma > Lepismatidae > Lepisma > Lepisma saccharinum. Next base: position 48,644,863 of record NC_139256.1, read on the forward strand.
TTCTTGTGGCTATAACTCAATACCCAATAATAAACTAGTTCTAAAACATTTAGACTTTGATACTCAAGTGATTATACCATTATATCTTTGATGTTTTTGTACTTCCCAATTCTTTTCCCAGTGCTTGGTCAACACTAAAACAATTGAGCCCTCCACAGAGATTGAATCTGGAACATAGTGAATACATACATTAATATTACAAACATAGTCCATAGTTTTCGATTATTAAGGAAGATGCACCCCAACCAAACCAAACTTCTAATGACGGTGTATAATAATTCAAAAAATTGCCTTGTTCCCAAGATACAATCTTATTAAATGAATTGTATTTGTAATCTTGACAATAGCATACATATATATATACTCTTATTTAACTGAAATACTGTTAATTTACTGATCCATGTGGAAATTAATTACAAAAGTTTGAGTGGAAATAATAATGCAGTTCATGAGGAGAGTTGTCTTTCACTCCATTCTACAGGAATACGAAGATGAACAGAATTTTCTTTTGTCTGTTTCTCATAAATTCTGATGTTTGGATAGTCATTTACACTAACCTTCATCATGAAGTGGTTATATCATGGTATGGTTGTAATTTCAGTGCTTCACAGCTGTTCGTATATCTTTCAGTGATGCATCCATCATACATCTATATCATTGCAATTAACCAGTTCACAGAGGTAGAGAAGGGATTTGAAACAATAAAATAAAATAAAATAGCATTATGACAATAATATCTGCTCCTACTTATTTATGTCTGACTAAGTTCATAAGTGTATTAAGCAGTTGACCTTCTATCTCATCACCAAAATTTCCTTATTTTAGTACCAGTCTTGGAATGCATGTTCCTTGTGAGTGTTCCTTCATATATTTAATCTAATCATCGCTCATCCATATGTCGCAATTAGCCAAAAGTGGCAGAAAAACGACCTCAAATTGACAAAATTACAATTGGAACAGATTTGAATGCAAAGTTTGCCAAATTTCATGATTGGTAAAAATAAATAGTTTTGAAGTTGCTCTTGAAACCATTTTTTCATTAAAAATAACCCAAGATACCACATGTTCCAAATATATTCTCAATATCTAATCCTGATGATGGCATTGGATAATTTTCAAAACATTCGAGAATATTATGTAATATATACATCGTGGAATTTTTTGATGGAAACCTTTCAATTCAATAGGTATGGTCTGCTATTTATAGAAGACTACTAAAGTATACATGTCAGTGTAGAAACAGAGCACTTCAATGTTTCTTGGAATTTTGAGGGAGCGGTATTTTCACCCTTCGCAGGTCATCAGCAGGCAGGGTTGGGTGTGGCCTTGGGGTACAAACAATGCTTCAAGCTTGGGTAGTTTGTGACCAGATTGAAGAATGACCACTTGTGCAGTGGTAAACCACATATATGCAAACAGTTACAAGTTGTCCCGAACAGAATGCAATACAAGCTAAAATAAGTATAATTGTGGCAGAATTCCTATACAGATTATAATATCTCTGGGTAAGTACTATTATTTGTATCAAATTACTATTGAAACAGCCCAAAACACACAAGGCATTAAAAGTAATTATCTTCAAAAACTGTACGATTTCTTGAGCCTCATATTATTTTTCTCAATTTCGTGAAAACCGATTTTGGGAATCCTCCTGAACAAACGTTTCGAAGAATCGAAAATTTTAAATAAGTAAATATGTTTTTGTCATTTTGAGGTAAATTAATTTTTGGAGGCCATTTTTATTTCATATGAATCTGCCTTGCTTGTGTTGTTGACTTGTAATCGAGGGGTCCCTGTTTGATACCCAGTGGAATCACATGGCACAGTGGTTCGGATCCTACTTTAAACTGTAGGTCCAGACCTGATTACTGTGCATGTAGTTGACTTAAAACACCATATCAATCAATCAATCAATGAATCTGCTTTGCACAATGAAGTTTATTCAGTCAAGCACTCTTGCAATAAGTCACTGGAAAGACAAACATGTGTGGTTGCGCATATATTAAAGCATCTAAAGAGTAATTATATTCTTGTGGTAAGGAGTTGTTGTAATTTAACAAATTTTAATTATTTATTTCATCAGCATTATTAAAAATATAGGGCCAGCTGAATTTACCAACTTAACATAGGCACATTTATTGCTTAATGAGACATTTTTCTTGTGTTGCAGGGCAGGTTCAGTTTTTGGAGTATTACAATGCATTACACAGTCTGTTCAAAGAATTTTAAGAACATTAGAGGAGAAGGTCTAAATATGGGGGAAGGTTTAAATATGGGATTTGGAGTTATCAGTGCTCCTGGGTGCTGCAGCCTGGCCGAGGCTATGGGAACTGGTTATGTGTCAAGGACAAAGGTTGCGGCACCAATTTGAAAGAGGAAGTGGTGGTTAGATTCGGCCTTGGATACTGTCATGGAATTGCGACCTCTGAAAACTTATTGCATGTATGTTCTAACTCAGCGTTTTCTGAAATCTCATATGCTTTGTATAGGTTATGATATTAGCAGTACATAAAACAAATGTGGGCTTTTATAATGCCCTGATTTGTTTGTGAAATATGTACCAAAGAGAGCGAAAATAAATTGAAGAAGAAAAATAGCGTGATATATATTATATTTATACACAGGGTGAGTGAGAAGTAACCAGACATTGAAAGTTTGCCATAGATTTTGTAATATTTGATCATTCTCAATGAAATTTTCTGTACATATACATCTTTTAATGTAGGCAGCAGCAGCATCTGGTAGCTTGTTCCAAGGAACGGGGATAGATTCCACGGTCATCTGAATGAATTGCCACTGGACATTTGTAATAAAATGCTGAATCTGTGCCTCCAATTTTCCCACACTGCGAGGTTTTGTCTTTTACACTTCCTCCTTTGCCCAGCCCCAGTGGAAAAAGTCACAAGGCATAAGAGCTGGATGTATGGAAGGCCATTCATGAGGTCCTCATTGTCTCAGCCAACATCTTGGCAAATTGTGGTTAATCCAGATTTGTATGGTTAGTGCAAAGGGTAGTGGTGCTCCATCTTGCATGAAAACAAGCTCACCTGTTTTTCCACAGTCAGATACGATGGGCCAAACATACCCTTGCAACATTGTCAAATAGTGTTTGCCATTCAAGGTGTAATGCAGAATATATGGACCTATGACCCTACTGGTTATCAAATTGCGAATTTAAATGCACATATGTAATCCTATTCCATAATGTATATTTACAACAAAATTCATTGAGATTGCCTAAATATTAAAACAAGTACAACCATTTTTCAATGTCTAGTAACTTCTCGCCAACCCTCTATATAGAATTATATTATGTGCGTATTAAGTTTTCCCATGGTGGAGTGGTTAGCATAACATGCTATGATGTCAAGGTTCCCGGTTTCAAAACCTGGTCTAGGAATGGGTGTTCTATGTGATTGTACCTTCATCAATTTCATAATATTACCACTCATCTCCATTATTACACACTTAGCTAAAAGTCACATTCCACTAGTGATGCTAAATAACACAAATGAAGTTAAATCAAATTACTTTTGTTTTTCCTGAGAAGATGAAGCAAGTATTCTTTGAGTTGGTTTCATGTTTATGTTAATATGTAAAATTAGTGTATACCTCGAAAAAGACACAATTGTCTTCCTTTGTAGTAAAACAATATCACCCTATACTTCCAAACATATTTACACACATATTGCCTCAGATATTACGAATTATTGCTAAAATGAAAATTTCATAACCCTTTTAAGTTGAAATGTGTGTGTGTGGACTATCAAATAACCATTCTCTACATTAGTGGCAGATTTTGTCTATTTGCACAGTCATACATGAACACCAAAATAAAGCAGTGAAATAACTAATTTTCAGTATATTGATCCATTGAGAGCAATCTCTTTCAAAATATCAATAATTTTCATACCACTTCATATTCCACTCCCTTCCATACTTCACCAGCCTTTCTGCCTGCTGTTCGTCTCTTGTATCGACTGAAGCCCAAGGACTACCTTCAGTGAACTTTCCAAGGACTCCTTTAGCACACAAAATGTATAACAACCCACAAACAACCACTGATATTCATGACGTGTTTCAACTCAGTTCCATTAGAGGCTAAGTAATGAGCCTAGAGCAACAGACACATCACTGCACATTGAGGGATTCCCCTTAGAAAATGGAAATTTCGGTTACAAATATGTACCATGAAGAGAAAAAGCTTCTACCATTTCCATCAATGTTTCAAGTCTATGCAAGCAGCAAGAGAGTGAATGATGAAATCATCTGCTTGCATTGTTACCCTGCCTGTGCATTGCCAAAATATGCATTGCTGTCAAAAGCTCTTTGCCTTCATCTTTATAAAGTGTAAATACATGTAAAATAAATGCGTATGTGAATGTGGCCATCTGGTAAGACACCCAATAGTCAACCTCACTTCCACATAGGTCTGCACTTCTTGCAGGTCTGGTACCAAGACCTTTTGTCATTCTGTTTGCTCAATGCCTCTGTACAGCATCAGCTTTTGAGGTAAGGATATTTTAATTCTCAGAGAAGTATAGTTTTAGTTCTTATTTAATAATAATTGAATGAATTAGTTTTAAAATTTCAGTAATGAAGTTTTGAAGAAACATATTTTATTATTTTCTTTGTTAGGGGATTGTCCTCAAGTTTGTTATAGTTAACACCAGAATGGCAGGAGAGGTCAAAGTGACCCCTACCTTCACTGTTTTTCTTAAAAAAAATACTGTTTTTCTTATTTTTCCTCTAACTTTTGGGACTTTTCTTAAGATGGTTTATATAAATCTACAAAATATAAATTCTTTCTGTAAAATTTCACATTTTACCCCTAGAGCAATGGGAGGGTCAATTTGACCACTGTAAGGTTTCATTTATACATGCTGCAATATAAGCAACAGGTTGCCTTTCCTGTATCATCCTGTTTTCAGCATGTCCCCACTTGTCACAGTTTAAGTGCACGCAGTCATTTAGGTAGTGTTCTCGGAATGGGAAAGATGTCTCCAAACATGTCACTTCAAGGTAGCAGTTTCTCATGATGAAATGTTGTGAGTAATCATAAATAGACCAAAGCTAATTTTTAATTGAAAATCAAGTGCAGAGATTTTATAATCTACTTCCTTATGTATAGGAGAAAGTGTTATTTAATTTCAATATTTTGAAATAAAAGTACTAAAATTTCTTGGAAACTGCCCCTCCCGCACTATCCCTTTATCAGCCAGTCACCAAAACCTAAATTTCAAAGAAACATCAGATGAGATTCAGAATGATATATTGTAGTCTATGCCTGTAGTGTATCAAGATGAAATTAAAACTATTATACCAGGGAATGTTTTCATTATAGTAGATCAAACAAGGTATAAAATTTTCTGTCTAAGCAGTTAGTGAACAAGTTTCTCTTCAAGCCTCTTCATCTTGTTAAGCCCATGGGTGTGACATGACGACCAGTACCCACTCCACTCTACTACACATTCAACACCTGTTTGGAGGACCATTCGCGCCTTTTTCCATAAAATGCTATCACAGATATGGGTATATATAACCTTACCTGTGATGCTACAGATTTATGACTCACCATGGTATTTCTATTTTCTTATGTTTCTATTTGGGTTATTTTACATTACGTTTCTGTATGTCTAGGATAATTGTGATGATGAAGGTAAATGAAATCTACAATGTCCATACCTTATCCAAGATACAAACCTAGGACCTCCTGCTTCGAAGTGCATTGCACCAAACCACTCCAACACAAGTGTGTCAGGTTCTTGTCTTCATCACTTCACCAACTCCATTTACACATCTTTCATCCATATCATAACAATTATACCATATAAGTAGAAGGAAATTATAAGGAAATTCAGAATCACCAACTTACGTAAACACAAGTTTGCAAATAGTCCTGTGACTTTTAAAGACTGTTTAGACAATTGGCAACTAGTGGCCTGAGTCTTTATAAGTGTGTATCTCAGCCTCACATCCAGATGAAGAGCTAACACTCCTTCCAATTACTCACACGTAGTTTTGAATACATATGGTGGAAATTGTATCGACAATTCAAGTCTTCCAGGCTTAACAAGAAAAATGTGATTTTCATGATTAGGGAAGGGTATCTTTTATGATTTTTCTGTGCCACTGCTGATAAAAGTGTTTTGCTGCAGTGAAGGATATCTGTAACATACAAGCTGAAGGAATAACAAGGGACATCCTACCAAAATGAAAGAAAAATCCAACTCTTCTGGCCCAAAGGCATCAGTGTTTGAAAGCCTAGGTGTCCACAAGCAGTAATCACCATTACTGAGGTTCTACTCCCAAGTACCCTGAAAGCAACAGCTGACAATTAGTAACAGAAGAGGACTATGTATCATTTGTTATCTGCATCAGGTTGGTCGTTAGGTGACCTTGAATGGTTAGCTGTGATCTCAAATCAAGCTCAGAATCTCATCACCCTTTCCTTAAAAGTGCTGCACATGCCACACTTTGACAAATTTTGGTGGAGACCGATAACAAATTACGACATTTGAGTCTTTTTTGCTTTACCAAGACTGGAAACCAATGGCTTTAGCCAACAAACCTCAAGAAGGCATTTTGTGTGGAGGAACCGCTGGAAGCACTAAAATATCATTAAATCCAAATATATACGCAATTACAATAACTATCTATGGACATTCATATTTATTATTCTATGAATATATTAAGACTAATCAATTCGTGCTCAAGGCCTGTTCTGGGCACCAGAATGGGCCTACATTTTGTACTTCTTCTATATACTATATTCTACATATATTGTTTGGTTAATTTGGTGTTTTGAGTCCACTTTGTGCACAGTATGGCTAATCAGGACTGGAACTACAGTTTAAAGTGAGATCCGAACCTCTATGTGCCTCCACATGGTATCAAACCTGGTAACCCTTGATTAAAAGTTGACGATCTTACCACCTACCCGGTTTACATACTCCTATGCTTGTTTGTGTGTGTGTGTGTGTGTGTATATATATATATATATATATATATATATATATATATATATATATATATATATATATATATATATAAATCAAATAAGGTAAAAGGAAACACTCACCGGACAGTAGGAAAATTCAAAATTTTCGCTAATTTATAGCATCATCGGTGTGAGAAGAAACAGAAGACGGAACCGGAAGTTGGGGTCCTGCAGAGTTGCCAGGTCCCCATTGAAGAAGAAGCGGTGCGTAGAACGAAAAAAACACTGTTTCGTCACCAGGCTCGTCGTAAACTGTGAGTGTGTAGGATGAGTTGGGAGGGAGGGCGGGAGGGTGGGTGAGGGTTGGGCATTACTGGGTGGCCTTGTTCAGGCCAGGTGGAGTGGTTGCACTCATGGCCGATATATAGGCCCTCTCCCATCTTTTGCGAACAGAGGTGTTGGCTGGTTGGGGTAGGAGGTGGATGATCGCTACCCGGAAGCAGTCGTTGAAACTGATGTTGTGGTGGTTGGTGTGGACGGCGACAGTGAAGTCCAGGTTGTGGGTGGAGGAGTGGTGGTTATTGATGCGGAGGTTGAGGGCCGTTGATGTTTCCCCCAGGTAAAAATCACCACAGATGTTGCAGGTGAGGATGTAGATGAGGTTTGAGGCATGGCAGGTCCCTTTGGGATGGAGGGATCCTACAGATCCGAGGTACAGCCATGGGTACCAGAATGGCCCCATCCTATGCAAACCTCTTCATGGGCCAACTTGAGCAAGAGTTTTTGGCTACCCAACCCCTCCAACCCCTCCTCTGGCTCCGCTTCATCGACGACATCTTCATGCTCTGGACACATGGAGAACCATCCTTGTCAGCCTTCCTGGACCAACTTAACCACTTCCGTTCCCTAAAATTCACCTGGACACACTCCCCCAACCAGATCACCTTCCTGGATGTGGACGTGCACATCGAGGGAGGACACCTGACTACCTCCATCCACATAAAACCCACCAACCACATGCAATACCTACACTTCTCCAGCTCCCACCCGTTCCACACCAAAAAAGCAATTCCATTCTCTCTGGCCCTCAGGGGACAGCGCCTGAACACTTCACCCACCTCCCGCCAGAATTATAACCTCCGCCTACACCAGGCCCTGGTTAACCGTGGATATCCCTCCATCCTGGTCACCAAGCAAATATCACGAGCTGCCTCACATACCACTACCACCAAGAAACCTGCTGCCACCAACCCACCTGCACTCATCACCCAATATCATCCCCACCTCAACAAAATCAGGCACACACTGCACTCTCTTCTCCCAATCCTCCACAGTGATCCCAAAACCAAAAACATATTTCCCGACAAACCCAGGGTGGTTTTCAAACGCCCCCCTAACCTCCAAAACATCCTGGTCCACAACACTCCTTCACCACACATCCAACACCCCCCTGCCCATAAATGCAACCGACCCAGGTGCAAGACCTGTCCCATCCTCATCACTTCTCACACCCTCCAGGTGCACACGGCCACTGGCAAATTTACCCTCCATCCCAAAGGGACCTGCCATGCCTCAAACCTCATCTACATCCTCACCTGCAACATCTGTGGTGATTTTTACCTGGGGGAAACATCAACGGCCCTCAACCTCCGCATCAATAACCACCGCTCCTCCACCCACAACCTGGACTTCACTGTCGCCGTCCACACCAACCACCACAACATCAGTTTCAACGACTGCTTCTGGTAGCGATCATCCACCTCCTACCCCAACCAGCCAACACCTCTGTTCGCAAAAGATGGGAGAGGGCCTATATATCGGCCATGAGTGCAACCACTCCACCTGGCCTGAACAAGGCCACCCAGTAATGCCCAACCCTCACCCACCCTCCCGCCCTCCCTCCCAACTCATCCTACACACTCACAGTTTACGACGAGCCTGGTGACGAAACAGTGTTTTTTTCGTTCTACGCACCGCTTCTTCTTCAATGGGGACCTGGCAACTTTGCAGGACCCCAACTTCCGGTTCCGTCTTCTGTTTCTTCTCACACCGATGATGCTATAAATTAGCGAAAATTTTGAATTTTCCTACTGTCCGGTGAGTGTTTCCTTTTACCTTATTTGATTTTTACTTAGCCCTTTTGGCCCTCCTTCCTTTTATCCATTATATATATATATATATATATATATATATATATATATATTTATTTATTTATTTCACCTATAACAGAACTTTCGCTCCAATTACAATAGGCTTACATATATATATATTTTAAAACAATTAAAAAACTATAATTCCAACAATACAAAAACAATAGAAGAAAAAGGAGAGCAAAACTACAATAATCGTTTCATAAAGAACACCAGCACAAGTATTCTAGAGAACATAAATCCAAAAATGATATTCACTGAGGTAGAACAAGGTACATATCTATATACAGACTGAGGCATTTATAACTATACACATGTAAATACTCATATATAAACAAATATACACACATACAGGCATAATTGTATTTACAAACATACCCATATACACAGAAAACATCTATAATTATTTATTATTTATTCATGATATTCTTCGAAGGACGGACAGGAATTGCATGAATGGCATAGCGAAATCCAAGTCTCCACTGTTTCTGACTATTTCATTATGTTTAATACATAGTCTTAGAATGGGGGAATTCTGGTGTTCTGTTGAGTTGGATTTACTGTAATAAAAAGGCTGCCTGAACCGCAACATGTCCTTCTTAGCATTAAATTTTAATGTTTGGAGGAGACTTGGACTGTCGACCAGCCCGTTGACTAACTTATATAAAAATAATTGATGTGATACTACTCTCCTTTCGTACAGAGGTGTAACATTGAATTCTCTGAGTAGTTGTTTATATGATACCTGATCCTGAAAAGATGATCTTTTGTGTTTTTTGTAATATAAGTAACGAACAAATTTCTTCTGAATTATTTCTATTTTTTTGCTATTACATTGTGTGTAAGGTGACCAGACTACACTTATATATATATATATATATATATATATATATATATATATATATATATATATATATATATATATATATATATATCAAAGAAGGTAAAAGGAAACACTCACCGGACAGTAGAAAAATTCAAAATTTTCGCTAATTTCATAGCATCATCAGTGAGAGGAGAAATAGATGGAACCGGAAGTTGGGGCCCTGCAAAGTTGCCAGGTCCCCATCTAAGAAGAAGCAGTGCGTAGAACGAAAAAAACGCTGTTTCGTCACCAGGCTCGTCGTAAACTGTGAGTGTGTAGGATGAGTCGGGAGGGTGGGTGAGGGTTGGGCATTACTGGGTGGCCTTGTTCAGGCCAGGTGGAGTGGTTGTACTCATGGCCGATATATAGGCCCTCTCCTATTTTTTGTGAACAGAGGTGTTGGCTGGTTGGGGTAGGAGATGGATGATCACTACCCGGAAGCAGTTGTTAAAACTGATGTTGTGGTGGTTGGTGTGGACGGCGAAAGTGAAGTCCAGGTTGTGGGTGGAGGAGCGGTGGTTATTGATGCGGAGGTTGAGATCCGTTGATGTTTCATCCAGGTAAAAATCACCACAGATGTTGCAGGTGAGGATGTAGATAAGGTTTGAGGCATGGGAGGTCCCTTTGGGATGGAAGGTAAATTTGCCAGTGGCCATGTGCACCTGGAGGGTGTGAGAAGTGATGAGGATGGGGCAGGTCTTGCACCTGGGGCGGTTGCATTTATGGGCAGGAGGGTGTTGGATGTGTGATGAAGGAGTTTGTGGACCAGGATGTTTTGGAGGTTGGGGGGGGGGGCGTTTGAAAACCACTCTGGGTTTGTCGGGAAATATTCCATTGTTATGGGTTGGACACATGCACTACATTTTTTATATTAAAGTAACCATTCAACTGTGAGTGAAGCAACATTTTTCCTACAGTTTCTGTGCAATGAAATATGAAACTTAACACCATTGATTTAAACATAAATACCCATTAAATACCTTCCCAGATTTACAGCTATAAGTGAACAATTTTGTGTTACAGGTGGGACAGATGTATCCCTACTTAATAAGAAATTTATTTAAATTCTGTGAATTTTCAAATGATGAAAAGTATATTTTTTAAAAGTAAAATGGAGTGTAATTGATGGGAAAATGTAAATATTTAAAGAATAAATTAATTGTTTTCTATTGTCATTAGTGGGACACATTTAATAAAAAATCAAAAGTAAATCAAATAGTTAAAATGAATGAACAATATGTAAGGTAACTATTAGATTCTAATTATTTATAATACTTTAAATTTTATCCAAATGATAATTTTATATTGTTCACTCAGAAGATAGAATAAAATTACAACATTGCACTTAATTTTAAAAATTTAGATTCAGGGTTATTTTGACATGGAATGCTCCATTTGTGCATTACAAATTATAAGTAAATATGAAATTAAAAAGATGGGGGAACCAATTAAATTCAATCAACTGATGTCCTGGTTTATTTAAAGGAACCAGGAGTTGAGTGCATACCCTCAAATGTATGAGGGTGGAGGCGAGCATACTTTTCACCCCACCCCTTTTTTGTCTTTACCACAAGGTTTAATCGTCTATTAGGCCAATATGCCTACCAGCTGCAGAAGTGTATAATGTATTGCTCCAATGATGAAACAAACGACAGACGGTCCTCACACATGCAACAATGTCCCATGTGGCAGGGCATGCTTGTTCTGAAAGAAAATTCAGGACTTTGAGAGCCTGAAATACTACTACACCCAGCCTATAGCATGGAGCTGGTGCCATGTAATTTTCACTGTTTTGTTCCATGGCACACTTCTTGAGAAACAGACAGTTTAATTCATTGAATGAAGAGAAGAATGATGTCACTGAGTTATTTTTATATTAAAGCCAGCTGCCAAAGGATAAATTGTCTTCATGTGGTACAGGGTTGAATATGCTACCCAGAAATGCAACGAATTTATGATTCACCTTGGTAATGCTGCCAAAGCAGAACTTAAACCACATACTATGTGCGACCTAACATGTATGAAAATTGTAATACATCTAAGCTCAAACACCGAAAATTAAAATGTTGCAGAAGTATTTAACACATGATGACTCAGGAATCTCATAATTTGTTGAAATAATCTTAAGAGAGTGAATTACGAATTATATTTTAATATCTACTGACACATTTTCATGTATCAGGAATTGTTTCCTACCATGGATGCAATTTTCACATCTGTCTCACACATCATCAGAAGTACTAGTTGATTGTTTCACCGAACAACCTTGTCCAAGGTCATTTGATACCATAGCCTATTTTGGCTAAAATTAAGCTATATTTTCATATCTTCTGATGGATTTAGCTAATTTGTAGGTGTAGCAAAATGCCCAACCCTACTACGACTTCTAAAACCCTTGTACTAGGGTTTAATATAGAAGAGGTCTGGGGTAGGAGCTGACTCGTCCGGACAAGCCAAAGCCTTTTATGCCTATATTTTTACAGGTTTTTTTTTGTGTGTGTGTGTGTGTGTGTGTGTGTGTGTGTGAGTACGCAGATATATTCTTCTGGGAACCGGCGTATGTTTAAACACCTTTCTTAATGGGACCAAAAAAATTGTTGGGACTTTTTGCCGGTCCCAACAGCGAGAAGGCCATTGCGAGACTCCTGAGACCCCTTTCGACATGTACGCGAAGTATTTCGAAGGTACCAAAAAGTCGCTATTTGTTCGATTTGTGTGTTAACGTGTGTGTTAAACTCTGCCAGCTCTGGAAGCTTCACGTCTGTGCAAAAGTGTGGGGTTTAATCGCATCTCTTGGGACCAGGAAGTGTGGGTGTGTAAAATCTGGGATCTATTTCGCATGTATTGGTACCGAACATCCCAGGGGGTTGAGAGGCGAGGAAAGGTACGTGCAAATGCCGACGGGGTTCCCCTCTCGCCTGGCCGTCTTGTTGCTTCCGAGCTGTCAATGTTGCCAACTTAAAACTTTGGAACCAGATCTGTTTTTCTATTATCTTCTAACCCTCCAAGTGTAATTGTAATTGATTTGTTTTGTTTTACTTCGCTTTTTGTACCACTGTTGGCTAATTTGCCAAGATGGGGATGAGTGATGATATCATGAAATTGATGAATCGACTCCCACAACATCCATGCCCAGACCGGGATTCGAACTCGGGAACCCTGGTGTCGTAGCGCGATGTGTTAACCACTCCACCACGGGGGTCGGCTTTAATCCTGCAATCAAACAAAATGCTACAATAGAATTTATTCCTCCAAATGTGACCCTTCTATATGTGCCTATAACAAATTATTAGTTGGGTTTTACTATAATACTGATAAACAGAAATTCATTTGTAAAGCTCATTTTCGTCCATTACCAGGAAACAAAGAGTAGAGTTATCAGATGTTATCAGTAGAAACTCGTTACTTGTCTCCTTTCGGCCATGATGAGGATAAGAATGGAGATTTCTGACCAAGGCGACAAGCGATCCAGCAAAAGGGAGGGGGTGTTCATATCGAAGTGACAAGTGACACGATACCTCTGTCTACAAGCAAGCGTTTTTCTCAAATGCTCTAACAGACCAAGGCGACACGCTGCATGACATCCATGACTTTCAGAAGCGGAAGCCGAGAAGCGACACGTTTCGAAACGAAGAAGCAACTCTCGCCTGTTACTTCCGTTTGTCAATATCCTGAATTGGGTCGCCTAGGTCTGGTGTTCGGGCTTTAACGGTGAATGCTTACTTGAAGACTGAAGTGGCTTGTCTTTCTTTTCGCTTGTCACTTCGGTATGAACTTCAGTGTCATTTGCAGCCGTCGTTTGCAACTTGTTGCCTGTCGTTTCGGTTTAAAATCTCTCTGCAAGAAAGCATTCAATGCGTAGGCATGACCACCAGACCGAAGCAACACGATAACGTCCCCAGTGCGTGAAACATGCAAGTGGCACGTGTAGTTTGTCATATTACATTTGTTAGAAAGTTTTATTTATTTAAGAATTTTTGTTTCCAAAGCCATTTATCGCTTCGGTACGAAAGTTCCATTGGGACGAAGCGACGAGCAACGAGGGGTTTCTCACTGAAGTAACACTACCCGTGCAGCATAGCATATATTATTGAGTGTTTGTTTCCAAGTGACACGTGTCGCTTCTCGCTTCGGTCTGAAAGCATCCCAAGACTCGTACGGTATTCGAACATAGGATCCCTATTCGTAGAACACGAAGACAAACGTTTATACTTCTCAAAGTTAACGGCTTGATTGCAATCCTTAACTGCATTTAATTTCAATGCAGTTCTTTTTTTAACAGTCGTGTTTGGCAACACTGATAAGTGAAGCGAAGTTTTCACTCTCGCCTCTGCAGCCGCGCCGAAACCGTGGACAGAGAGCTGCGATGTCTTTTTGCGACGTTGCATGCTACACGTATTTGACGTCTTCTGTACTCGCTCGCTCTGTTTAACGTGCGACTAAACGAGAGGGGAAAGTCTTCACCCGACAACATCGCAGGGGCAAAACAATCGCTTCCTTGCTTGTAGTAAGTTCACAGCGCATTTTCCCCCTGTGTCTGTTGTCACGGTATCTTACGCTTGATCTCTCCATTGCGTTATTTTCACAAAGTAGGAACTGTGTCCTGCTCGTCACTTCGGTTTGCGTGTGTTTCTTCATAGTTCAAATGTAAAAAGATAACATACAAATGCTTACGTATTATTATATGCGTATAATGCATTTGCTTATACATAATTGATTGATTGATTTGGTGTTTTAAGTCCACTTTATGCACAATAAGGCTAATCGGGACTGGACCTACAGTTTAAAGTGGGATCCGAACCACTATGAGCTTCCACCGGTTATCGAACCTGGGATCCCTTGATTACAAGGCAACGACGCTACCACTACGCCATCTTATTCATAAAACAACCGAGAGAACAATGACATGTACATTTGATAATGTTCCCCACCAGAAAACTTTGAGGGAAAAAGCTCGAGTTGAAGACATCGATTTCATTCCTTTTTGATAAATAATGCCTGGAAACAACATATTTGCCTTCTATGATCTTAACGAAAATATTAAATCCACTGCAGTAAACATTACTTTCAAGATGGCAAAATAAAATGTAAACGACATAAATACTCTTCCCGTTTCTAAACCTGACAATTTATATCCGTGTATTTGATTGCACTTTATAATTAATAATGCAATTAAGTAAATGGTCACAAAGTATTCAGGTTTAGTGAAAGATAGCGTATTCCTTCCCTCAGTGTGGTCTTTATATAACAGTATTTACAAAGTTACAGAAGCAAATGTACTTGAAGGTACAGCAAAGATTTTATGCCATCAAAATATATGTGGCGACTGCCTGTGTTCTCCCCTGTGTATGGCAGCGTGCCGTGACACCATTCGAGCAAATGATATGGCTCCACACATTCTCGATCTCTGCCGTAGTGAAAGAGACATGAATGATCAACACCACGGTCTGATGTAATCTAGGGGTGGCGGGTTCGACACGCGGTGGAGGCACATGGCACAGTGGTTCGGATCCCACTTTAAACTGTAGGCCCAGTCCCGATTAGCCTTACTATGCATAAAGTGGACTTAAAATTCCAATCAATCAATCGACCAAAAACCACGCTCTGATGAAGCATTATAAAGGGAAGTCTCCTTAAAACGAACATATTCAGTAGATTCGACTCTATTGCAGCTCACCTGCGTGAAGGAAAGGTTAACACAGTGCGTTACGACGATACGTGGTTTCAGGTTCGAATCCCGGCCTGCTCATGGGTGTTCCTTTGACGGTGCCCTTCATCAATTTCATCATATTCTTACTCATCCTCGTCGTTTGGATTAGCCAAAAATGAAAAAAACCGACGCTAAAAATAATCTAATCCAATGTATTCATTTGTTACCTTCTGGCCTCCATGAAGAAGTAGCTACGAAGCCAGAAGCCCTACTTTTGAATCCTGGGTGAGGAATGGATATATCATCGTGTTCGTTCTAATTCCACCATTAATTCTTATTAACGATTAACCTACGACGTAGAAAAACGCTTAAAATTAACGTCGCATTCTTCTGTCGCTTCATTAATGTGGATCATTTCTCTATCCTAGGGGGAAAATGTTAGTTTAGCAACGTGAAGAATATTCGCTTTCGAGGCAACTTAAGGCATTAAGAGGCAGTGTAGCAAGGGGTGAGGGAAATCCCCGACCGCATGGCTCCTCGCGCGTAAAGGTGCCTCGCGTCGAATGAGCTTGAAACGAAAAATGTTATAAACAGAAGTGGGGGGGACATGGAAAATGCTATTTTTGTGGAAAATATTATTAAAACATTTATTTATTATTTATCTGGTTCTAAATTCTAATTAAACGTTATAATTTGAATGAATACGTCAAATGAGAAGCATAACATACAGGCAGGCAGGTCTTACTTTTCTGACACTTTTGGCTGATCACGATGATGAGGATGAGTAACGATATGATGAAATTGATCAAGGAACACTCGCAAAGAACATCCATGCTCAAACCTGGATTCGAACCCGAAACCCACGGCTTCGTAGTGCGCTGTGCTAACCACTCCGTCCAGTTGGTCGACCCTGGTCGGCGAAATGCTGTTGGGAGTAGAGGATGTGACCACCAATGTTATGGTAGTATTATTGTACGAGCTAGTGCTAGCTCGTAGATACAATGCTAAGTGTACACCCAACGGTTAAAACAATATGTCCATCTCCTTTGAATTTTCATTCAGTCTGTTTTCCACAGTGTCATGATAATGGGTTGAAATAGAAACGCAGATGTCAACATAAACTTCGCATGAAAAGAATTAATGACCCCGTAGAACAACACGAGTTGTAGAGTAAAGAGAGAATGAAAATGGTGGTGAACAAATTGCCTACTATTATCTTTCCTAGTTGTAGAATTGTAGAGTTGCAATGTTACGGTCCAAAGTATCGGGAAAAAATCAACTCACTGATAACCCCCTCCCCCCTATCCGACAATCAGCATTCAGCAACGCAATCTCTTACAGACTAAAGTTGTCACAAGGCGTACAGCTTGGTGCTTATTGTTTACGTTCAATTCTCAGAAGTATTCGAATATTTCTGTCTTCCGCAAACTAACAATATTTTATTTTTTTAGAAATGTTCTTGTACCAGCACCATTGAACAGCCGTGAAAATTCTATGGTTAGAAAATAATACATTTGTAAATGAAATGATATATACATTAGCAATCATTATTAAAATGAAGACCATGTCTAAATGTGGGTTAACCCCCCACCCCCACAAATAAAACTCGAAACATTTTGGTAAATACGACTTAAGTTTGAAATAAATTGGGACAGGGATTTGGAAGAATGGACTGTCTCGACTAAATTAAATGTCTTGTAAACACGCATCAATGATTATAAAACAAAAATTACAAGGACAGTTTACTTTCCCTTGGTAGATAAGGTTTAGCATAGTGCTGGCGCAAAGGTGGAAAAAGAGAGGGGAGAGACTACTCGCCCCCCATTTCCCCTTAATTTCCGCCACTGGATGGGGGCCTCGCATTCTAATCTCTTCCAGGGCGTCGCTATATGTTGCTACGCCACTGTTGAGAGAGGATTACTAAATTCAAAATTCCATCTTTCGAAGCGTCATACATGTTTTGTGCACTAGTTTTTATACAAGTACTTATTGTTAGTTGATTTAATTTATTTGACGTCGCATTTCTACTACTTCTGGCTAATTGCGAGGATGCAAACGAATGTCAGAAATTAATGAAGGGACAATCACAGATTTAAGGTTCTTATCAATAGCAACCAATTTTCGCGACGTGTGCAAGTCGCAACTGGACGTGTTCATTGGCAAAATAGGGGTGACGGAACTATGTTCAGGAAGTGAGTTTCGTGAAAATTGTCTGCTGTGGAAACAACAATGAAATTTCAAACGTAGTAACATCACCACCAAAATACGTAGAGATGTTTACGAATTATGTAAGGGTACAGAATGAAAAAAAAATAACCATCCATATACTACTATATACGCAAACGGAACATATCAGGAAAGTATTCATTACGTCACATTAGTAGATAAACTTGTTTGTAAACCAGGAACTTTATTTTGGATCATTCACTTAAATTGGTCTCCTTAGTAAATCGTATAATCAGCACAAATGCACACAGCAATAATCAGGATAATATTCACTAGTAATAGTGTTCACAATAAAGAAAATGTAGTAACAATGTTTTTTGGCATTCTGTATTGTATCGAGGGAGTTTGTAGAATGTGCAACAGGGACCAAAGCGTCACAGTTTTCTTTGTTCCACTTCGAAACGGTTTGTTACGAATTGTAAGAGACATCACAAACACAACCCAGAAAACAGTAATAAACACAGCAAGCGAACCCTAGCAAGCTAAAGCCACAGGGTGGTTTGGTGAGTGTTCTACCAGCTTCCCCTCTCGCGTTTGGAATCGTACTTTCCAGCTAGTTTCGTTTCTCTTTCACGGACTTTACCAGTCAAATAATTTAGAACTCCAAGTTACTTGGTGACAAATAAAAAAGTACTACACTAACCCGAAAAAAATTACCTTACTTCACAGAATATAATACTAATATGATCCTTTCTTTAACATGGAATTATCATTACCCGCAGACTATATGAGTGTTTGCAAAGATCTGCTGCATATACCCTTTCCCTCATAACAAACATCAACTAAAAATTAAAACACGAGCGTTTCTCTATTTGCAGTCCGTCATTGTTTACGTGTAGCACGCAAGGTTAAAGTTTCAGGGTTTGAATCCCAGAAAAGCATGTTTTTGCACTTGTCCTTTCTTGCATCATGATAAGATGTACAAATGTCTCAGCTCGACAGAATTCAACGGCAGAACTGTTCTGCTGCTTGCAGGAGTGGATGTTATCTGCTTCAGTAATCTATACTCCCGTGTTCCACCTGCCAGGCTGCGAGAGTAGTGCTTTCAATTATTTTGACTGGTATGTAATTTTTGCTGCTGGCTACAAGCAAGGTGTAACAAAATCATACCTCATGTGATATTGAATTTGAATTTAAAAAGTTTGAGTGCGTCAGCACTTTGCACCCGTCACAATATACGGGGTCCAGCTCCTTACCATAACTAAAATAGCATTTTTGCACTGTCTTGTTACTAAATTACAAAAAATTTCTGGCTTTCGTTAAAAGCTGAGGCTGCAAAGTGGAACTCAGCACACACAAGGACAAAAAACAGGACAAGACACACAAAATTATACTAGCCATAGTGCCAGTCGCCAGAGCCTCGTTCGTCTGCAAAATGTAGTGTAGGGTGTACTACTTGACAATTGGGTGTACTACGTTGAAGGCCACCCCTTACACCCCACCTCAAGTGGGGATTATTACAGATTAATTATTCGTTAAAATTAACATCAACAAGATAGCAAACAATGAACTATGAATCAACGAAATTAATACCAGTGTTTGCTTTTCTTTGACGGTTTACTCAGGAAACTGACCAGTGATCCAATATTTTGTTCCCAGTTATTTAAATTCATTATTTTATTATTATTATTATTATTATTATTATTATTATTATGTAAATCTTGTATCTACAAAGAAAATAAAAAAAATAAACATAAGGACGTCTTATAAGAAATTCTTAACCCGTAGCGTGAAACAAAGGGTGGGAGGGACTTCGAAATGCAACAGTTAACTTTCGTACTTGGTTCTTGGAGAGAACGTGTGTAATATTAATTTAACGAATGGTTTGTCCAATGAATGATTAATAATTGTGACAGACAGGCGGAGCAAGGGGCGAAAATCCCGTGGATAGAACGAAATTACTATTTACATTGGGAACCATCAAACGTGATGTAGTTACCTAACAACCACTGCATAGCCAACCCAAATCTCGACAAATTAAAAGTAAAAGCAAGCAAATGTAGAAATTTTATTCAATAGATATTGGTCCATCATTCCCAGCTGAATTGTATCCCCAGACATCTCTCACAAGTGACTTATCAAAAGTTTCATCTCCACACGATTTTGCAAAACTCTACCTCTCCAATTCTACTTCCCTCTCCAGAGGTATACCATGTTCGATTCCCGGTGGAGGCACATAGTATTTCGGATCTCACTTTAAAACTATAGGTCATGTCCCATTTAACCGATCTGTGCATAAAAGTGAACTTAAAACTATACATTAAAAAACTCGAGAGATATTCCGATCTCCGCACGGAGTGCTTAGCAGAGAGTTTACGAAGCCAATGGTTACGGTTCGCATCTCCCCCTGGACATGCGTGTTCTTTGTAAGTGTTCCTGCATCAACTTCCTAATTTCTTCCTATCATCACTCATCCTCATCGTCGCGATTAGCCAGAGTGATAGAAAAGCGACGCTAAATAACCAAATCGAATCATTCCAGACACACACACACACAAACAACATACATACACTGAAGAGACTGAATAGTAGGAAATGTTTTGACATTTCTTATCACAAGTATGTGTGTTTTACATTGAAGGTAACTTCAATAATGCTTTGAGATGGGCCCAAGATATGTAGATCCGTCAATGACAGTCATTTGTTTTCTCCTCTCTCTTCCTCCGCATTGCTTTTACCCGAGAACCGCCGTGTTGCCAGTTTCCTTCAGTGCTTCGTTGTCAAAAGCTTCAAAAGCGATAAATATTACATCTCTACTTTCGATGTCTAAGGTTCATGATGATACAATAGCATTGAATAAAGGCGACGACCATCTGTTCAAGAATGCTTAACATTTTGACAACGCAAGGAAAGGATTCTATTGTAAAGAGCTGCTTGCGTCACTCACGCTCCGACCGCTCCCTTACTGTTGGACTTATGCACGTTGTGGTTCGCATACCACTTTTAATTATAGGTCAGCACCGATTAGCCCATCATTGCATAAAGTAGACTTAGAGCTCAATTTAGCGTGATCACAGGTTCCATTACCGAACATTTCGGTTTCTTGAAGGCAATTGGGGAGCTACGTGAAATAGAGGATAAAGATTACAGTGGCAAAGGGATTCGATGTGCTGACCACGTGTCAACTTATAAGAAAGCCACTTAACAGGCCTTTGTTATTCAAGGCCGTTTCGCCACGGAGTTTTTTCATCGTAACTGTTATGGAGATGATTAATTTTATATAAGATTGTCGAGAAAATATTAACAAAACATGCTATTATTGTGTTTCACGCTAATCGGAGGTGAATTCTGTTACTGGGTGATAGATGGGTGTTATGATATGTCAGCTGTAAAGTTAAGAACAGTGGCGTATTTGGAAGGAGTTTTAGAGCTAGGTAGTCTTATTTTTGCTCAACTTTCCTAAAAAAACGTCAAATTTAGGAAAAGATGGCATGATCTAGGAGTGGTAAGAAGTAACTCATAATCCCTTTACTGCATTTGTGAGTACGCCACTGAAAGCGTGGGGAATACTGCTGCAAATGGAGAGGGTTCCTTACATAACGATAACAGGAGCGAGGTGCAATGAATGGCTTTCCTGCAAGAGCCTAAATGTCGACCTCTCTTCCACGTCCTGGACTCAGGGGGGGAGGTTGCCATTAGGTTATCCTAGGCTATAACCTAGGACCACACAAAAATGAGACACTGAAGGGACAGAAGTGAAGACCATGGACTATTAACATTTCTTAATGTTGTGATAATGGCAAATTAAAACATGCCAAATCCTATTACTTGCTTATTTCGTGAACGAAGGACTATCTAGCGCTTAAATAAGTTCTTACACAATGACCTATTTTCAAACGTCACCTAGATCATACAAACAATATGTACCGATATTGTATCAATGTTTTGAACTTTACAAGTGTTATTAGTACAGAGCATGCAGTTAGTGAAAATAAGGTACCATGATATGAAAATTATTAATAAAAATGTCTACAGTGCCCGAAAGAAAAGATAGCCTAGGGGCCCAAATTCTATATACTATCCCGCTCTGCATGGGCTGCATTTTGCAGACAATTTGGGCATTGACGTCTAGACTCAAATTCAGTCTGTTTGTTGCGTACTGTCCAAACATTTTTGTCATTGCCCTCACATCAATTCCATCCTAATCTTAGCGATTGACCAAATGAAACAGAAGCGAGAAGTGAAATTAGTTAAATCAATCTGTAGATAACAGTAGAAAATGGCTGTGCCAACCTCAAATTGAAGATTCCTATCGCAAATATATAATATAACATGAAGGATAGTATGAATGATGAAACAGATTGTTGGAACGAACACAATTTCATGTCAAGGTTTTCCAGAATGCGAACCTAGGACCCCGAGTTTTGTAACACGGTACGCCAACCATTCAGCCACAGAGCCGACCTGAAATACTTTTTTTATTATTATCTAAACCTCAAAATAATATGTTAATATTGAATCAATGCTTTTTCTTGTTCACATCACATCACCTAAAAATTATCAGTGATTGAAGGGTGTGTGAGGCCCTACACATCGTTTTATATATTCTGTTAGATAGTCTGGTCATTGTTGGTTGGTTGGTTGATTTGGTGTTTTAAGTCCACTTTATGCACAGTAAGGCTAATCGGGACTGGACCTACAGTTTAAAGTGGGATCCGAACCACTTGTACCTCCACCGGGTATCGAACCCGGGACCCCTTAATTACAAGGCGACGACGCAACCACTGCGCCATCGGGGAGGCCCTCTGGTCATTGTTAAGAGACTAAACAAAATGCAGGACTACATTTAGAATATAATCGTTATATTTGCACCTTCAATCACTGCCACAATCACTGTAGGTGTAATGCCTATAAAGTGTGTTTGCAACACGCTCCGAAACGTTTGCCGGAATCATTGCAATGGGTGTGATTTCGCGCAAACAATTGTGGGGGAAGTTGTTGGCTGAATATCATCCAATGGTAACAGCCGCTGAGGCTCTAATGGTGTACAGCAAACTTAAACCATATTGGGAGTACTGCATTCCCAACTAGTTGCCCCCATGCAGACGCCACTGTTGCTTGTGTATGTAAGTGTTCACTCACTTACAAGCGAAACCGAAACTCGAGCTCTCGGCGAGACAACTCCAGGCGCCGTGAAACAGATAACGGTTGAGCCACTGACGTTCGTTGGAACATGCATTTCTACAGTCGTGGCCTTGGTCCCACTGCTTTGGTTGCGTTGAAGTATTTTGACAGGTGTCCGTATTTCGTTGCAGGATACATGCAAGACTTAACAGAAGAATGTTAATGATATGCATATGATATAAAATGGTGATTAATTATTATTCGGAAATTAATAGATGATTTCTCTTCTGCAGAGTGTAAGAATGTTTTCTTCCGATAAAATTAACGACGAAATAGTAAAAAAATATTTAACCAGAAGTCAACAAAGTGAATAACAGCCCTTGCTTTTATTTACCTTTTGATATATTACCAAAGCAATTACCGACGTTTTTTTTAATACTGCCGATACTGTGCGTAAATGCAGTCAGTACCCCTGCCCCCAAAATGATATGTTTACTGTCTCCTTATATATATATCTCTGCCTCTAATTAATTATATATTTGCCACGTAAGACAGATGAAACTGACATAGGAATTCGAACCTAGAATTTATTGTGTTCAGATAATGAGTCGACCGACATTTAACAATCGTGACGTCCTTTAACTTCTCCAGGCACAAATAGCCTATATATATAAATTTACTTTCTTTTGGTCTATAAAACACCCGATATTAACACAATTTCAAAAAACATCTTTTACATATGAAGCAAATTAAAACTGATTTGTGAGGGCATAGGAGTGCGCACGTGGGTTGCCAGTGGTGCATGAACACCTCCAAATGCGTCCTCAAAAAATTAAGAATGTAGAGACAACCATTATAATAATGAAAATAATGTCTCCCCTGCTGTCTTAAAATTTGAATATAATGGTCGGACCTTTCTAAAGTTAAAGCCAGAAGAGTGAAACGACTTGCAGCCAAAGCTATCCTCTTCTCTAAATTTAAGCTGCTCTTGCCTATCCTCTTCTCTACTCTGCTTCATAAATAACAAACGTGTCGTGAGGCTAACGCTCTCTTCATTTTCGTCAGTTAATTTTTGAACAGCCTGTGTAATTTTACTTTTCCTCCTTGATATTTTGCTTTTCTGACAGTGCGCAGCATATCTTCAAGGAAAAAATTCTTCTAAATGCAACTCAAATTTCGTAAATTCTTCTTCGCTCATTCCCGTGCAAGATTTATGGTACCACTTTTTACAAAAACTACATTCTATTGCCCCCTCATAACAAAGTTCCTTGACGCAGCATTCAAGTATTTTATTCCAGCCTATTTCGGCTGCTTCGTCCTGAGACTGAGAGATCGACGTTCGAACCATGTTTGCACCACTGACCTACTTATCGCTAGCTCGCTAATCCCTTAATCCTGTACAGCTGCAACGAAAGAGCCTGCTCACCCGATCAAACTGTACAGCTTTTTTTCACTTTCTTACGTAGGACACAAATATCTTACACACAAATAATCCTATCTAAACTTATTATTAACAAGATTTCTTAAGTTAAATGTATTATCTCAAAAAATAATCATGTGGACTGACGTCAAAAGCAAAACAGTAAATAAAACCGACAGTGGATTTATATATATATATATATATATATATATATATATATATATATATAATTAATAGAACTGTGCTTTATAGGTGAGGTTTCAACATACAATATTTATACATCCAGGCCCAGGTATCTGACATCAACGGTTTATAAACGTTTTCCGGAATACGTTGAGGGCCAGCTTCCAGAATAGATTTGTTGAGATACAATAAGATTTTTTTTCAATAACTCTTTGTACCGTACAGAAATTTATTTTTTCTTGTTGTAACCAATGTTGCCTACTACACATGGCAAGAAACTACCTACCCTGTCGTTATTTATTTATTATTTTATTGTTACTATATATTTTTAATTTCATCACTCCAGGCGTTAACTTCCTTAGCGCGCTTAGTAAATATACTCAACACTAAACACACTAATCAATGAACACACTGAAGCACTAAACACATGGAGGGAGTTGGGGGGAATATAAACCTGGATGGTGACTAAAATCCAGTTGTATATCTTCTATCTTCCTTAGTTCCGCTGTCTAGGGGTCCCGGGTTCGAATCCCGCTCGGGCTTGGTTGTTTGTAAATGCCCATTCATCAATTTCATCCCTCATCTCCATCTTCGCAAATTAGCCAAGAGGCACAAAACGCGAAGTAAAATAAACTAAATCAATCAATCAATCATTCAGTAAATTCGACTCTATTGCTAACGGCCCCCATGGCTGAGTGGTTACCACATCGTGCTACGTCGGCAGGGGTTCAGGGTTCGAATCTCGGCCTGAGCATAGATGTTTGTGAGTATCCAGTCATCAATTTCATCATATCATCATCATTCCCATTGTCGAAAATTAGCCAAAAGTGACACACAAACGAAGTAAAATAAAGTAAATCAATCGGTCAATCTATTGCAGCTAACCTTCGTGGCGGAAAGGTTAGCACATCGCATTACGACGCTACTTCGGTGTTCCTTTGTGGATGCTTTTCATAAATTTCATCGTATCATTACTCATCCCCATAGTTTCGACTAGCCAAAATGGGTAAGAAAAGCGAAGCTACATAATAATAATCTAATCAAATCCACTTTATTTTGTTCATTTTTTTACCTTGCTGCCTCCAGGAAGGAGTGGCTACGAAACCAGAAGTTCTAATTTAGAATCATGAGTAAGGTATGCCATTGTGTTCCTTCCATCATTTATATCTGCATTCCAGCATTAATGGTCATTAACGATTAACTAAAGAAAACCGACTCAGATTAACAATAATAGGCTATACGTTTAATTTTTACTGTCGCTTCATTAACGTGGATCATTTCACTATCCTAGGGGAAAATGTTACTTGAGCAACGTAAGGAATACTTGCATTCGAGGCAATGCAAGACATGGGAGGGGGATTACTAAATTTAAACTACCACCTTTCGAAGCGTCACATATATTTTATGCAGTTTATTTTTCCTTCCGAATTTTTATGTGCTGTTTTATGTGCATGCATTACTTTTCAAGCTCTTCTTGGTGATTTTGTTTTTCTACCGCCTTGAATTTCTTTGGCCGTTATCTCTTTGTATCGATGTCACGGACCCAAACAGCACAGGTGACGTCACAGAAAGTACAGTAGTGCGTCCCTAATGGCGCAACGTTACCGTAATACGTCAACATATTATGCGCCGCTCAGTGTTCTGTTTTTTACCCTATAGCTACGCCGAACAACCGATTGGAAATTTTAGGTTTGAAAATTAAAGCCTTAACCTCCAAAAGTATCATATTAATATGAAAGATTAATCTTAGAAAATGAAAGAAACTCTTCAACAAAGTTTTAAACTATATACGAATTGTAGTTATAAAAACCTACCGATTAAATTATATTCTTACACCAATATCCATATTTTGAAACATATTTTTATAGAAATAAATTACGGCTTTTCAACAACACTTTTAATGTCAGTTAAAATATATTCATATTTTCAACCATTGATTGACGCATAGTCGTAACGTAATTTCCTGAGAAATATGGTGTGAAAAGATTAATTTCCCCACTTCTAAAGGTTCGACTCTGTGGACGAGTGCGTTGAGTGACCGTACACTCCGAGTTCGAGTCCCGTCAGCCTGGACGAGGCTGTTTTGTGAGTGTCTCTTCATCCATTTAGCATAATCATGATCCATCGTCGTGAATAGTCAAAAGTGGAAGAAAAGCGACATAAAATAAATATCAAATACAAATGGCTTCTAAACAACACTGGTCTGGCAGACGACAAAGCTTCGTATTGTCCATAAACTCCACAAATGAATCTCGCAGTCCATCACCCTTCCCCCCCCCCCCTACTTCCCTTTTAAACAGGGGATCATTTCGTGGGCTTATAACTGTACAAATATAAGACATAAAATAGAACAAAGTAGGTTTCACCGGTGACCAGTAGCATAGAAGCAGCTCCCTCAATGCAGGGAAGGGGGAGGCTAGGGAGCTGGAAATGTTGTCTATGCCTTCAAATATTGGATAATTTCACGTACATATTTTTTACACTCATAAACCGGTCTAAATTGTCCATTTTAACCCTAAATTGAGTAAAGAAAATTTCCTCGCTCGGCTCACAATGAGAGTTTTTCTTCATATAGAGTATATATGTTCTAAAATAATACTTTCGACAGAAGCAAAAGTTTAATGATGTGTAAAGGGTGTGTCGAATTGTGTTGTTCTCTTTGGCATACAATTCTCAACCTACGGCTCTCTGAATGCACAAATTTTAAACAATATTCACAGTACAACTTCTCTAACTGAATGTAATGTATTCGCTATATGTTATACGTCTAATAATAATAATAAATGCATGTTAACTGAATCAAGTCTTTTTCGGTGTAATGTGCTTTCGATCCCCTAGAAATCTTAAATATCGATCTTTATGTGTGAGACGAGACTTTTTGCCCCTGGAGGAAATCTGTCGACGCTAACTAAACAGACTGGTGAAACTTCAACTTCCCTGGGAAAGCCAAGGTTTGCCAAGCAGTTTTTCATTGAATGACACCATGTCAGTGTATGGAGTCCAATTAATTTTGAAAGAAAAGCAGAATGAAACGATACCAAAATTAATGAACAACCATGAGTAGAAAAATTGCGAAAATAATTAAACACGAACACTTTCAGCACGAATAGAGGTTACATGGAAAGAACGCAGTAAAGGTACAGCTGTTCCCTGTTCATTGCGCCATGACTGAATATCATGGGAGTGTGGACTGTTGAGTTATAAGGCATAATATGATAAGGTAACCTGATTACTGCAACAATTCTATGCTGTCTTCACCCGAAAAATATACGCAATGTTAGTAGTATAGGTGACTTCGCACACGTCACACTGCGAGAGGAGGGGCCCGTGCCCCAAGACTCCATTCCGATACCGGAAAGTGAAAGAAAGAAAATAATTATGATGATAGATTGAATTCTTGAAGTGCATCCGATTTGGAACACCTTTTATTAAATAATTCTGAATTTTGCGTACGTATTATGTGTGCCCATATTTCTATTATTCATTTAAATTATGAAACTAATTAGTATATTAATACTTGCTATTTAATCAAGTTAAAACATCATGACACTTTGCTGAATGAGTTGAAAGGTGCTTAGACTTAAAATGTGCTAAGGTGACAGAGAACAGGCGATTGGTTTACATGCTGTTAACGAACAGCGATATCTCTTTATATGTAATCATCACGATCTCTCGCACAAACACTGCGTCATAAAGGAAGCAATAAAGAAAGATTCTGCCGAACTACTCTCCAATTAAAAATTATGGCTACTGGAGTTTGCACCCAAATTAAAAATTAACCACTTAACTTATTGAATTCGGATTTAAGCTAAAAAAACTATTTTTTTTTCAAGTATGCTTTCAATTTCTTATCGTCGTGAGAACAAAAAAATGCAGCTTTTTGTTGTTTTTCAAACTATGCTCTCTTTGAGATTCTATAATTAAAAAACTTGTGGTCCAATCGGGACGAAATTTAAATACGTAGCTCTACTGGTTAATTTTTAATTGGAGTTCAAACTCGAGTCTCCATAATGTTTAATCCGACTGTAGACAATCATTCGCTCTCAGGCCATATGCCCTGAAAGCAGAGAAAACAGGAATGGCATAGTCTCACTTCTGTCCGTACTATCAAGCGGCAACCCTCGAATCAGCCACGAACGGCGTCACCCACCCCTCCCCTCCCTTAACGTCCCCTCGCACTCAAGCAAGAAGCACAGCGTCGGAGATCCAATTGCTTACATGGGTCAATCTTGAAGGTCTCAAACAATTATTAAAATTCTGGTTTGAAAGATTGCGTTAATACTTTTTCACAATTTTCCGCAAAGTTTAGCTAAATCTAAAGAATAAACGCGATAATATGGAGTCATGAACATCGTGTTTGTACCTTCATAATTTTATCATTACACCTCATTGTCTCGATTCATCCACGAAATAGACCAGCGGCGAAAAATAAACAAAATAGAAATAGCTATGTAGGGAACATTTTAATTGAATAGGTCGCTAATTCTTTCTAAATAATGTGACGTGTAGAAACGTTTATATTACAATCGAAGCAAGCAAGAAATATTTTTTTGCAAAATTGAGAGGAAAACTGGTAATTTTGACCAAATATTTAGTCTAAAATTTCTACTAAAGTAAAAAGTTGTTAACCGTAAGTGGCTGCTGGGAGGTCAGAATGTAATCTTGATTTATTTGGGAGAGGCAGAAAGTGCCTCGTCTGACCACCCACTTCCCCCAAGTACAAAGTGTGCTTGTATAAAATGTGTAGGCATATTAGTCCTTCCATTAATACTGGCCATGGTTTGATTGCATTATCTTTCAGACATCTGTATTTCAACTGACTTGCAAAAGCGTTTTAGCATGATTTTCTTTTACATTTGTTGAACAAAGAAAACTGGGAAACATTGTTAACTGTTCGACCATTTCTTACATTAATAATACGCAAATGCGCGTAGGCGTGGAACTAAACGTACTTGCAATCACACGTGTAGGTACTTTAACTTTGTTTCGGGCGGGGTATAATACAAGGAAACTCATTAACATACATATACGTATTGCATTCTCCGTACCTTGTCCGGTACCCCTAGTGTCGTAGCGCGATGTGCTAACCAGTCCTCCACGGGGGCCTGCCGCGACGATATATCGTTTTCATGATAAATATCGCCAAATGTCGTGACTATATATCGCTGACACCATATATGTTCTAAAATATCTTGACTATATATTGCCCAACACTAGTAAGAACTAATAACCTGGAAGTTAAATTGCAAGTTTAATTCGAAAATAAACGAAAGAAGGCAAGGAGAGGAAATTTAAAATTACAAACAGATTTAATAAATGATTCAAATGTTTGTAGGTAAGCGAAGATTTGCGGCCACCGAGAAAAGTGAGTTTACACTGGATATAAAGCAAAACAAACAGCCCGACTATTTCTTAAAAGTTCTTGAAAGAAATGGGCCGGAGAAATCAGACCATCCCATTGGCTGGTCGCAAATCTGAGTTAACCATTTTTCAGGACCAAACTTGAAACCAAAGCTGAAGAAAAGAAAACAGGCAGTTTCTGGATCCACGCATCTTTCAAATCTCCATTGCCGAAGTTGAAATTAAAAGATTGTCGAAGGGAATGTAAGGACACTTTATGTTTTGAAACATAAAAATAAACAAAACAAATTTTGCACTTTCATTTAGCGTATCGAACCGTACTCTTGGTTATTTGTTAGTTTGATTTTGCAAGTAATCCTCTGCTCCAACACACCACACAAGCACGTGGGGCCTCTCCGATGGCGTAGTGGCAACGTTGTCGTTTTGCCAAGAGGTCCTGGCACACAGTACAGTGGTTCGGATCACACTATAAACTGTAGGTCCAGTTCCGATTAGCTTATCTGTGCATAAAGTGCACTTTATTAACAATTCAAATCAACCACACATTCATAGATTTGTGTGAAGTCAGGTAGAAGTCGTAGAAATAGTATAAACATATGTTTAAACGTTTTGGTATTATATTATCAAAGCTCAATTATTGTTTTCCCCTCCAATAATTCCCATCAAGCATCGTGTCACAACCCCCTTCCTCCGGACACCCCTGCCTCCAGTTTGTTTCACGACTGAGTTCACTGAAAACCTTGTCCGGTCAACTTAAGTAGCTCTTTTGTAGGGATATAAGAAAACAAATGCAGAAGTTATTAACTTTGAGCATCTCAAGAATTCTCAGAATTCAAGATTAAAGAATTTTTACTTAGAAATGCAGAAAGTGATTAAAAACAAATTCTCACGATAACTTATGACATGTGTTTACAAATTATTTATCTCGGTCAATAAGACTTGCGAGCGAAAAATATGTGCGACTTCCAGAAAAGATAATAATGATTTGAGATTTCCCCGCAACATGCAACACAGTGGCCACAAGCGATAAAATAGTAAAAATGTACACATTTTTGTAAGTACTGTATACTGGTTGTATACATTCTGAAACAATAACGTCTAAGATTACATCAACTTCATACATTCTCTCTTTCCTTTTCCCCCTACTGAAAGAACTTTTCGTTAAGCACTTTGGTTAGCGTAATTTGCATTGGATACCAAACTCTAGATTGAATTATTCTTGTAATAAATTGTTGACTATCAGCCAAGTCATCAGAAAAGCGTCTTTGTCGAATTAGAACTTTCCTAATTTTACGCCTCCTCTCTGACAATTTTGATTGATTCCGACGATGAGAACGAATGATGAAGACAAGAAATGACAAAAAAATATTTAAAAATTTGTTTTAAGTCAACCTCTTGCAAAGATAGGACTCCACAATGTGCCTCATAGAACCTAGAACCCCTTGATTACAAGGCAACTGTGTTACCCACTGCACGATACACTACACAAAAATAAAACAGTCATTCCCAAACAAGGGGTGTATGTTTTATGTGAATAAAGTGGCCTTAAATTTAAAACAAAAACTAAAAAAAGAAAGATAGAAAGCAGAAATAAACTCAAGGGGTTCAACCTTGAACCGTTGGTGATGATATCTACATTCTGTCATTTGACATCTGAAACCTTTAGTCGATTTCCGTTGCGGAGTAAACGGCGTAACACGCTGTGAAGCCTCAGGTTCCTACGTACCTGGTCAGGCGTGGATGTATCATTGTGTGATCCATCACCATTTCATCGGTTCGTCATTTATCCTCTTCGTCGCAATTAACCAGATAGGTAGAAAATGGGCGTAAAATAGAAATACACTGAAACCCTTAGTTTAGTGTTGTATTGGCGATGCATGGCAACTGTAACCACAAACATTCGTTCGTGTATTAGACGACCAAGATTTGAAATGTGTGCTCCTTTTCGAAGAATTCAATTGCTACTTTTTGCACAGAAAGGCTATTCGAGACTGAACCTACAATCTAAAGTGGAATCCGAAACACTGTACCACGTGTCCCCACCGGTATCAAAACCGTGACGCGACCCCTTGATTACAAGGCGACGCTATCGTTTTCCAAGACCACAGCAAAACGTCCTTTTGCTGTATACAGTCAACGGCAAAAATTATAGCAGGCAAGATATCAATAATTTTCCTCCATTATTTACTTTCCCAGACAGGGCTTTTTTTAAGAAGCTGTATGACGATTCCGATCCTTGAAAATCACATTGAAGAACACAGCCTTAATTAACATAATGATGAGCAATTTGTCTATTATTACATTTGCCTTCGATTGTGCGCACAACACAGGAATTCTGCATTTATCGCAAGTTACACAGGAAGAGCGAGAGAAACCTGGGAAGTGCTTCTACATATAACATCTAAAAGCAACACCGAGTTGTTTCCCCCCCAATCCCTTATCTGCGAGGGGCTTAGTGGGCATGGTTGCCACTGCTTCAGGAACACATGCAGGTCGTGTGGGAAGAGAGAGAACTAAGAACGCTCACTCCCGTGTTCTCTCAGCATTGCTTCACGAAACGTATAACAGAAATATTTTCAATTTAAACTTTGTAAACCAACTTTATGCTTTAATGTTGAAAAAATAACGTTATTTAAAAGCAGCGAAGTTAATCATAAAAGATGAGTGTCTGGCAACCTTAGATACCAATAGAAGAGAAACAAGATCGCCTGCTTGACAGTAAGGTTGTCCTGTCTCCTGGTTGCAACGTTGCAAACGCAAGCTGCAGAAAATGCAAGCTCTTCGAAAAAAAGTTTAGAAAACACCTTTTTTTATAATCAATAGGTCTACAAACCGAAGGCAATAGCAATTGAATAGAATGACCATATTTTCACGCGACAACTTTACTTTTTACTATACCTTTTTTTTTGTCTGAGAGCGTACCGGGGGTGGGGTCTGTAGACTCCTCTAATACATGAGCAATATTCAAAGAAATTTAAATGCAGTATTTATTCATTAATTCTGTATAGGTTATATACGCGTGACTTACAAAGTACGAAATTACCTTACATATAATTTTGTTGTGGATTTGTCACATTTTACATTGTTATAACAATTTTCTTCTGCGATAAACAAGTGCTTAGCTTTCCTTAAGCTGTCATTGAATATAAGTCAACTAAAGAGAAAACCGAAATCCTCAGCATTGTACGTACCAACATGTGACACTGGCGACACCACACAAAATTAGATAAACTTCTTAATACAACGACCTCGTACTCTAAACCAAACCAATGCAATGCTCAGGTTATAATACCAATAATATGGCTACCGTTCCAAGTATTTTTTTTTTGTGAATGTATTGTGGATTGTGTGGATTAGTACGAGGTGAAGGTAACTAATTTGTACCGTCTGGTTAACCACGACGCGGATATGAGAGGACGTGCAGAACGGAAGAAACGGAATGTTTCCTGCAAGTTATCTAAGGTTCTGGTCAAATAATCGTCTGCAATAAGTGAGAAATAATTCCAAAGGGCGGAATCACAGCCTGATTTACTGAAATTGCTGTTCTCTGCTTGCTTTCCTACTCAATAACATGCAACTCGCTATCACTACAATTCACGAATGTTGACGAAAAGAAGATTTAAATAAGATAAAGCATTTTGCCACCCCAAACTCGTGCACCCCAAGGTCCGGGCTGAGACATTAAGGCAAAATAAATTCATTAAATGAAGGGCTCTGGTATAAAACATGGTAAGTGACATCTTACCATGTACATCTTACACGTACCATCTTACAAAAATGATCAAAATGTCACAAACAGTTCAATCTGTTCTTTATACTTAATTTTTTGCGATTTTCTTGTCACCTGAAGTGAAGCGAAGGAAGGTTTTTCACCATAACATTGGATTGCTCAATATCCCTCGAAACGATCTCCTCTCAGCGGATGATAGTGCATGAGAAATATTGGGAGCGAAGAGGTCCAAGGGCAAGGTGCAACGGGGGCATTTCCACAACAATCTCTATTTCAAAAGATCATTAACAGATCTACAGCAATAGCAACGTATTCACAATTAAAGTGAAACAAGAAAGGACAATAAATATAAGAATGAAACCTAATTGATTTATATTAATAGAAAAACTAAACACAATGTTTCAAGTGTTACGCCGACATCCGTGGAGGAGTGGTTAGCATAGCGTGCTACGACGCCTGAGGTCCCGGGTTCGAATCCCGGCCTGGGCATGGTTATTTGTGAGTGTCCCTTCATCGGTTTCATTGTACATCAGCCATTTCCATCTTCACGATTAGCCAAAAGTGGCAGAAAAGCGAAGTAAAATAAACCAATTCAATCAATCAATCTTTCAGCTGTACCATAATAAAACAATTTCATTAATTTTGAAATTAATTGACATCTTTAACCACTTAGTAAAGAAATCAGTTTGCTACTTTATGCAAATCTGATATTTATGAAAGTAAAAAATAATTCTTTAAATGTATTTAATAATGTTATTTCTAAATATTTAGTGATTTAGTAATTAGTAATGTTGTATTTAATTGCGTATACATATTAGCGCGCACGTGCGTGTAGATTAAGATCTTCGTAAACCTCAACCAGTGATTTCACACCATGTACACGAAGCAAAAAGAAGAAGAGTCAGTATTGATTTATTTATTTTGTGTTTTAAGTCCACTTTATGCACAGTAAGGCTAATCAGAACTGAACCTACAGTTTAAAGTGGGATCCGAACCACTATGTGCCTCCACCGGGCATCGAACCCCGTACCCCTTGATTACAAGGCAACGACGAAGAGTCAATATGATGTTACACCCATATTCTGCCTTCCGTTCCAAAGATATGGGCCTTCCTGATTGTTTCATGCCCAACGCTGTCGCTTTGTAATGAAGGGATTCCGAGATCGAACTTTCATGCCTGCTTGGGGTAGATTGATCAGAGGCTCGAATCCCACTTTAAACTGTAGGTCCTTCCCGATTAGCCTATCATGCAAAACGTGGACTCAAAACAAAGTTAAACCACAGATGAATGTGGTTTGACCAAAGTTTTGCTTTGACACGTACGCTATATTAAACGATGAAACAACATTGACCCCCCACCCTTCACTCATCCGTTTTGCTTTGTAGTTCGCATGTATTGACTTGAATTATATCCTACTTAAGTGGATGATGGACCAAGTTTGATGTACAGATATTACCAACGATGGCAAAAACGAAGTACGTAGTGACTAGCAGCTAATGCAAACGCAATTTTGAGTCTGTAGCTTTTCCGAACGCGGGATGAGACTTCCTGGCGCCATTCTTTACTCCGCAGACGCTGCCAGCAAGGGAGGGCACGAAGCAAGTTGCACAGAATTAGCTATCGCTTGTGGCGTTCTGAAAGCCCACTGTGGAAAATAAAGGAACTCACCAAAGAGTGTTTTCTTTTTACTTTGTACAGTAAACAGCAAAGTAATGGTAGGCAAATTGTCTATTGCTATCTTCATTACTTTTTATTCTATATCCTGTGCTGTTTTAAGGAATGACACTATGTTGGTTCGAAGCAGGCATTGCCCTCTTCATATTGACGTCATTATTTCAATTCAGTTTCATCACATTGTGTAATACAGACCGAATGAAAATGGTGGTGGATAATTCGACTACTGTTTCTTTCGACGCTGAGTGTACAGCAGAACTGTTAAATACATTTATAAAATGATCAGAAAATACTATAACTTTAGATCAATTCGTATTTTCTTTTAAAAAAAATTCAGCCTGAGGCTATCCAACTACTCTTCTTTAGCCAACATATTTAAAGACGCTAAAAGCATGAAGCTTGTACAAAATTATGTAACGAGATTGCTAATTTGAAGCAAGTATATATGATAAAATATTTTGAGACTCATTTTAATCAACGCAAAGCAATGTATATTTTCTGCAGCGACCAATTTATTCGTCCAACAAACTTATGTAAGTTATTTAGATAACTATCCACTTCTACTCGTTCCTCTGGACCGGCACCAGAAGGCAGAGTGGTTAGCACATCGCGGTACGACGCCAGGGGTCCCGGGTTCGAATCCTGACCTAGGCACGGAAGTTTCTGAGTGTGCATTCATCAATTTCATCATATGATCACTCATCCTCATCTTCGAAAATGAGTCAAGAGTGACACAAGAAGCGAAGTAAAGTAAAGCAATATAATCAATGAATCGTTCCTTTGGGGCAGGTAGGAGATTCAGTTCAGACGCGATTGAGTAATGTGGAACTGTTTCACCCCTAAATAGAACCGAGATGCAATGCGATAATATTTTCTTCCGCCCTTCTTTTCCTTAGATGTTCGACTGTGCAATATGGCAATTACCAGTTTGTTACTGATAAAGTAAAAACATATAAATGTGAAGGATAATAGCAGGTTGACGTGTGAATATACAAAATTATTAATTTGGAGTACCTAAATGTAAAATCGTCGCGATTAACAAAACAGGAAGAAAAGCCACGTAAAATATACAGTGCGTTCAATTTAAAATTGAACTCACCGGAAAAGCATCATGAGAGTAAGTATTAATTTCCTTTTTCAATTTCCTTGTCTCTAAGTTCCACACCAAGCTACGTGACTATGCAGCCGTAGTGTTACCATTACAAACATATAAATGCATTGCGTTAGGTATTCGTAAATGGGCGGACTGCGGTACAATTTTAAATTAAACGCGCTGTAAATAACCGAGTATAAATAGTTGTTTATTAACTTCGGATTTTCCTTTTGTGTTGCTTACGAATTTAGAAACAGTACCTGAATACTTTCTTCCGAAAGAAGCACTGCACAGGCACACAACCTCCACATGTGTACATAAGTATAAGTGTGTGATTAGAAATTAAATATGAATGATAAGAAACGTTATACTTTTTAAAGATGGTGGAATTATTAATTTACCGTTACTTGAAAATTCCGGAATCTCAGGTATTGACAACAACGAAATATCGATATATCGAAACGGTACCTTCGTTATTTTCCGGTACTTTCTGCATCTTTGATGTAACCGGTAGTTCGAGATATTGAACCAGGGTATCTAAAACTCACTCTATACTCGTAATATTCTGAGACTGACTCTTGCAAGGTATAAGTTTACTCTCCATCACTTGAAATGAGAAGAGAAAGGAAAGGGAGGGGATTTCTCGCGCCCATAAGCAAAGATGAAGACATGGGACTGGATCGCAATTCTGCCATTGATGGCAACAACTATTGGTGAGCCCATCTTAAGAGTTCAGTATGGGGCTTATGGGAACAGTGTTGCCGCATTTTGCGCAGTGGAAGAAAGCTCCGGCGTGCATCGAACTTCTGCTGTAGTACACGCCGCAACAAAAGTTAGTGATTAACGGAACGGGTACTGTTCAATACAAGAATACAAATCCTTTCGCCATGATTTGATGGGAAGTTGTTCTTTCATGCGGCTGTGGTACAGAATAATGACGGTCCATGGAGGGAGATTTGCAAATAACTGTTCCCGAATATACTTGTCATACGTCTTGCTGTCCATTTCATCGTGTACGTAGGCCGTGTTTTTCCCTTTAAGTCCACCTTTTGCACAGAAAGGCTAATCGGGACTGGACCTACAGTTTAAACTGGGATCCGAACCACTATATGCCTCCAAAGGGTATCAAACAAGGACGTTACCACTGTGCCATCGGGGAGGCCTGTTTCACATTTATCGGCACACTGTCTTTTTTGAGACAAAACCGTGTTCATTACCGGCATGCACCAAAGCAAATCTCTCCCCCCGATCTGTAAGTGCTCGCAAACAACTCGTAAGACCGCACAGAAAGTCTTGTGTCTTTATTGTTTTGTCCCTCTATTCGTTTTGCACAGCAGCAGCTCGACAGTCATAGGCGGGTCTAGATTATTTTTTTCTGGGACGTGCACAGAATATGCTGTAAGCATTACGTAATATTGGAAATATAATGTGCAGATTTGCAACTTATTTGACACATCAAAGAGTGCCCTTATATCAGTGTTGTGCCCAGTGTTTTCGAAGGGGGAGGGGGTAGTACGTATACTTTTTAGTAGCTGGTCCTCATATGCCATCTTCTCCTGCTGTTGACCCTCTTCTTTTAGGAATACTTATCCAAGGAAGGGGGGGGGGGTTATGACCAGCATATACGCCCATTGGACACGTCACGTCATTCACATCAATATAATTGCAAGGGTTCGTTCTAGGTGTAATTTGTGGTCAGATGAACTAATCGGAACTGAGCCTTCAATGTATAATTCATCCTAGAATGTACCTCCGCCAGGAAACGAACCCAGGGCCCTTCGATTATAAGGGGATAGCATTATCAGAATTTCCGTAGTCGCATTAAAATCAAGTGATCCAGGGTTCGATACCTGCTGGAGGCACATAGTACTTCGTATCTCACATAAAACTGTAGGTTCAGTCCCAACTAACCTATCTGCCCATAAAATTGGACTTAAAACTCAATCAATCAATTATTAGTAGAGGTGTGAAATAAAAGGAGTTTTATTGTATTTTTACTCATATGAAGGATAATTACAGAAAGGAGACTGACATTCTTTTAAATATCTAGGAAAAATGGCTTGTTCATTTTTTTTATCTTTTAATATAACGCTCTCAATACTTTTCATAATACTTAGTCATCATTTTGGGAGGGGCAAGTGAACCTCCTCCCGAAAAAATCCGGCAATGTATTATATACAATGTGCCTGCGAAGTTTCGCCGCACATCGCCTCGTATTAAAGTTATATTCGAAGTCGTTACCTCTTGACGTTTTTTCTGCTCGTTTGGTGTTGCAAAAGGACCTTTAATCGCTTCGCTATTAATTTTGTAAACAGTTTTGAACGAAATTCCAGTCGTTTCAGCATTTTCGCTTGCAGTCCAACTAACACTTTTACCGGGATGTTTCTGCTTGAAGTATATTTATGTTTATTACAATTTGTCTCTCTTTACTTGTAAGACTCTGGACACTTCTATGCTTGATAATACCACCCCTTGCCATTTTGCTGTTGTAGAATAATTATAATAATAAATGGCAGTGTCTGCTGCCACGTTCTTTTTCTGCTGGAACCTCAAAAAAGATGCGCGTGGCAGTAAACTCGGTCTTTGTTTTATCGTGATTTCATCATGCTATGTATGCAATTACGTCTGTAACACATACTGTTAAGTTGTAGCGATTACTTTTACAAAAATGTTTTAAGATTAGGTCCCTCAGCATTCTTCTAATAATAAACCTAAATGCTTTCGTAGTTAGGTTAAGTTCTGTTAGCATTAAAATAATATCGCTAAATGCTTTCTAAAGATAAAGGTTCTAAACACATACTGTTAAGTTGTAGCGATTACTTTTACAAAAATGTTTTAAGATTAAGTCCCTCAGCATTCTTCTAATAATAAACCTAAATGCTCTCGTAGTTAGGTTAAGTTCTGTTAGCATTAAAATAATATCGCTAAATGCTTTCTAAAGATAAAGGTTCTAAATTACCCGTACATTCATTCCCACTAATCATATACTTGCATTTATCTCGTCTTAATCTGTTCTTAAGATTTGTAACATCATTTTAGCAGACGAATTACGTGGCAGCAGCAAATTTGACGCTTATTCTTACTGCTGACACGTGCGTGGCAGCAGACTCGGCCATAATAAATTCCTTCAAGAAATACCCAAAATGAGAAAGCGCGCACGCAAACAACAAACCACTTGACCCCCGACAGGAGCCTATTCACGAACTTTTGCCTGGCCATTCCCCGCCCCCTTCCCTCTTCCCAACACGTGTTTGGAGCAAGTGGCAACCGTCGGACGGCTGTTAGTTTTAACTCCCCAAATCGCGGTAAACACAAGAAAGGAAAACGTCTTGTTTTGATGGTCCGAATTGCAAAAGAAGGTGTAAACCATCAAAGCCTTACATTTCCTCTGGTTTTTGCTTATTTATTATTTTCTCTTCGAATGATAACGACTTTTGTTTCTGACAGAAACACACTTGTTTAGGGGTGGTGATCTCAAAAGTAAAAGCCCATAAGGGCCCATACTGAACTCTTAACTTGGGCTCCACTATTATAGGGTGATGTTCTAGCCCCTTTTAGCCCTAGTAATGAGCATCCTCTCACGTCACGAAGTCTCCGGGGTGTCACTTCGCGAGGTTTTCTTTCTCCTGATAGGAGAGGGAGCTACTTTTTTAGTTTTACCGTCGGGGCAAAACGTGCCGACATCTGGACAAAGCCTCGGGTTCGAATCTCGAACGTCCCCCAACCTTTACGTTGCAGAGAAAGCAATGGCAAATGGGCGCGGTAGGAAGAGAACCAACGAAACGCACGCATTCATGTAATATAAAGATTTTCATATAAAACGTTGTTAAATGTTTAAAAACTCATACTTGACTGATCGAAATCAAATTATTTCAAGGATGGGGTCGACTTCTCAACTGATCACTCTTTTGGTTTGCCTCTAATTATGGTCATCCATTCTTAACTTACTTATTTCTTTTTCCCATTGCTTTTGAAGTGGAGATGAGTGGAGTGTCAGGAAATTTCGTTAGAGGACGCAGTTGAGGGGACAAGAAGTGCCAAAATTTGAGGGGAGGCAACTACCCCCACGCCCCCATAATCAACGCCACTATGTATAATCCTATTCTAGTTAATATTATTAATAATAATATGTTAATGTAATTGCCCTTGTTCACCAAGAAGTGATTCCATGGCTGATGGTTACTGTGGCACGATATTTAGGGAGTGGCCTCGGCTGGAATCTACGATGGAGTTATGTTTTATGTAATCCGCTTTGTGAGCTAATTACTTCATTTCCTTGTTTTTAACTTGCTGGTGTATATAGTGCACCGTAAAGCAGGCAAAATTAAAGAAAATATCCTGAAATGGTCACATAACGGGGTATATTTAGTGCTGTTAAAACTATTGATTGATTTGGTTTATTTTACTTCGCTTTCTGCCACCTACGGTTAATTGAGTTGAGGACGAGTGATCATATAACCTAATGAAATTGATGAAGAGACTCGCACAAACAGCCAATTTCTGGCCAGGGTTCGAACCAGGGATCCCTGGCTTCGTAGCGCGCTGTGCTAGCCACTCCGCCACGGAGGCCGGTTTCTGAAACCATCGATATCCGTTATCTGTACTCGAAAATATGACCTCTAAATATCGATATACTGAGAACCGACATTTTCGGTATCTTCGGTAACCAACATAAAGTACTCTCTTTAATGGTGACATTCATTTATATCTTGTAAGATTGAAGAGTAGAGGCACTAACGTTAGGCCCTACGAGAATATTTGTGCGCGTCTGAATTTATTTGCTCTCATCTACCAACCACTTCGACTCATTGTTATATTTATGATAGAAACGGATGATTTGATTTGATTTGATTTGAGTTGATTTAGTTTATTTTACTTCGCGTTTTGTGCCTCTTGGCTAATTTGCGAAGATGGGGATGAGTGATGAAATGATGAAATTGATGAATGGACATTCACAAACAACCAAGCCCGACCGGGATTCAAACCCGGGACCCTTGGCGTCGCAGCGCGATATGCTAACCACTCGGCCACAGGGTCGGGCTAGAAACGGATGAAAAACGCCCGCTCTAGTAAAGACGATTTTATTATTATCACTATTAATATTATTATGGTTTGTATATATTCTTTGCCCCAAACAGGCAGCGAGCTAGCAGAAGGGCGATTGAGTTGTGTAGAAAGAGCCACAGCTGATGACCGAGACGCACTGGGAAAACATCCCCCCCCCTTTTTTTCAGAAGCGTGCGGTAAAGGAAACGGAGCAAGCACCACTTGCGTTTGTTTTTTTTAACATTTTTGTATCTTAAGTTCATGTCTTTCAATGCATTTAACACCTTAGAATGGAATTAATTTCTACAACATATTTACATGTGCAGACCTTTCAGTTCTCCTATTTGCAGTGGTATTGCCTGCAAACATAAACCGGCTCGCTCAGCCACGCGGGTTAGCTGATCGTGTTACAAGGAAGAGACTGAAGCTTGACGTCCATTGAGACGCGGCAAAACATGGAAATTTCCGGCAACAGATCTGCTGTCTGTTTCTACTTAAACCAAATGATGTAACGCCCACTACAGTGAAACGCGCGAAACCGAAGCACGAAAATTTTGGCAGGTTATGTTACAGATTATCGCCCACTGAGACGCCGGAAACGGGTCTGTCGTGTTCATTTGCTGAGTTTCTCCGCGTCTCAGTGGACGTCATGCTTTATGCAGTACTTACATGGTCACTGTCCGTCCCCCTTCACGCTAAATAAAAAGTCGAAAGCAAGCGATTCCAGGCCCGCGTTTGTCCTTGGCAAGGGTGTTGGAAAGAACTCGTCTACGCTGCCCAAAAGTGTTCTAAATTCCAGCATTTTACATGCATCCGTGGAACCAGCTAACTCGGTACGATAATGCGTGTGTGAAACTTTTCAGTAATCAACACATTACCTTATAAAGTTAGTCAATGATCAATGGCCGTATGGTATATTATTATAAGTAAATTCACCAACCAATACTTGGGCATATCCTGCATGTGATCAGTAACTCCGAAATATAGAGCGTATGTAACATTGCAAATAGGGTGAGGAAGAGGGTGCTATTTGGTAGCGTAGCGTGGCTGCTGAGGACACGTGTTTTCTTTACTGTGGCCATCGTCCTGTGTCATTCTGTTCTTTCGTGTGGTGCTTCTGCTATCTCGAGTGAAAGTAGGGTCTATATTGAAAATGACCGCCATGGATGACAAACCAGACGAGCCACCGATTTGCAGTGGTGCAGGTAAGTACTCGATTAGGGATCTTTTTTCATTCAGTTGAAAAACTTCTACCGAAATGTTGGAGGTGGTGCATTATGAGAGACCGTGCCCTGAACTATGCATAACCAAATCAAGTAAGTAAAAACGGAAAAATTTTCAAAAATCAGTTAAAAGTGTCTCAGTAACAAACAATATTATGTGGTGGTTCTTGTTGAATTTGTTTTAATTCCACTTTTTAAGTACCACAAAAAGGCTAATTTGGATTGGGCCACAGTTTAAAGTGGGAAATGGCTACGCCTCGACCTAGTATCGAACCCTTTCATTACAAGTTAACGACGTTACGTATTATGTGTGTTATAATTAGCCCAAATGGAAAATTGACCCGTCGTTTGCCTATCACGAAAAGTCACGCCCCTGTCCCCCTTCCTATGGTTTAGCTGTTTGACTGTGCATTCTGGCGAATGTCAGTGAGAGAAGGATACGCTTAAACTAATATATTAGTAAAACATTACTCACATTATTCACAGTTTAGAAGTATATAATATCGTCACGGTTAACCCAATGCAAACAAAAGTGCCATAAAATTACTTAGTATAAATAGAAGTAATACTTAATTTGTCTAAAGTTGCATTATTTTCATAAAGCTTATCCCTTTTGCGTTGATTCCCAATTTAGTAAAAAAAAAACGAACGCACGTTCACCCCCATATATTTTTAGAGTTGAGTTTGTATTTTAAGGCCATTTTATGCATAGATAAGCTAATCGGAACTGGACCCACAGAAGTGCAGAAATGCAGGACGTTGTCTAATTGCAATATAAATACAACTTGTAAGAAACGTGATACTTATTACGGCTGCTGGAAATATCAATATAGCAGACCCCCAAGTATTGGCATCAAACAAATATGATCTGCATCTTCGATGTGACCTGTATTTCGATACACCGAAACCTGGTATCTAAAATCCATAACTGGCTGTCCTACGCATTTTATTCTGGGATTGACACTTCCAAGGCACAGTCAACGGCAAAGATAATGGTAGGAAAATTGCCCAACGCTATTTTCATTACATTTTCATTCTAGTGTACATCCTATGTTGTTTTTAGGAGTAAACTACGTTAGTTCGAAGCGGGCAATGGCCTCTGCTTATTGATGTCATTATTTCAAATATTTATTATCACACTGTGTAATACAGACTGAATGAAAATGGTGATGGATAGTGGCGGCAATTGGGCGCCAAAACTGGGGTGCAAGGTGCCAAAACTGGGGGGAAGGTGGCAAGGACAGTTTAGTTTCCCTTTGTATATAAGGTTTAGCATAAAAGTTGCAAAAAAAGGGAGGAAGTGCCCCCCTTGCCACCTCTGGCGATGGACAATTCGTCGTTACCAGGATTTCTGAATAATAGAGCTGTCCTATGTTTTGTTGATGTTTTGTGCATAATAGGTTAGACGAACCAGATGATTTAAATTGACTTGAGCTTTTATTATAAATCAACTTTGTGTAGAAATAGGCTAGTCATGGTGGACCTACAGTTTAAAGTTGAATCATAACACTATGTGTCTCCATCGAACACAGGACATCTTTATTACAAGACAACGAAGTTGCCACTACACCATCGGGGAGAGCCTCTAAAGACACACCAGCCAAATTATAATCGAGAACTCCAAGTTACTTAGGGACAAATAAAAAAAAAATAGTACACTAACCCGAAAATGTAATACTAGTATGTTCCTTTCTTTAACACGAAATTAGCATGACCTGCAGACTACATGAGTGTTTCCAAAGACCAAAGATATGTTGCTTATACTCTCTCCTTCACAACAAACTTCAACTAAGAATTAAAACAC
Organism: Lepisma saccharinum; assembly: GCF_977018435.1. NCBI lineage: Eukaryota > Metazoa > Arthropoda > Insecta > Zygentoma > Lepismatidae > Lepisma > Lepisma saccharinum. Next base: position 48,689,292 of record NC_139256.1, read on the forward strand.
GAGTGTTTCTCTTCGTCATATTCTGGTGAACCTGATTAACAAAAATGTCAGATCTAAATTTTACTTCCAGTCCGTCTTTATTTACGTGCAGCGCGCAAGGGTAACGTTTCAGGTTTCGTAACCCAGAAAAGCATGCTTTGTACTTGTCTTTCTTGCATCATGACAGCTGTACAGTCACGAACAGTTCTGGGTTGTAACGATTTCATTGACTTTCAATTGGACAATTACAAACCAGTAGTGTCAGTGACTGTACTAACGTCCCAATTCGATATTTCAACGGCAGTGTTTTTCTACTGCTTGCGCAAGTGGGTGTTATCTGCTGCCGTAATCTACAGTCGTTCCCCTTCTCCCACTTGTTTGGCTGCGAGAGTAGTGCGTAAGAATTATTTTGACTGGTATCTAATTTTCGCTGCGGGCTACAAGCAAGGTGTAACATGATTGATTGATTTAGTTTATTTTACTTCGCGTTTTGTGCCTCTTGGCTAATTTGCGAAGATGGGGATGAGTGATGAAATGATAAAATTGATGAATGGACATTTACAAACAACCAAACCCGACCGGGATTTGAACCCGGGACCCTTGGCGTCGCAGAGCGATGTGCTAACCACTCGGCTACAGGGTCGGGTAACAAGGTGTAACAAAATTATACCTAATGCCACATATAACATGACGATTATTATTAGAGATTAATTATGATTGCCCTTTTGCGGAGTGAAATACTTTTCTCTTTCGCAATAACTAACAACAACGGGATAGCAAAGTTATGAACTATGAATTAACGTAATGAATAACAGCGTTGGTTTTTCTGTGACAGTTTACTTAGGAAACTCACCTGTGGTCGAACGTTTCATTCCCAGTTTTTCTAAATGTAATATTATTATTTTATTATTTTTCTAAATCTTGCATTTACAACGACAATCAAAGAAAAGTAAGAATACCTTATTTGAAATTGTTAATCCCCCGAGACAAAGGGAGACTGAGTTCGGAATGCAAAAGTTAACCTTCGTACTTGGTTCTTGGAGAGAACCTTCATAGTATTAACATTACGAATGGTTTGTCCAATGAATGAGTAATAATTGCAACAGACAGGCGAAGCAAGGGACGAAAATCCCGTGGATAGAACGAAATTACTATTTACATTGGGAACCATCAAACATGATTTGCTTACCTAAACACTACTGCATACCCAGCCCAAAGCTTGACAAATTAAAAGTAATAACGAGCAAATGTAGAATGAAATGTATTATGGAACAGTTATTGGTCCATCATTCTCAGCTGAGTTTTATCTTTAGACATCTCTCATAAGTGACTTATCAAAAGTTTCATCTGTCCATGATTTTGCAAAACTCTACCTTTCCAATTCCACCTTCCTCTTCAGAGGTATACCTTGTTTGATACCCGGTAGAGGCACATATTGGTTCGGATCTCATTTTAAAACGTTAGGTCCAGTCCCATTTAGCCTACCTGTGCATAAAAATGGACTTAAAACTATCCGTAAAAAATCCAGAGATATACCGACCTCCGTACGAAGTGGTTAGCACAGAGTTTACGACGCCAGTGGTAACGGGTTCGCATCTCTGCTGGGCATGGCTGTTCTTTGCGAGTGTTGCTGCATCCACTCCGTAATTTCATCCTATAATCACTCATCCTCATCGTCGCCATTAGACACACTCCGTAGGCGACGCTAAATAACAAAATCAAATTTTTCCATGGGCCCGCACGCACGAACAATATATACATACATTGAAGAAACGGAATAGCAGAAAGGTTTTGACATTTCCTTTCACATACTTCTGTATTTTACATTGAAGGGGCCTTAAGTGATGCTTGCCATGGGCCCAAAATATGTAGATCCGTCACTGGCAGTCATTTGTTTTCTCCTCTCTCTTCCGCATTTACCCGAGTACCGCCGTGTTGCCAGTTTCCTTCACTCCTTCGTTATCAAAAGCTTCAACAACGATAAATATTACATCTTGACTTTCGATGTGTGACGTTCATAATGATAATGCTTAGCAGTGAATAAAGGTGACGACCATCTGTTGAAGAATGCTGAACATTTTGGCAACGCAGGGGCAGGATCACATGGTAAAGAGCTCATTGCGTCACCACTCTCCGACCGCTCCCTTACTGTTGAAAATTAAATAACAGGGCCAGTAGATTTTTCTCATCTTGGTCAAGCTTAAACATCAAATTCATTCTCTCTATTTTTCTTAGCTGAAGTTCGACTTTCAATCATTCTTCGGCTAATTCCGTCCTTTGCAGCTGATACGTTTTCACCTTTCAAGTAAATGCAGGATTGATTGATTTGGTGTTTGAATAGCACTTTCTGCTAATCGGGACTGGACCTACAGTTTAAAGTGGGATCCAAACCACTGTGTGCCTCCACCGGGTATCGAACCCGGGACCTCTCATTACAAGGCGACGACGCTACAACTGCGCCATCGGGGAGACCCAAGTAAATGCAGGAAAAATCATGCCTTGTGTAAGAAATAAGAAGCTAAGAGGATGAAAAACGTTTCTGCTCTGTCACTTTCCCTTCCTGCAAGAAAGCGATAAGAACTGCGTGCTTTTTTTTTTCTTTCGCCAAACTACATTGTACATGCAGTACAAGAAGACCTGTGTCCGGTGGTGCGGACGGAATAGATAGTCAAAATGCTACAAAAAGAACGTTTGACCCATCTTTCAGGGCTGAAAGACGGTGTTACGGAGTATCTTTGCGAAACTTTTCTTTGGTTTGTTCAAAAGATTTACTGGTAATTCATTACCACAAAGATTACTGTAACTGTGTTTGCTTTATCAATATTATTTCCGTACTCAACCCACGTTTTTCAAAGTGCTTTGAAGCAGTCGAACGGTTATTGCCTAACATATACGGCCAGCCCTATGTAGTTGTGGTAATTTCTTCGGCCTGTAATCAAGGAGATCCGGGTTCGATACCCGGGGGAGACACACAGTGGTTCGGATACAACTTTAAACTGTAGGTCCAGTTTTGATTAGCCCATCTTAGCCTAAAGTAAACTAAGAAATCAAGTTAGCGTGATAACAGATTTATTTACCGGTGGGAGCTCGAACATTTCTGGCTCTTGAAGCCAGTTGGGAAGCTACGTGAATTAGTGGGATCCGATCGAGAAAACCAGATAACAGCGGCAATGCGATTCGATGTTCTGATCGTGTGTCAACCAATCAACAGGCGTTTGTTATTCAAGGGCAGTTTCGCCACGGAGTTTATTCATCGTGACTGTTATATAGATGATTAATTGATAAGATGAGCGGGAAAATATTGAAGAATCAGTCTGTTATCCTAACCACTACGTCAGCTTGTATTGTGTTTCACGCTAAACAGAGCCGAAGTCTGTCACTTGGTTATGATATGCCAGCTGGAAAGTTATGGAACAGCTGCCTATCTACTCGTACAAGGGGTTTTAGAGCAACTTTCCTTTTAAGAAAACGTCAAATTTAGCAAAAAATTGCATGATCCAGGAGTGGTAAGAAATAACTCATAATCTCCTTATGCTCACATCCCTTTACTACATTTATAGGCACGCCACTGAAAGGGTGGGAATATTACCCACAAACAGGAGCGGGGTGTAAGGGATGACTTTCCTTCAAGCGCCTAAATGACAACGTCTCTTTTAGGTATGACACGATGGACTCAAGGAAGGGGGCGGGGGGTTCGTACTAGGATACCTAGGGCCGCACAAAAATGAGAAGCTGAAGGAGCAGAAGTGAAGAAGACCATGGACTATTAAAATTTCTTAACGTTGTTATAATAGCAGAATAGAACATGTCAAATCCTTTTTCTTGCTAATTTCATGAACGAAGGAGTATCTAGCGCTTAAATAAGTTCTTACATCATGACCATATTTTCAAAGGTCACGAGATACAAACAATATGTACAATTTGATTGCTCGAATATAAACAATTGTTCCTCGAAATAAGAATGTAAACAATTTGAATGCCAACAATTAAAAGTCAAGTGGAGAGATATTGAAGGCTGAAATCAACATCCTTGTTTCTTTGTTCGCGTCCAGTGTGGCTATTGTTTTCCTTTAGTGCGTTTGCAGTATTTGTGTTATATGGCGAAATATATATTGAAAGTGGCAGTTTTAAAGGACAACGAAGTTTAATGAATATTTTTAATCAGATGTATCGATATTTTAAACTATACAAGTGCTATTAGTACAGAGTGTGCATTTTGCAGACAAACGGGGCTTTGGCGTCTAGACTCACACTCAGTCTGTGTGTTGCTAACCGCCCATGCGTGTTCGTCATTGCCTGGCTTCAATTTCACCCTAATCTTCGCGTGACCAAAAGAGACAGAAGCGAGATGTAAACTAATCAAATCAATAAGTAGGTAACAGCAGCAAATGTTGTGTCTTCATGCAAATGTCGCATATAATGTGAAGGCTAGGATGAATGATGAAACAGACTGTTGGAACAAACACAACTTCATGTCCAGGTTTTTTAACCGGGATGCGAACCTAGGACACCGTGTGTTTTGTGGCACGCTACGCTAACAATTCAGCCACAGAGCCGGCTTGCGGGAGTGATTCCCGAGACGTAAACGATATAACTGGGAAGATGAAAAGAGACTGTTGCATTGGCGTCTTCAAGTCTGCACGGAGCGTTCACCACATCAGTTGCAAAACCTTAACTTGATTTTGCTGTTTCATGGGTGATATTATTTATTCCCATATTTTCGGTCATTGTGTTTCTGTATAATCAAGGGGTCTCGGGTTCGATACCCGGTGGAGGCACTAGTGGTTCGGATCCCAATTTAAACTGTAGGTCCAGTCCCGATTAACCTGACTGTGAATAAAGTGGACTTAAAACACCAAGTCAATTAATTGTGTTTCTGTAGTCGAACTTTGAGATATGCATGCGAAAAGAAATGTTAATTCCACGATGGTGGATTAAGGGTGTATGCTTTGTTAACTGACTAGCAATTACAATTATGGAAAATTAAATCTTTGTAGGTAGGCTCACCTAAAGACTACTGGTAAAATGTTTTACTTTTATGTAGCACTGCTGAATTCACCGCATCATTCCTACAAGGGAAGGGAAACTATGCCTTCAAAATGTAAATACTTTTATCCAAAACCCGATTAGCCTTCCTGTGCATAAAGTGGACTTGAAACAAAAAATTAATCAATCAATCTTATCCAAAACGCTAGTAAAAAAAAATAAAAAAAGAGGGTGGGAAAAGTTGTTTTCAGCACTCTGTCCTCAACATTTCGGCATCCATGTCTTACTTGAGAAGCACGGACTTGAACATTCCTACAGTATAAACGAAATATTACGTGCAACCCTCCCCCACTCCATCCGCCAAAAAATCTGCTGCTACCAGGGGGCTCTGGGTTCTACTCTAACTCCGCGCTTTTAATCCGAGGAGAAGGCGTTCTTCACACATTGACTCACATGCTAGCCTTTCATGAAAATTCGCGCTTTTAGTAGGTCATTCCCAGTGAATAGAACTGCGGAGGTGTAGCTCGCGCACATTGAAACAATGTTTGTTAAAAAGAACTTACGAGGCTTGGTTCACGTCAAAATAGAGGCCTTTGTCGAATTGTATGACTCGTTCCCGTGTGTCTCCATATCGATGGCGGGGCAATCGTTTCACGGTTAAGCTCTCGCAATTAGTAATATTTCATCATTACTGCAAGAATTGTGCGTTACTTTTCCTTTCCTTTATGCTTACTTGAGAAATGTAGATTTATTTCAATTTCACTGGTTTTTATAGTTTTCACTTTGTTCTACAATACGTATATCCTATCAACATACGTATTTTGTATTTTTACCTGCTCAAATGATATAACTTGGTTCTCTAATATCTGGAGTTGAAGCACTGCCAATTTGTAGCCATTTTTATACCTTACTTAAAACTGTTATTCCGACGAAAATTATTTGTGTTATTGAAGTCGTGACTTTACAATTTTATGATCTGTAGGAATCGAAGATGAAAGAGGTACAAATTACATCACCTAGCCTATACCTTTTTTCGACTACATTTGAATTGTATTCTAGCTCAGGAGTAAAGGACAGAAGAGGAAAGTTGGCAGCGAAATTGTTGAATGAATGGGAATCTGACCAAAGCGAAGAACCCTTGCAGCAATACCATATAATACATGATTGCAAGCATGAAACCATTGTTTTACAAAAGAACTACAGTTAAGACTGGAAGAAGTTTGGTTTTTCTTACCCCTAGCTTCCCCTGGCGTACAAGAAATTAACATACCTGAGGGGGCCTCAGAGGCCCAGACATTTTTTTCCTTTTTAACATTAAAATTAAAATTCATGGAACAATTTTTTAATGAATCATTTCTTCTTTTGTTGTTCATATAACTTATATAACAAATATAATAATTGCAAAATGACCATCATGTGAACCAATTAATACACGAGTGTCACACACATTTTATCATTCACTAGACCTCAAAATTACATGTTAATGTTGAATCAATGGTATTTCTTGTTTTCGTATGTGCTGTTCTCAAGTAATTATAATAGCTACATTAATTACCATAATTATCAACCAATTGTACACTGTTACAGGCACAAGTTTCATGGCGGAACATACTGATAGGCCCACAGCGTGAATTTTCCTCCTATGTACGTTACCTTCATCATTGTATGAGCAAAAGTAATTCAGAAATATTGGTAGGGACCATTGCAACGTATTTTAATTTATTTTCATTTTATAAATACAAATGTCCGCAGTTGAGAATTTGGTTGGCCTGGAATCCCCCCCCCCCGGGTAAGCTAGTGCTAACAATATATCATTTTAATTAAGGGCGCGGGGGAGGGGCTGATTCCAAATAAATAATGGTTATGCACAATATAATGTAATCTAGTCAGTAGGGCGCCTGTCTGCCACACGGGAGTCCCTTGGATGATCTAAGGTCGAAATGTTTCCGCCGTTGTCCCCGCGTAAAGCGACTGGAGCTCATCCAGCCTCAAATAAATGGTGGGTAACTAGAGGTAAAACTCTGGGGTGTAAAGGCGACAGGAACGTAGTTCTGATCACATCACCTCCAAATTGGCCGTGATCGAAGAGTGTGTGAGGCCTTACACATCTTTTTAGATAGTCTGATAGATAGTCTGTTAATCTTTACGAGACTAAAACAAAATGAAGAAGAACTGCATTTAGAATGTAATCGTTATATGCGTACCTTCAGTCACTGCCACAAATACTGTAGGCGCAATGCCTATCAAGTGTGTTAAAAAAACACCCCGAAACGTTTGCCGAAATCGTGGCCATGACGGTGGGTGTGATTTCGAGCAATGAATATCATCCAGTGGAAACTGAACCACGGAGGCTCGAACGCCGTTACCATTACGTGACTTGCGATAGCGGACAGCAGTAATACTATTTCCCCATCTTTCTTTGCAGTTCACGTTAATTGTGCAGCGAACTTGAATCAATCGGGGATATTGCGTTCCCAACTATAACTATCCCCCTGCACACGCCACTGATGCTTGGGTGTATACATTACTCTCGTTCACTTGGAAGTGAACCCGAAACTCGAGCTCTCAAAGAACTCGTAGATCCAGCACACATGTCTGGGCGAAACAACTCCAGAGTCCAGACTCTTAGGCGCCAGTAAAAGATAGCGGTGGAGTCGTGCGAGTTTCGTTGAAAGGAACGTTCATTTCTACACACGTGGCCAAAGTCCTTTGTTACACTGGTTTTGTTGCGTTTTTACTGTTGTCAATATTTAGCTGCAGGATACATGCAAGGCGTGACAAAATTACGATTTATCTTTTGCAGAGTAAAAAAAAAAAATCTCTTTGGATAAAGTTAACAACAACGAGATAGGAAAATACTTAACCAGACATCAACAAAGTGAATAACAGCATTTGCTTTTCTTCACCTTTTGATGTATTACCAACGAAAATAGATGCCATTGTTTTTTTTAAAACTGCCGATACTGCGCGTAGATGCAGTGAGGACTTCTGCCACCAAAATGGCACGTTTGCTGTCTCTTCCAATTCTCTCTCTACTCTGCCCGGGTATCTATGGAGCAAGGCTGCGCAAGAAAGGGAAAGAGTGAGTAAGCGGAGCGCTGCTGGAAAGGGTGGTCGTTGTTCACCTTTACCACAATCCCGTTCCCTCGCACCAGTGTTGCCACATGAAGGGAAATTTCCCTTTTTGAAGGGAAATTTGGAGCTATTTTTAAGTGAAAAGGGAAAAGGGAAATTCGATTAAAAATAGCGAATTTTCAGGGAAATTTTAAGACAGACTAAACATTAATTATATTAAACATTATAACAGATTCTAGTTTTGAAAATGAGAACTTATTATTTTTTTTATTTTGTCGTATACTTTGTTCTGAGAGGAAGGGCGGAATTTGGGTTGACCCACATCTGCCTACCCTTTGGGGCCGGAGGTCTTTGGCCATTCACCCTTATGGTAGTGGGAGTCCGAGGGTATTGTTTGTTTAAGCTTTCCCCGGTTCTCTGAATTTTGCCTCAAACACTACACGTGAAAACCATAAAGTTATCTTTGTCGCAAACCTATCTTTACTTCAGTCTTCATTGGACACTGGGTGGGTGCGAGTGTTCGGTGGAAGGCTGTGCCCGTCTTGGACGACGGGAGAACAAGGGAAGCAAAGGAAACTATCTGCAACTCCAGAATATATTAGAAAACGCCGTGGAGAATTATCGGAGGATGAAAAAACACCGCGGAAACAAGTTAAAAAATTCCGTGCAGAGTGGCAAGAAGTGACCAACAATGGATTAAATTTTAATAAAAAACTTGCTGTGTTTTAGAAGTTTCCACCTAATACGTGAAATTTACCAGAATAGAACATTTGCTCAGGTATGTACTATATATCTTTTTTAGTAAAACGCGTATATCCATGCGCCGAACTTAACATTTTTATAGGTAAGGCAAAAATGTGATTTTCCACACAAACTCTTCATATGTGCGCCTTATTAGAACAGCATTTTGTGTAGAATATTTTTAATTTTCTTCTGATTGTAGGACAAGGGGCATTGGCCTCCCTAAATCCAATCTCTGTTTGTGTGTTTTGCTTTTTACTGATGAAAATCTTCAGTTGCCAACTATAACATAGTTTTAGCTTTCATCTCAAAACAAAAAATAATAGCTTGGTTTAGAAATAAAATCTAAATCTTCCAAAAAACATTTAAAAGTTATTGATTTTATTGTTTATTGATTTGGTTTATTTTACTTCGCTTTTCTGCCACTTTTGGCTAATTGCAAAGATGGGGATGAGTAATGATATGATGAAATTTATGAATGGACACTCACAAAAACAGCCATGCCCAGGCCGGGATTCGAACCCGGTACCCCTGGCGTCGTAGCATTTAAAAGTTAAATTGATTAACATTTTATACATACATACGAACATGGGTCAACGATAAAAATTAATTATTATTATTATTATTAATAATAATAATTCTTTAGATGAAGGGAAAAAATGGGCGAAAAAGGGAAATTTTACCCCTTGGAAAAGGAAATTGTGCTTACAGATTGTGGCAACACTGCCTCGCACGCGTTCATTAGTCAGTCCTTCATATTGACTGATTGCGCAGAGACTTGCTTTCGTTCGGCCGCTGCAGAGAAACCTGGGGTAGAGCATATTTCCAAATTATTTCCTATTTGCCTCGTTAGAGATATGAAACTGACGTAGGAATTCCAACCCAGAATTTTTGGTGCTAAGATAATGAGTCCACCGAGATTTTACAATCCTGACGTCCTTTAACTTTTCCAAGCAATCATAGCTGAAAGATATAAAAAATAATTCTGTTAAAGTAGAAGCATTTTTCGTAAGTAACGAAAGCGCTTTGCTCATATTCGAATAGCACCGTTCAGTAAACAAACGATTCATTGATTGACTTTGTGTTTTAAGTACACTTTATGCACGGTGTGGCTAATCGGGACTAGACCTACAGTTGAAGGTGGAACCCCAAACACTATATTCCTATGCCTTCATCCGCTATCGAACCTGGGACCCCTTGATTACAAGGCGACGACGTTACCACTACACCAACGGGGAGGTCCCAGTTAACAAACGAAACACAATACGAGTGCAAGGAAGAGTAACAGTGTAAATAATGCTTTCTTTTCTTCTACAACACACCCGATATTAACACACTTTCAAACAACATTACTAATTTTGGTTACCGTCAATACTTTCTTCTACAGATGAAGCAAATGAAAATTGATATGTGAGGGCATAGTCTTGCGCACGGGGGTTGCCAATGGTGCCTGACCACCCTGCAATGTGTCCTCAAAAAATAAAATATGTAGAAACAACCACTACAATAATGAAAGTTATATTTCCCGTAATGCCTCCAAATTGGAATTTTAACAGTTTGCTCTTTCTCGTGTTCTAGCCAGATGGGAGAAGCGATTTGCAGCCAAAGCTGGAAACATCTGGAAACATCTCCCTTTCTCTCATTCTCATTCTACCTTTACTAACCAGATATTGTTGAGAAGCATCGACAAGGAGAAAAAGTATACAAAATTGATTTATGTACGAGAGGTGGTCAGAATTGCTACAGCGTAGAGCTAGAATTTATGTTTGCATTCATTAATATTTACATCGCTTTTCAGCCACTATTGGCGACGACGAAGATGAATTATGAGTTACACTTACAAAGGTAGACTCATGCAGGCCGGAACTTAAAAATACTTGATTGATTTATTTAAATTATGGACACGTCAGCACATTTAACACTCACTCTGGTCCCCAATTTCCCAGTTCTTCACTGCCTTCATTTGAAAATGTTGGTTTTCTTAAAATTACGGAGTGGACCGTAGCCCCTTCAACCATCCCCCCTCGGCCTACGCCAGTGATTACGTACAGTCGAGGCAAATACTAGAACTGCCGTCGTCTGAAGACTCAAGTCTCTACACCCTAGTTAAAAACAGATGTTCTGAAGGGCAACTCAGCATGCAGGGCGCCAACACGCAACCGCAGAGGATTATACTGTCCGTGCATCTGGGCTCCAGATCCTCATTATTCTGCAGAATGCGGTCCAGGGTTTTACTGCGTGGAATTCGTACTCTTCACAAACGTCACGCCTTACACCTCACACAGGGAATCGAACCCGGATCCATTGGCACCTAGGTCGCCAGTATACCACTGAACACGCTCGACCACCGAGCTATCTACGTATGACCCATACAATGCAATGAAAAATGCTGCACGCCACGCTGATAAAAATCAGAAGGACTGATAATAGCCTAATTGTCAAAGAATACTTTTTACTCCAAGGTGTGAGTTTAACGACTAACTAAAGTAAACCGTGCTCTAGAGAAATATTTTAGTGCTAAATTTTGGACTTTAGAAGATGTTGACTTTCTTAAATGTTCCCTCCTAATATTCTAAAACTCATGAAATATTGTTGTTTTGCAAACACCAATTCACTTCTTCCCTGCCTACAGAGGAACGGGGCCCGCCTCTGCAACTCCAGGACCGCGTTGCATTCACCTTGTGGTCTTTCAACGGTGGGAGAGCTCCACCTTTGACCCCTGTGTACCTTCACAGCATGATTCAATGCACGTAGATTATGTTTACCTTTTACCTTTAGAATAAGTATCACTGAAGATTTCAACGACGAATTTAAAATTCCTTTTTCTCCCATTTTCCCTGTTCCGTCTCACGCATTAATTGGTCGAGCACTCTCGAGTCACTCTCGGGACAGAGTATACAAACAGAGCTACAATGTGCCTAGCTCGTAACTTCACTCAAAGTTTCAGAAAATTGTACATGAAAGGCCGAGTTATCCAATATATATAAAGCCCCAATCCCACCACTGACTGACTCACTGACACAAATGTTCTCCATGAAGGAAGCCCCGGAGGCGAGAAATGCCCGATTACGACACCCCATGAAATCGTCCCGAAAGGCCGAGAAAATTCAAAAATAGCTCAAATAGCCTTCTTTTTTCACGTCCTTAGCAACCGTTGCCACGGACATTTTTTGCAGCACACACTGTTTCCTTCAATTCTTAATTGCCGAGATACATTATATTTCTCACAGATCTACAACACACAGCTGAATCAACTCCTGGCTTTGAAAAGGTGGATCAAACGAGGGTGACATCTACATAATAAGGAGTTTCAGCTCAGATACAATTACGTACATATATTGGTAAACTCAATGCGAAAATATTATCTACATCGTGGTTGCTTTAACTAAATGTTTAGAGGTATAATAACAAACAATTATTTAGAGAGTTTGCCGTGCTTGTTGTTCACCATGGAAACGGACGTTTCTAGGGAACTTAAAGAAAGTTTATTTTCACCCCAAAAACTATTGTAAGCGAATTATACTAGACATTTCGTATTTCAAAATACGAGCGTCAGAATTTATTACAGACGCAAGGTAGGAATTTGGGGGGAATGACGGAAAACAGTTATTATCCAATTCCGTTCAAAAATGTGAAAATGACAAAAGACGTAAATATTGCATTTTCAATTTAGTGTCGCTATTGAATTCGTTGATGCAAAAACATCCAACTAATTATCTTGAAACACTTATTACTTACTCAGTTTATTATTAAGAAATTAGACAATACTCTTTTGAATATTTGTACCTTATTAGAGCCCATACACATATAAAGTAACTTTTGAAACTTTTTAAATTAGCGAACTTATGCACTTGTTCCCCTTCATCCAATACAACATGCAGACATTTTACCCCATCTATAATATGATTACGCCCACAACGTGGCCGAAGGTCACGCATGCGAGAGAGGCCACGTCGAAAGTACGCGAGTCCAATATATACTATATAGACCCAATCCCACCACTCACTGACATAAATGTTCTCCATGAAGGAAGACCCGGAGGCAAAAAATGCCCGATTACGACCCCCCATGAAATTGTCCCAAAAAGCCGAGAAAATTAAAAAATTGGCCCTTTCTTAAGAGTGAAAATGCCCTTTTTTCATGTCCTTAGCAACCGTTTCCATGGCTTTCTCTTTTTGCTCACATTGTTTCCTTTAATCCTTAACATTATATTTCTCACAGATCACACACAGATGAATGAACTCCTGGTTTTGAAAAGATGCCTCAAACAAGGATGACATCTACATAAGAATAAGATTCAGTCCAGATACAATTACGTATATGTATATTGGTATACTCAATGCGAGAATATCTACATCGTACTCGTTTCAACTAAATGTTTGGAGGTATAATGACAAGCAATTCTTTAGAGCTTGCCGTGCTTGTTGTTGACCATGGAAACGGACGTTGCTAGGGAACTTAATGAAAGTTTATTTTAACCTCGAAATCTAGTGTAAGTGAATAATGCTAGACTTTTCCAATTTCAAAATATGAGCGTCAGAATTTATTACTGAGGAGAGGTAGAAATTCGATTACGTTTAAAAATGCGAAAATGACAAGAGACGTAAAATATTGCTATTCCGATTTAGTGTCTCTATTGAATTGGTTTATACAAAGCATCCAACTAACTATCTTGTTTGATTCAAGTCTTTATTGTGAAGCTACATTATTTCTCACAGATCACACACACTCTTGGTTTTGAGAAGGAGCTTCAAACAAGGTTAACATCTACATAAGAAGATGTTTCAGTCCAGATACAATTAGATATTGGTATACTCAATGCGATAATATCTACATCGTGCTTGTTTTAACTAAATGTTTGGAGGTATAATGACAAACAGTTCTTAAGATAAGATAAGATAAGATTTATTTCCATCCACTTGATCATATGAGTACAAATAGCACTATGATATGAGATAGGTCAATTACATGTGTAATTTTGAGTAGAAAGGAATTAACACATACTTATGCATATCAAAAGTATAAAAGAGTATGGAATAACTTAAAAAATAGAAGAAAAATCAAAGGTTATGGGTATTAGTGAACATAAAAATGGAAGAAAATCAAAGGTTATGTCTATTAATGAAAAATATGATCTAAGTACTCCTCTGTGCTATAAAACAAATACTTCATAAGCAAGCTTTTTACTGTTATTTTAAATTTGGTTGGATTATGATTCTTGAATTCCTCTGGCAGCTTGTTATAGAGTTTTACACCTTGAAATCCTAGACCACTATGTGTTTTGGATGTGCGGACAGTAGAAAGGTGGAGGGAGTTATGCATACGAGTGCTGCACTTGTGTATTGTAACGTGATAGTCGCGTGCGTGACAATAAGGTCAAGATTTTTTGAAAGGAAGGTGCAGAGATCCGTGGAAAATTCAATCACTCGCACGACAATAGAAGTAAAGAAAAAAACTATCACTTACAATAGTCAGGAGGCCTTGTTGAGGCTAATGACAGTATTTTGGACCGTCGCCTCAGTCTCCGCAGAGAACCAACTTGACACACAAAAAAAGGAAAAAACAACTTGTCAATAACCAAACTTGAAAATATCGTAGTCAAATTAAGCCGCTTTCTCAATCAATGAAAGTAAATCGCCTGTTCATCCAAGCATGATCTTCCGATCACGTTTTAGTCAAAAATGCTCTAATGCAATGGATTCTAATTTAACCGAGTAAGGGATAATTATTTACACTTAATTTGATTTGTGAGTCAACTCAAAATTTATTACGCACTACCTCGCAACGCAGAATGGCAGGCGTTTTCCAAACGTAACATATACATATACTATTCACAACAAATATTTCGTTCCTTTCGTAACAATAACTGACTAAAAGTTACTAACAATTCTTCGTTACTGGTGGCACAACAAAAAAATATAACCGGGAACAAACCCAGTAACTACCAATGACGCAATAATGCAATATATTAAAACAGGTCAAGACAAAACTATGATTGCATTTTTTACACTACTCTTTCGTTAATTGCTAGTTATTCCAAAGGAAAAAAGACCACCCGTTTTGACATTACATATTACTTTGGTGCTCATGCTAAACTCTTTTGATATATTGCGTGAAGGTTATGTCAACTCGTGATTCTAGTTTTTGTGGAAGGAGGAGGCATTAAGCTCATTATACGAGTTGCCCGTATGCAAGGTAAATTGAACGATTAATCCTTTTTGTTACTTTGAGCAAAAAACCAGGGAGGAGAAGAAGGACGTGTCTCAGCGACACTTTCTTTCTTCACTGTATCCACGGCAACATTACGACGTCTATTCACAAAAAAGGGGGGGGGGAAGGAGAATTTGTAATTGTTTTACTCGTGATTCACTCTTCGCACTTCGTGGCTTACTTATTGATTCAATTTATCATTCCGTGACGAAGGTAACGACAAGAGAGTCAAAGTGGCCTTCTCGTCCAAAAAACACACTTTCACACTTCACTTATTGAAAAGAGTCATTGGTTACATACCTCAGCCTCGTCGCAATCGATCCACCAATACTAACTGGACAATCCCTCTGGATCAAGCGAACACTGGGACGTCGTCAAATCGGCCGCTTCTCGTGTTCGTCGAATACTGTAGCCGTGTATTTGTTCTCATCCTTCCTTCTCACTTGTCGATCCAATTCTCCTTCGTACTTCAGGTTTCTACCAGACGAAACTAACAAGTCGTCCTCGGTGAAAAATGCTCAATGGGGAAAGCAAATTCCATTTTCGCCATCCACGTAATTTGACGTTCCTGTATTCCCAAAAGACTCCAATCGCTTCTGACGTGTTTGCACTAAACGCGTGCGAACCAACATTCCCTCGTAATGTTTGACGAAATCAAGTACTTGTCAAAACCAAAACTGCCGTCGAGAGAGAGAAAGGGAGAGAAGCACACTGTGTTCTGCGAGCCGCTGCTTCTCCCGTAGTCCACTACGTCACGTCAGGAATCCCTCGCGGTTCGCGAGCTGATAAGGAACTGCCGCTTTTCGTCGATGCTGTTCGTAAGGCGAAAAATGCACTAGAGACCCCTAGCGGTCAATCCATTAATCTTGAAACCAGACAGACGCGAAGCGTACCGGAGTAACATGAGGAGAAATGTGACGATATTCGATGCGGGATTTTTTCACATTGTACTTAAAATCGAGTTCGCATAAAAAATCGTCACAAACTCCCCTGCCTTGCGAAAAAAGAGAAGAAGACACCAATAAGGCTCAGAATTCATAACATGGCCTAACCGCAATAGTATCGCAAGAGCACCAATTACAAAATAACCCCTAACCATATTGAAACATTTATATATATACATGATATAAATAAGTTAACCTTGATGAAAACACACACATGAAAACCAGACAATAAGTAAGTCAAAACACCCTCAATTTTTTTTGTTTGGACACCAACACCTGACTGCCTACAGGAATTATTACTTGAAAAACTAGTTAATCTCTGAAAAAGGCAGTGGACAACATAGAGATTAATAATTGCAATAAATTGAAATACATGAGTTAAATACCAGTAATAAATACAATAACAATAATATAAAAAATGGAAGTGAATGATTGATTGCAATCTAAAAAATGGGAATGAACAAATGGTATAAAACATTTAACAATTTAAGAATGTGGTAATACATAATATCAAAATTTGCAACACCTAATTACCATAGGCGCCAATAGAGTCTATAATGGGGCGCACAGAATTGCCTTCTATAAAGGAAAAATAGGGATATATGATACGTAGCACTTAATTTTGCGAAGAAACTGACACTGGAACAACTATCCGATATGCACTTACAGGTCGAAGATATTTGCGACGTAGACGGAAATATATATATATGTTGTCGCACGGGGATAAGTAATCATCCTTATGATGCCTCAATTCCACTGATTCCGAGATGTTATATAATTGTGAGGTTCCTCAAAAACCATGAAAAGAAAAAAAATGAAATACATTAGAAGAGAAGAGGAGAAGAAAAAACAAAAGGATAGGAAAGAGGAGAGGAAACCAAAGGGAGGAAGGGAATACTGCGAAGAATAAGAGCACCAATTACAAGATATTTGAAACAAACAATCCCAAAATTATACATATACTGTCAAACGGGTATAGAAATTGACATCCAAATTTACTAAATGAAGTTAAATTGTAACTTAAGTAATGAATCATAGTTTGCTTTACTTTGATGAAGATTAATGAATAAATGTTTTTAACATACTCCAAGTAAGAATACAAAACTGTGAATAAACACATAGTAATAAACAAGATATAAACAGTACACTTGCAGTAGAAAACCTTAACATTCTAGTACCTAACAACACTTATCATACCATACCATACATGTGAAAGTGAATGCATTGGTTACCTTGGAACAACCAGATTACGAGAATGGGGATCATGCTGGGAGGAACGACGGCGGCAGTGAGACGTGGAATGTCCACTTCTGTGGCAAAAGTTGCAGTAAGAAGAATGAGATTGACGCAGGGGGCGATTTAAATTCTGTCCTTCCATAGGATGCAGGACAGAAGCGAGGTGTGTGTCAGACAAGTCAATATCTGGTGGAGGATCATCCCGAATATAATAAGGTTTAAGATGAGATATGTGAATCTTGCGAAGAAAAACTTCGGTTTCTGGATCGACTAGGAGAACCGTTACTGGACCTAAAAGCTTAAACACTTTGGCAGGACCAGCCCATCGTTGTTGAAGTTTGGCGGTGATGTTCTGGAAGGCCTTACTCTGAGGGAAGGTTTTATAGAGAACCATGTCTCCTACTTTAACTGAAGAAGGCTGTCTTTTAGGGTCATATCGATCCCGCCGTGTGGCCCAAGACTTTTGTAGGTGATGAAAAGCTTGAGCCCAGCATTTTGCTCGGTCGGCCGAAGGAGGACCGGCCAAGTCGGAATCAGATGTGAATTCCCAAAAGAAATTCATAGGGCCATCAATGTCTCGTCCGAACATTATTTGTGAAGGTGTAGTTTGAATGCTCTCCTGTACTGCGGTATTAAACGCAAAGGAAATAGCATGTAAATGGACGTCCCATTTGGTATGGTCATCCGAATGATACGCTATCAAGGAAGCCTTGAGATTGCGAATAAATCTTTCTGCCAATGAAGGATTAGGGTAATAGGAGCTAGTATAAATATGTTTCACCCGAGCTTCAAACAAAAAGGAATTAAAGTGACGAGATCGAAAATAAGAAGCATTATCCGACACCAGTTCGCAAGGAGCCCCAAACACAAGAAATAAGGAGCGAAGCTTTTCTACTATCTGATTTGATGTGGGTCCCCGAAGAGGATAAAGAGAAACCCATTTTGAAAAGGCATCTACCACTACTAGAATATAAGAGTGGCCCTTTGACGAACGCACAAGAGGGCCAACAAGATCAATATATACGCGTCGCCAAGGATGTTTTATGATCTCAGATGACAAAAACCCCGGAGGCTTTCGTATGGCCAATTTGGCCTTTTGACAAATATCACAAGACTTGACATAAGCTTTAATATCTTGAACACAGGATGGCCACCAAAAGACTGACATTATTTTCTTAGTACACTTTTGAATACCCAAATGTGAACCTCCCATAGGCATATCGTGATAATAGCGACAAATCAGGTGTTGAAGAGTGTGGGGCACAACAACTAAGGAAGCTGTAGAGCGTGGGGGTTGCCAAACAAGTAGGTCATGATACAGAGCATAATGTTTATATTTTTGTCCTGCACGTAATTGTGTTACTATTGGTTGTAAATTAGAATCTTTTTGTTGAAGATCAAGAATATCGGATTTACTAAAGGGGATAATTTGGAATTTAGGTGCCGCACAAGCAATAGAGGTAACAGGTAAGGGAGAAACCTGGAATTCCTCAGGTGAGTACATTCGTGACAAACAATCGGCAACAGGATTAAGTCGAGAGGCGATATGCTCCACGGAATATGAAAATCGCGACAGGTACAGCAACCATCGCCCAAATTTGCCATATTGCTCAGGATGTCGTAGAAGCCAGGAAAGAGCCTGATTATCGGTCTGAAGAGTAAAATGCTTTTCTGTTAAATAAGTCTCGAACTTTTTGAAACCATAAACGATCGCACAACATTCGGCCTCGTATATGGATTGTCGACGTTCTAAATCGGTCCGCTTACGGGAAGCAAAAGCAATAGGGCGTAAAGACCCGTCAGGCATACGTTGATTAAGAGTAGCCCCTAATGCCAATCCCGAAGCGTCACATTGGAGGACAAATTCCTTGGAAAAGTCCGGTAAAGCTAAAACCGTATGTTCAAGGAAAACCTGCTTAAGGTGATCAAATTGTTGTTGGTCACTCTCTGACCATACGAAGGCTATGCCCTTTTTCTTTTTATCTGTAAGAAAAGAAGTCAACTCCGAATAAGATGGGATGAAACGGGAATAGTACCCCAATAATCCAAGAATACGCTGAACAGCTTTAAGGTTCTTAGGGGGGGGTATGTCCTGAATGGCGGATATACGGTCGGGATCCAAAACAAGTTGTCCCTCACGTAAAATGTATCCCAAGTATTTGACTTCCCTTTGCATCCATTTGGACTTAATGGGATTAACAGTTAACCCAGCTTCTCGAAATGCGTGAAGAACCAATTGAAGATGTTGCAGGTGAGTTTCCTCATCCGGACTAAAGATCAAAACGTCATCGGCATATGTGACCAAGAATTTAAATTTAAATGGACCCAAAATTTTATCTAAGGCACGTGTCAAAAGTTGAGTACCCAGATTGATACCGAAGGGAACCCTGGTATACCGGTATTGACCGAAAGAGGTGACAAACGCCGTTAAGTCTTTACTGGGCTCATCTAACCTTATCTGATGGAAACTTTGACAGAGATCCAAGCAAGAAAATACCCGAGCCGATTGTAAATGTTGAAATATCAAATCAATACGGCTTTGTGGAAAGTTGTCATAGGCGATGAGTCTATTTAGATGCTTATAACTACATACCAGGCGATGTCCACCATCCTTCTTGTCTACAAGGAAACAAGGGGATGCGTAAGAAGAGGCGCATTCCTCTATGATGTTCTGATCCATCAACTCTTGAATTTTTTGACGTAGAATGGCCGTTTGTGTAGGATTTAACTGAAAGGGCTTAGAACGGAAGGGAACATTAGTGATTAAAGGAATAGACACTGGTTCCAGTGTACAACTGCCAACACGTTCTGTGACCACATCATCATATTCATGTAATAAACTTGTTATATTAGAGGAAACGTCAAACAAATGAGGAGGGTCATCGTCTTCCGGAGACCGTGCCTGGTGTAGCGTGGTGGGAGGTACAGACGAGGCGAAAGGAATGGGATCAGTGGAATAGGGAAAAGAAACGAGTAAATGTTCAAAGGAAATAGTACCCTTGGAATAGGAAAAAAAATCTGAACCAAGGATAACAGGAAAGGGTAAATTTTCTGAAATCCAAAATTTCCATTTCCAGGACAAACCCTGTAGCTTCAAGGTCAATACCACACTTGTGTCAAGGCGTATGGCCTGACTATTAACCGTTTGTAGCGTACGAGTAGTGTCTTTACAAACGGGGAGTCTGGGGCGGAAGCTGGCCAAAAATCCCCTCGCAATCAAGGACACAGAACTTCCTGAATCGAGAAGAATGCGACTCGGTGTAAAATTCAAAGTGGCATTGATAATCGGCACAGCTGTCTCAATAATAGTCAAAGGGTGTTCAATATGCGTTAAGGTGGTAGCCGCTGGTACCGAAACTTGTTGGGAGTCCAACTGTGAAAACGAAGGATTCGGTAAAATACCACTAGTCCGTGGAACCGCGTAAGGGGGAAAATCGTCTGACATATCCAAGGTTTCTGAAAGGGGGGTAGGAGAAGGGAATGCCGGTCTAGTTGGAGGTGAATGTTCTACAGGGGCAAGCAACGGGGTTGGCGGTGAGGCACCCGAGTGTGAGGTGTTTTCCTCAGCTTGTTGCCCGACGCGACGTAATTCCATGGGCCATATTTCTCGAGATAAACTTATAAAATTGACCATAGAAGTGGGCCGATTAAAACCCATTAAAAGTAGACGGGTGGCATCCTGTAAATTCAGCAGAACCGATTCCAAAAGACTTGATTCGGTCCAATCAATGGGTAATATGTGAAAAGCGTCAAAAATGTCATGCAAATAGCTGGAAAGAAATTCATCAGTTCTCTGAGGACGTGTTAGATATTTGTTCAGTAAGATCTGCAATGTGGAAAAGGGAACCAAACGATACCAAATAACTCGTGTAAACGTTGGCCATGGAAATTTCTCAATAAGAGAATTGTACCAAACTTCCCGAAGTACTCCCTTAGTGGATGAAAACGCCATTAGCAATAAGGATTCTAAATCCAAAAGATTAAGCTTAAAGGTTTTATATATAGTTAGCAAAAAATGAAACAATTGGTCAGGGTCTGAACCGTCAGTATACGGTAAAGCTTGTAAAAGTTCTGTTGCTGCGGAATATCGAATGTGGTTTGTAACATGTGAATAGTCGGGGGGTAAAAAAAGTTCTCTAGGTGTATGAAGGTGCGGGGTTTGCTGAAAGGGGGGAGGTTGTATATTTACAAGCGGAAATGGGAAGGTCGACGATCCATACAAATGGCCATGTAGGGGGGATGACATGGTGGAAACTACTTTGGAAATGTTTCCTAAACTCAAAAGGGTAAATAACCAAAACAAAAAGGTAACTGGTCCTAACACATACGTGGTAACAATACTGAACTGCAACATAAGGAAATATAGATATGAAAATATATATATATATATTTATATTTTTAATCGACTGCCGACCTTTTGTGAAACAAATGAGCTCTCCCAAATAGTACACGACCAGAAGTCCTGGGAAAGGGAAGGGGAAACAAAAGTTCCTAAAAGGGGGGGTGGGAGGGAAAAAAATTTTGTAAAAAAAAAGGGGGGTGAATCCAAACTTTTCTTACGTTTAACGAGTAAGGCAGAAAAGTGTATGTATACAGAACCAGATCTGCTACCAAAAACTTTGTAACGTGATAGTCGCGTGCGTGACAATAAGGTCAAGATTTTTTGAAAGGAAGGTGCAGAGATCCGTGGAAAATTCAATCACTCGCACGACAATAGAAGTAAAGAAAAAAACTATCACTTACAATAGTCAGGAGGCCTTGTTGAGGCTAATGACAGTATTTTGGACCGTCGCCTCAGTCTCCGCAGAGAACCAACTTGACACACAAAAAAAGGAAAAAACAACTTGTCAATAACCAAACTTGAAAATATCGTAGTCAAATTAAGCCGCTTTCTCAATCAATGAAAGTAAATCGCCTGTTCATCCAAGCATGATCTTCCGATCACGTTTTAGTCAAAAATGCTCTAATGCAATGGATTCTAATTTAACCGAGTAAGGGATAATTATTTACACTTAATTTGATTTGTGAGTCAACTCAAAATTTATTACGCACTACCTCGCAACGCAGAATGGCAGGCGTTTTCCAAACGTAACATATACATATACTATTCACAACAAATATTTCGTTCCTTTCGTAACAATAACTGACTAAAAGTTACTAACAATTCTTCGTTACTGGTGGCACAACAAAAAAATATAACCGGGAACAAACCCAGTAACTACCAATGACGCAATAATGCAATATATTAAAACAGGTCAAGACAAAACTATGATTGCATTTTTTACACTACTCTTTCGTTAATTGCTAGTTATTCCAAAGGAAAAAAGACCACCCGTTTTGACATTACATATTACTTTGGTGCTCATGCTAAACTCTTTTGATATATTGCGTGAAGGTTATGTCAACTCGTGATTCTAGTTTTTGTGGAAGGAGGAGGCATTAAGCTCATTATACGAGTTGCCCGTATGCAAGGTAAATTGAACGATTAATCCTTTTTGTTACTTTGAGCAAAAAACCAGGGAGGAGAAGAAGGACGTGTCTCAGCGACACTTTCTTTCTTCACTGTATCCACGGCAACATTACGACGTCTATTCACAAAAAAGGGGGGGGGGAAGGAGAATTTGTAATTGTTTTACTCGTGATTCACTCTTCGCACTTCGTGGCTTACTTATTGATTCAATTTATCATTCCGTGACGAAGGTAACGACAAGAGAGTCAAAGTGGCCTTCTCGTCCAAAAAACACACTTTCACACTTCACTTATTGAAAAGAGTCATTGGTTACATACCTCAGCCTCGTCGCAATCGATCCACCAATACTAACTGGACAATCCCTCTGGATCAAGCGAACACTGGGACGTCGTCAAATCGGCCGCTTCTCGTGTTCGTCGAATACTGTAGCCGTGTATTTGTTCTCATCCTTCCTTCTCACTTGTCGATCCAATTCTCCTTCGTACTTCAGGTTTCTACCAGACGAAACTAACAAGTCGTCCTCGGTGAAAAATGCTCAATGGGGAAAGCAAATTCCATTTTCGCCATCCACGTAATTTGACGTTCCTGTATTCCCAAAAGACTCCAATCGCTTCTGACGTGTTTGCACTAAACGCGTGCGAACCAACATTCCCTCGTAATGTTTGACGAAATCAAGTACTTGTCAAAACCAAAACTGCCGTCGAGAGAGAGAAAGGGAGAGAAGCACACTGTGTTCTGCGAGCCGCTGCTTCTCCCGTAGTCCACTACGTCACGTCAGGAATCCCTCGCGGTTCGCGAGCTGATAAGGAACTGCCGCTTTTCGTCGATGCTGTTCGTAAGGCGAAAAATGCACTAGAGACCCCTAGCGGTCAATCCATTAATCTTGAAACCAGACAGACGCGAAGCGTACCGGAGTAACATGAGGAGAAATGTGACGATATTCGATGCGGGATTTTTTCACATTGTACTTAAAATCGAGTTCGCATAAAAAATCGTCACAGTATGTCCAGATTTTTTGAGAAGATTTTAGAATTTGTATGAATAAAGTACAACGTTTCTAATATGTTCAAACATGGAAGAGGTAATATTTGAAATTCATTGAAAATTTGTTTTGTTGGGTTTGAGAGGTATACATTCTTCATAATGTTTAAATTGCGTTTTGCTTTTTGCCAAATAAAAATTTTCTGCATTTTTGGTGAGCTGTCCCAGAAAGAGATACCATATGTAAGTACAGTTTGAATCTGTCCAAAATATACTGTCCTTAAAACATTCAAAGTTAAAACATTTCTCAAAATTCTCATCATGTAGCAGAGCCTGCTTAACTTTTGAGTTAAATTAGTAATTTGCATGTCCCAAGACAGGTTTGTGTCTGTCAATACTCCTAAGAATTTTATTGCATTGCATTCTTTGACGACTTCTTAAGTTTTTTATTTGTTTTGCTGGATTAAAATTTATTAGAACTGTTTTATTAACATTCAGGGAAAGCTTGTTGTTGTTTAGCCAGGTGTTTAGTTGTGTTGTTGTTGAAATGGAATTCTTTTGAAGTTGCTCATATTCCAGGCTTTTTACTATATCAGAGCTTAACTTGCTTGTTGTTGACCATGGCAACAGACGTTGCTAGGGAACTTCATTTTCACCCCAGAAACTACTAAGTGAATTATGCTAGACTGTTCGAATTTCAAAATATGAGCCTCATAATTTATTACAGAGGAATTCGAGGGGAATGACGGAAAACAATTATTTTTCAATTACGTTTTAAATTGTGAAAATCACAAAATACGTAAATATTGCGTTTCCAATTTAGTGTCCCTATTGAATCCGTTTACAGAAAACATCCAACTAACTATCTTGAAACTGTTTTTACTTACCCAGCTTATTATTAAGAAAGTAAACAAGAGGCCGAACACACACAACGTTATGTTCAAAACTTTTCAAATAAGGGAGCCACGTCGGCGAGCGCACGAGACATGTCGCTATTTAATTCGTTTATATGAAATATCTAAATATTTTGAAACGGACCATATGTACCCAGTTTATTATAATGAAACTAGACAATAATATGTGTTAAATATTTGTAAAATATTAGAGCATATACACACGCAAGCGAACTTATACACTTGTTTCCCTTCATCCAATACAACATGCACGCATCTTCAAAATCATTAAGATCATTGAGGAACCCCAGCTATAACATGATTGGGCCCACAACGTGGCCGAAGGTCAAGCATGCGAGCGTACAAGTCGTGGCCAATGGCCACGCCAAAAGTGCGCGAGTCTTTCCACATAGAAACGCTGCAGCACAGTCGGAATATTGGCCACCCTTCTTCTTTACGCCACTGTTCGATCATATCAAATTACATGCTCATGTTGATGGTTTGAAATCTCTGGAATTCAGAAGGAGCGAGCGAGTGATTTGGAGAGCCAAGGAACACCCCCTCCCCCTTCTGTTCCAGCCGTAAATACGATAACGTGATGATTCAGTTACAGAGGAAGAAAATAATAGCTACTATAGTTTTAAGGCAACAGTAAGAACTGGCTGTGGAGGAGCGTCGGTACTTAATGGACAAATCGCAGAATAACTAACAACCTAGCAGAATATGTACTAACTATGGACTTAGCATCAATGTCCTTCAAGAACGTAGTTTCTGAGGCGTATTACATGGAAGTGTAAACGTTGATATTGGAGTGCCTTCTAACAGTTCACTCATTAGGTCCTTAGTTATGTTGTCATTTATATAGGGTGACCGTACGTCCCGTTTTGAACGAGACAGTCCTGTTTGAGAGGCGTGTCCCGGTCGTCCCTTCGATATTATTTAAAGACACTATTTGTACCGTTTTAGAAAAGCCTAGGGGTTAGCTTGAAAACCAAGTATAAAGTTGAGACATTTCATGCTAAAAAAAAAGTTGTATTGTTTTGCGTGTGTTCCGTTATTTGTAGAGAGTGCATAAGTATGCCCAAGAAACGTATATGCAGTTTCAATATGAACTTGGGACAAACCACAAACTGAAGTGGGAAATCACGCGTCAGATGTGTGGGGTAAGGTTTTTGAGGAGATTTACAAACGGTTGGTGAAAAATAAAGCCGCTCTCAAGAAGATTGATTGTTCTGATACATACTTCTGGCACTCCCCAACTTCTGCGTAGGGCTAACATCAAAGGTTGATCAGAAGGAACCAGAAATACTGTGTGAGTCACACCGAGATTATAATAAATAATAGCTTTTGACAACGAGAGATCATATTTCAAATAATAAAATAATAATAATACTTTAATTATAACAATAAATTTATAATTAGGCCTAACTGATTTTTCAGGAGGGGAGGAGGTACACTGATCTCCTTGGGATGTCCCGTTTTGGGGTCAAAATATTATGGGCACTCTACTACTAGGGTGCCAAATATCTAGCTCCTGGGTTCTCATTCCATTGTAATTATCATACTCTTACCATGAAAAGGTCTCCTGCGTATTATCTGCGGTCCCGGGTTCGAACTTAGATGAGAGCTCCAAAATTTGGGTGATGACGCAACACAATTAATATAATTCAAAGACTTAATAAGGTTCTCCAGGCGGGGGAGAACCGGAAATTTTTCCACCTGTTCAGGCAGCTCCGGCGTCCACCCATCGTCGTATAAAGTGGGTACCTGGAGGAAACTCTGGGGGTAAAGGCGGCAAGGGACGTGGTGCTGATCACGTCACCCCCACCTTCGGCCGTAATCAAGAAAGTGTGAGGCCCTAACCCCACGCTCCCTATACGCCTTCATGGCGTGGTGCATTGCACAGAGGAGCACTTTCCCTTCACTTTTTTCTTTCTTTAATAAGGACGATCTGGCTCCTATTGAGAAAGTCTGATAACAGCGTCGATGGGACTGAATGCGATCAACGAAGAACCCATTTGATAAGCTCTGGTCTTCAAAAGGCTGTTGGACTATAGAGTTACTAAATACATGGTAAAAACAGATAACTTGGTCCAAATTTAACAAAGTATATCTTGTCCCAACCCTCCATCCCCGGTCACGTTCCTGGTCTTGTATATATATAAGTGTCACTTCACCAGAAACCGAATTCATTGCCTGTGTGCTCACTGCAGGTCGGTCTGCCTGAGACGATTCCAGACACTTTGGCGCCAGCGGCCAGCTGGGTCGCTCGGAACTTGCTTTTGGCGCGCCACGATTCGGATGGAAACAGACAACTCTGCTAGTGATTCTTGCAGTCTAATTCTCGAATGAATATTTCACTTGCTCTCGTTGCCTTCACTAATTCTATTTAAACCAGCCCAATAATCAAAGAACAAAATAGCTATATTGGGAACCTTTCAACAACTCCCACATTCGCAAAATAGTACATATTGTGCTTGGTTAAGTCCGCTTTATGCACAGTAAGGCTTATTGGGAATGGATCTACAGTTTAAAGTGGAATCCAACCCACAAAGTGCCTCCACCGGTATCGAACCCGGGACCCTTTGATTACAAGGCGACGAAGCAACCAATACGCCATTTTTTGTTAGGAATACCCCTAACCGGAAGTATCCCCCGTTTTTCACTATATTATCAAGATTTTCATTTCTCGGTTATTCTCAATTTTCAGTTTTTCTCATTTGGACAAACAAATACCCGTGCCTTACCCGGGACTCGCACCCGGAACCCCTGACGTCGTAGCGCTCTGTGATAACCACACCGTCACGGAGGTCGACAGGGCCATCGGGGAGGCTTTAAGTGGAACTCGTACCCCTCCTACTTGACTGCGAGAAGAACTACCGAAATAAGAAAGGACCGGGCGTCCGGTAAAAAAGGCGCGAAAACGAAATGCTTGTGGTCCAGGTGCTAGGACGCAAAGAAGCACCAGCAGGCTTCATGGGTGACGTGGAAGTAGAGGTCAGGTGATCAACAGTTACTGTGATTGGGTGGTTGCAAGGAATGAGATTTATAAAACATTTTCTTGTTCGCTCCATTCGCGAAACAAACATTTCTCTACGATTCACATCAAGTTTATACGTCAATCATTCATTATTACATTTATGCCCTATTTCAGGGGATCCCAAACTTTGTAGTTTCAAAAGTTTTCCGCGGCGCCCAAGTCAGAATATAGGCATAGGCCTATCTAAAACTTGCAACGCTAAGTTAGTGTTGTTAGGTTGCTTGCTTTATGTTAAAAAATAAGCACATATTTCAAATTCAGAAACATTGTTTATGTAAAAAAAACTAAATAAGCACATGTTTGGAACAATCATATCTAAAACCCTGTGTAGACTAACAAGTAAGTGGCATTTCAGTTAAAATTCCGGAACATTTCGCGGCACCCCAGGGCGCCGCGGCGCACCCTTAGGGAACCACTACCCTATTCAATATTGAATCAGTTTGTTAAGAAAGGTTTAATTAAAATGTCCATTAAGACTCACACCATTATAAACTTGGATAGTTTTGCTGTACTGGACTTCTGGTAAATTAACACTTAATTCATTTTACAAAGAAATTAAATAAGTTACTTTTCCTTTGCTCCTTTTGTTCAAATGTACAGTCTACATGGAACAGCCATCTGAAGCACCACCCTCCTCCCCCAATCTAATAACTCCAAGAGAAATAACTTTTTTGTCGACTATAGTCTCCAAATTCTGTTCTCAACCAGAGAGATAAAATGGTAACAATTCTATTGCGAGTGACCCTTCACAACGATGAGAAAGTGAGATCCTAGTTCCAGCGAATAATTTGTTAGGGCCGCTTCAGTTGATTATAGTGCACGCTGAGTGTGCACATAAAGTAGAGTTTCAAATATAATGAGTGGCTTCGCAAATGATCTACGGAAACTGTATTTGTATAAGCATGCTCTTCCTTTCCTGAGGAGAATTCAATAAAACAATGGCTTGGTGTAGCTTTCAGAGGGGAGCGGCACGTGACACGCTTAACTTGCAAACCAGCATTCAGAAATAAATGCAACCTTTCGTATCAAGACAGGTCAAGCTGCACGTGTAGCTCTGATTAGGCCGTTTTCTCAATACCGTGCATCCTGTCACCTCGTGCTCTTGTTAGCTCATGCGCGGTGAATGTTTGGATTTAGACTAACTGTGCTAGTGTCGCTTGCCGCTTGCAGCTTCTGTGTGAATTCTCCGTGTCGCTTGTCGCCTGTCACTTGTCGTCTGTCGTTTGCAGCTTTCTTGCCTTGTAAGAGAGATTACACACGAAAGCGCCAACCAACACATGTCCCTTGGAAGCGAACCAGCAGTAATGAATTGAACCTTTCGAACAGAAGCGACACGACAAGATGCAGGTGTCGCTTGCAGCTTGCGTGTCGCTCTGATTGGCCAGTTTTGTTAATACCGTGCATCATGTCGCTTCGTACTTTTGTTCGCGCATGCGCGGTGAATACTTTGCCTTATATTGAATGGTCTAATGCCGCTTGTCGCTTTGGTATAAAATCTCCATGTCGCTAGTCGCCTGCCGTTTATGCCGTTTAAGCAGATTCCAGACCGAAGCGTAACGCGACAAGCGACAAGCCTCGGTAATCATTGCAACGTTTCGAACTGATGCATCACGGTAAGCTGCAAATATTGCATGTCGCTTGGTTGTGTCACTCAAACTGGCTACTTTATCAATGTTGTGCATCGTGATGCCTCCACTTGTCGTGCACGGGCGGTGAATGTTTTAGTCTAAGTAGTATTGATCCCAGCCAACGTCTGTCGCTGCATGGGTGGTCTTTTATTTGCACGTACTTATAACTAATTTGCACGGGTTTTAATTAATTTGCGCGTACTTAGAATTCATTAGCAAGTACTTAGAATACTTTACATTTATGTATTTGCATGTTTATAACTTTTTATGAATATATAATTATTTATTTTATGAAAAATATGTATATAAAAGGTAATTAGAGGTACTAAATGCTATGCATATGGTTTTATATTCATTACTGCAAAGTATGTAATGTATCAATCGATAATAATTAATGTTTATAATATTGAAAATAAGTTTTCTATGGTTTATGAACCGCTATGAACGGTGGTAATGGGTGTAGGTACAGGTCCAATTACGATTGGGGACGGTCCCGGTACTCGAACCTGCGATATGTAATATTATTAATTAGTACTATGCTATAATTTCATCATGTTATGAAACACGATGGTGCAACACGCTAGACAGAATACTGTCTCAGAATTTCGACTCCGCTCTGATGCCAGACAGAGAGAATGAATTAATATTCAGCGCAGGTAGACGAGAAAGGAATTTTGGGGAAGCGCGCTCAAGGTCAAATGACGTCACAACGTCAGGACAAAGGAAGAACCTGATTGACCAATCAGAGAACGCGTCGGTAGATTTTCAGAACCGGTTTTTTCAAGGTTAACCAGTACGCAATAACAGGGGAAAGCTATGCAATACTGTAGGGCAGGGGAGGGATTCAACCAGACAACAAAGGATGTCTAGAATGCGCAGCAAGGGTCAAATCTCTGAAGCTATGCGGTTTCCGCCGCCAATTAATATTCCGCTCAGGTTTGCCTCCAAGGCACAGGACGCTTTAGCGCAGGGTTTTTTTATCTGTACTATGAAGAAGGGAGAGCTATTAGGGACGGGGCCTACAGTTTTCACCATTTGCTTTTATCACGGGGTAACGAACCTAGGACCCTTTGATTATTGATTTAGGTAGTAAATGTATGTTACTGTGTGCTATTTAACTTAATTTTGAGTTTATTTTTTACCAAACTTTGACTTTATGTCAAACATTTTCACAGCTTATCCTTATTTTTACCAAAATAACACTATTTGTACTATTCAGGCAACACTTTTATTAAATTTTGGACTCACAAAGACATTTTTTTCAACGTTTAACTTATTATTTTACGATTTTATACCTATTTTTACCAAAATAACACTATTTGTACTATTCAGGCAACATTTTTTCATTAAATTTTGGACTCAAAGATATTTTTTCAACTTTTAACTTATTATTTTACAACTTTATGTTAATTTTTACCAAAATAACACTATTTATACTATTCAGGCAACATTTTTTATTAAATTTTGGACTCGCAAAGACATTTTTTTTCAACTTTTAACTTATTATTTTACGATTTTATGTTAATTTTTTTACCAAAATAACACTATTTATACTATTCAGGCAACATTTTTTATTAAATTTTGCACTCACAAAGACATTTTTCAACTTTTAACTTATTATTTTACAACTTTATGTTAATTTTTACCAAAATAATACTATTTATACTATTCAGGCAACATTTTTTCATTAAATTTTGGATTCACAAAGACATTTTTTCAATTTTTTAATTTATTATTTCACAAGTTTAGGCTTATTTTACTCAAATAACACAATTCAATCTGTTCAGGAAAGACTTTTAGTCGCATTTTCGACACACAGAGTGTGTGATCTCAACTTATATCTGTTTATTTCACAAGTTTAGGCTTATTATTACCAAAATAATACAATTCAATCTGTTCAGGAAAGACTTTTAGTCGCATTTTCGACACACAAAGTATGTGTTCTCAATTTTTATCTGTTTATTTCACAAGTTTAGGCTTACTATTACTCAAATAACACAATTCTATGTGTTCAGGAAAGATTTTTAGTTACATTTTCGACACACAAAGTGTGTGTTCTCAACTTTTATTTGTTTATTTTACAAGTTTAGCCTAATATTTACTCAAATGACACTATTTATATTATTCAGGCACCATTTTTATTACATTTTGGACTCTCAAAGACACACACACACACACACACACACACACACAGAGAGAGAGAGAGAGAGAGAGAGAGAGAGAGAGAGAGAGAGAGAGAGAGAGAGATTTTTTCCAAGTTTACAGGATTATTCTCTAGTTTACTCAAATAACACAATTTAGATGTGTTTTGAATTATATTTTGGATGCAAAAGTATGTTTTGACAAGTTCTACCCTTTTATTTTACAAGTTTAGGCTTATTATTACTCAAATAACACAATTTAATCCAGTCAGGAAGGATTTGTTATTATATTTTGGATGCACAAAGAGAGGTTTTCAACTTTTTTATTGATTTTTTGCAGGGTATGTATTAATTTTTATTTATTTTGTTTTGTATCATATATACATTTACAAATTTTTAACTTAGAGTTTTGTATTTATTTAATTTTTTCAAAAACACTAAAAAAAAGTACTTTTAGCTAAAATGTAAGCCACAGAATATATTATTATTATTATTATTATTATTAGGGTTTACTGATTTCCACTATGCTATTTTTGGTTCTGTATTTCTATATGTATTTATTTAGGGCAGGTTACGCCTGCCACGTAGGAAAGTTTGTTTATTTTAGAGTTTGCTGAGTATTTTGTTACTGCTATACTAGGTAAAAGTTTTCTAAATATACCAGATAGAGCTCTATATACTTTTGTTTTTGCTATTTTGGAGATGATGCGATCAGCACCACTCTCCATCTGCTTTTTATTTTATGTACCCAATATTATTTTGAGGCTTAGTGAATTCTAGAGCCTATTTATGCAGGAGAGAGGGCTTGAAAATTCTGATCTCAGATAACCCACAACTTTTTGTCAGAGTATTTTAAAGGATATTTTATATTTATTATGTGCCACTAGAATATCAAAGCTTGCTTAATTTTTATGTCTGTAACGCTGTTATTGTATTTCTAGCTAAGATTTACTGGATAAAGTACACGAAATGTTTAACATTTCGACTATTTATTTTTATACGAGGCCAAATGTTTAGTGTAACGAAAATTATTGTGTGTCTATGAGGTCTGAAACCCCTTTACCGAGGGGTCCACAACTGGACGCTTACCAACATTGTTTATTTTCTTTTTAAATATAACCATTTATAAATATATTGACAATTCACAGGACAAGACGAAGTTCACAGACGACTGACTATATGAACCATAGGTCCACTTGCTAAACTTTTTTTCTATTCTAGAAGAATAATTTAGCCTTATAGCCTTTTTCAAGGTATTTTTGAAGTATTTCTGGTTTTTTGGGTGCATCAACACTTGGGTTATTTAGATTTGGTTTATTATACGAGGCCACAATCACTATCTGAACACTGAAATCCTCTGATTGAAACTAAAAGCTTAGGCTGTAACTAGAGACTTAGTATGTATATCGACAATTTATAGGACAACACGAACCTTACAAAGGATTATAGGTGATGTAGGCCCACACGCCAGAGCTTTGTTAACCTGCAAGAAGCATTTACAGCTAATGCTACGAGGAAATGAGGTTGATTTTTTACTGTTTCACAAAAGTGCTATCTGTTATACACCCAATATTTGCTTTTTCAAGTAACTACATGTACCAGAAGCACTTACAGGCCAACTCTAACTAGACTTCGACTTATTCTATATCAGGTGCTAAATGTAGCAAGAACTATGTGTATATTTCTGAGGAAGTACGCAAAAGCAGATTACCCGATTAAAGTATCTGAAAAACATATTTTTCTATGCAAGTATATTTTTATTGACTGGATTATTTAACAGATCAAACAGGAAGACTGCAAAATTCATTAAATGTAGTTCGATAGTATAGGTGGTTTCAGAGATATAAAAAGAACATATATAAGATTTCGCTTTTTTTGCTTCTGAGGCTAATCGCGACGCTAAGGGCAAATGGCCAGGAAATGTAACGGAGGAGAAACAATCCCAAAAGTTATGGGCTGCATGTAAGTTAATACCACAGAGATATTACAGTAGGTGTAGGTTCTTCCACCAGAACATTTCTATCATAATAATACTGGTTATGCTGTACTGTTAGCTAAAGATGCTGATATTTGAGAAACTTAAAAGCTTACTCACGACTTACTGTTGCAAAAGATCCGATGACAAAATTTAAAAATTGTTATCGTCCAGACAGGGACTCGAACCCTGGACAGATAGGTTAAAAGCCTAACGCTATACCAACTAAGCTATCTGGGCACAAGGTATTTTTTTTTTGAAAAGTTAGTTATTTTAAGAAATATATTGAAACACTTGAGAACACTTTTGGTCTGGTTCGACAGACAAGGAGACAACATTTCTAAATTTTTACAGACTGGGTGTATTTTTCCACTATAGAGGCCTTCACTATATGTAATTCGAAACGCTAAAGTTCAGCTAGCTTCCAAAATTGAGGTAAAGATTGTGTTTGGCGAGATTAACAAGTTACAATTATATCCAGTTACGGACAAATAAAGCTAAAACTCTTAGATTTACTGTACTAGCCAAGTTTTAGTAATATTTTCTTCACTTTAGTACAAATACCAAAGAAATAGGTATATATTATTTATAATTTGACAAAATGTACTAGTATTTAATTTACAAAGTTAGGTAAAAAGCAGTATTTTTTAAAAATATTGTTACTGCCTTCAAATTTTATGTTATTTAGCCACTAACAACTGATTTACACTATTTGGCATTTTTAAATAGGAAAAGAAGGAATTATTTGTTTATTATTTTTACTTTATATTTATATTTATTTAAGAAAACAATTCTACAGTTTAACTTAATTTTAACAAATTGTTACTAATTTATATATCAAAGTTATGTTATTTAGAGTGTATCAAGGCGTATAAAGTTAATATTTGTACTTATCAGTTCAACTAACAATTATATTTTACACACAAAAGATGATGTTTACAGTTAAATTACTTGAATCAGAGAATAATATTTTACAGTAATTGATTCATTCAGCACTAGTCAGTACTTTTATGCTTCAGAAAGTTTTCTTAATTTTCTATTACGCATGCTATTTTGGGCTATTTTTAAAATGTATTTCTAAGGCAAACTGGTTTAATTTTCTGCTTATAATGCAAAGTTGACATAGTTTTCGCACAATGCATTGTACATTTGTTATATTCTCTACTTAAAATTCAAATATTATGCTTATTTAATGTATAACTAACTAACTCTCTAGCCTTCTTAAACCCGAAGGTTCATGGCTGCAGCAACACATGCCTTTCATCTGTCCCTGTCCTGAGCAAGATCTATATACTCCTTTCCTTCCCTACCAATTTCCTTTTGGTCCATCTCTACATTATCCCTCCATCTTTGTTTTGGTCTTTCTATTGGTCTTTTACCATCAGGTTTCCCAACAAGAATCCTGTATACTCTTCTTTCCTCTCCCATTTGTACCACAGGATCTACACACCTAAGTTTTTTTGATTTAATCATTCTAATAATATCTGGACATGAATACAAATTATGTACTTCCAAATTATGTAACCTTCTCCACTCATCTGTCTCCTCATCTGTTTTAGGTCCAAATATTTTCCTAAGGATTTTATTTTCAAATACTCTCAATTTATGTTCCTTTTTCAATGTAAGGGACCAAGTTTATTTACTGTATTTAACTTTTATTTTTTGTAATTAACAAAAATTAAAAGCTTATACTGTAGTTATTATATCTTTTTCTATCAGCTTATTTTGAAATTAATATTATTAGGTATAGTCTTTGATTTATAACTATATTGCTTTTTTTATCAATTTATCTAAGAGTACACGCAGACAAACACATGTGTTCACACTTTTATGTAAATAGATATGCCTTTTTCAATATTTTAGTATGAAGATTGCACTTTAGCTATTTAAGCAAGGGTAGGAAAGGTAGGATTTCTGAGAATTTGTTGTAGGATTTTGTTGTCCAAGTATAGATGAGACCTGAGCTGGGAGACTGTTTTGAACCTTTTCATGATAGTTTGCATGAGAACTGTATGCAAACTGAGCACTATTTGACTGTGCATGCTTCTAAGTTTTGCTGTTATTTTACATCAAGTCTCTGAGACTGTAGTCAGTTTCCCTTTTCAAGTAGTTTTTATTGATTGTGTTTGTAAATGTTGTGGGGACTTAGCAGTTTTATGTTATGAGTCAGTTTGTTGTAGAATATTTTTACATGATTGTTTTGAGATATTGAGTGTCTGCTGTTTTACTTGTAATTATTTTCCTTCTTGTGTTGTGTATTTGACTATATTTTGTCCAAGTTCGTAGTATTTAGAATAATTGTTATTGACTTGTAGATGTAGGGAGTAATAATCCTTTGCAAGATGCTCTATACTTTAGTCTGAACATTATTCTTAGTGTTCACTTTTGAAGCCTTAGTATTCTGGTAGTATTATTAATGTAGAGGTAAATTAGGCTGAAATGTAGGCATTTTTCTGATACATTATACTCACTTAGTTGTTTCAGCAGGTAGAAGTTGCATGATGGTTTACTGCTGATGATGTTAATTTGCTCTTCTTATGTACTACGTATGATGTAGCTTACTTGAGTAATTGGAATTTTCTACTGAAAAAAGGATTGCTTGTCTATTTTATTCCTATGTTGTTGAGTTTGTCCATAAGCAAGCCATGTTTTTACTCTATCCTATGCCTTGGAAGAATCTAGATATATTGTGTTTGCAGTTTTATGTTTCTCTAAGGTTTCAGCTATGTAGTTTTTAAAACTGTGCTATGGGTGTGACTATTGATTTCTCTTTCTGGATGCCATGTTGGTTTCTGTGTATTCCTCTTGCTGTTTGAATTTGACTTAGGTTGTTTGCTTTTTTTCTTAGATCTTTATTTGTTTATTTGTTCAGTATTTGTTATTTTTTAATATTCTTTTACATATAAAAATTCAAAGTACATTGTTAAAGTCAAAGTGTGTTAAAATTCAATTTTTCAAAGTTAAAGTTTTAAAAATACAATTTTCTAAAGTTAAAAGTTATAATAGTATATTTTTGTTAGTAGAAGTTTTTATACAAGGGCAAATTATTTTGTTGTTAATGTAAAATTTGTTAGTTAATGTAAAATTAAAGTAATTAAAAATCAATTTTTCAAAGTTAAAGTTTTAAAAATACAATTTTCTAAAATTAAAAGTTATAATAGTGCATTTTTGTTAGTAGAAGTTTTTATACTAGAGTAAATTCTTTTGTTGTTAAAGTAAAATATGTTAGTTAATGTAAAATTAAAGTAATTAAAATTCAAAAAAAATAACAAATACTGAACAAATAAACAAATAAAGATCTAAGAAAAAAAGCAAACAACCTAAGTCAAATTCAAACAGCAAGAGGAATACACAGAAACCAACATGGCATCCAGAAAGAGAAATCAGTAGTCACACCCATAGCACAGTTTAAAAAATCTACTTAGCTGAAACCTTAGAGAAACATAAAACTGCAAACACAATATATCTAGATTCTTCCAAGGCATAGGATTGAGTAAAAACATGGCTTGCTTATGGACAAACTCAACAACATAGGAATAAAATAGACAAGCAATCCTTTTTTCAGTAGAAAATTCCAATTACTCAAGTAAGCTACATCATACGTAGTACATAAGAAGAGCAAATTAACATCATCAGCAGTAAACCATCATGCAACTTCTACCTGCTGAAACAACTAAGTGAGTATAATTTATCAGAAAAATGCCTACATTTCAGCCTAATTTACCTCTACATTAATAATACTACCAGAATACTAAGGCTTCAAAAGTGAACACTAAGAATAATGTTCAGACTAAAGTATAGGGCATCTTGCAAAGGATTATTACTCCCTACATCTACAAGTCAATAACAATTATTCTAAATACTACGAACTTGGACAAAATATAGTCAAATACACAACACAAGAAGGAAAATAATTACAAGTAAAACAGCAGACACTCAATATCTCAAAACAATCATGTAAAAATATTCTACAACAAACTGCCTCATAACATAAAACTGCTAAGTCCCCAAAACATTTACAAACACAATCAATAAAAACTACTTGAAAAGGGAAACTGACTACAGTCTCAGAGACTTGATGTAAAATAACAGCAAAACTTAGAAGCATGCACAGTCAAATAGTGCTCAGTTTGCATACAGTTCTCATGCAAACTATCATGAAAAGGTTCAAAACAGTCTCCCAGCTCAGGTCTCATCTATACTTGGACAACAAAATCCTACAACAAATTCTCAGAAA
Source organism: Lepisma saccharinum (assembly GCF_977018435.1). Taxonomy (NCBI): domain Eukaryota; kingdom Metazoa; phylum Arthropoda; class Insecta; order Zygentoma; family Lepismatidae; genus Lepisma; species Lepisma saccharinum. The sequence goes on from NC_139256.1 coordinate 48,726,828, forward strand.
TCCTACCTTTCCTACCCTTGCTTAAATAGCTAAAGTGCAATCTTCATACTAAAATATTGAAAAAGGCATATCTATTTACATAAAAGTGTGTACACATGTGTTTGTCTGCGTGTACTGATAGAAAAAGATATAATAACTACAGTATAAGCTTTTAATTTTTGTTAATTACAAAAAAATAAAAGTTAAATACAGTAAATAAACCTGGTCCCCTAGATTGAAAAAGGAACACAAATTGAGACTATTTGAAAATAAGATCCTTAGGAAAATATTTGGGCCTAAAACAGATGAGGAGACAAATGAGTGGAGAAGGTTACATAAATTAGAAGTACATAATTTGTATTCATGTCCAGATATTATTAGAATGATTAAATCAAGAAGACTTAGGTGTGTAGATCATGTGGTACGAATGGGAGAGGAAAGAAGAGTATACAGGATTCTTGTTGGGAAACCTGATGGTAAAAGATCAATAGGAAGACCAAAACAAAGATGGAGGGATAATGTAGAGATGGACCTAAAGGAAATTGGTGGGGAAGGAAAGGAGTATATAGATCTTGCTCAGGGCAGGGACAGATGAAAGGCATGTGTTGCTGCAGCCATGAAACTTCGGGTTTAAGAAGGGTAGAGAGTTAGTTAGTTATACATTAAATAAGCATAATATTTGGATTGTACGTAGAGAATATAACAAATGTACAATGCATTGTGCGAAAACTGTCAACTTTGCATTATAAGCAGAAAATGAAACCAGTTTGCCCTAGAAATACATTTTAAGAATAGCCCAAAATAGCATGCGTAATAGAAAATTAAGAAAACTTTCTGATGCATAAAAGTACTGACTAGTGCTGAATGAATCAATTACTGTAAAATATTATTCTCTGATTCAAGTAATTTAACTGTATCTTTTGTGTGTAAAATATAATTGTTAGTTGAACTGATAAGTACAAATATTAACTTTATACGCCTTTATGCACTCTAAATAACATAACTTTGATATATAAATTAGTAACAATTTGTTAAAATTAAGTTAAAGTGTAGAATTGTTTTCTTAAATAAATATAAAGTAGTAAAAATACTAAACAAATAATTTCTTCTTTTCCTATTTAAAGAATGCCAAGCAGTGTAAACCAGTTGTTAGTGGCTAAATAACATAAAATTTGAAGGCAGTAACAATATTTTTAAAAAATACTGTTTTTTTTTACCTAACTTTGTGAATTAAATACTAGTACATTTTGTCAAATTATAAATAAAATATACCTATTTCTTTGATATTTGTACTAACATAAAGGAAAATGTTACTAAAACTTGGCTAGTACAGTGGGATCCATAAGTATTAGCTTTATTTGTCCGTAACTGGATAGAAGTGTAACTTGTTAATCTCGCCAAACACAATCTTTACCTCAATTTTGGAAGCTAGCTGAACTTTAGCGTTTCAAATTACATATAGTGAAGGCCTCTATAGTGGAAAAATACACCCAGTCTGTAAAAATTTGGAAATGTTGTCTCCTTCTCTGTCGAACCAGACCAAGAGTGGTCTCAGGTGTTTCAATATATTTCTTAACATAACTAACTTTTTAAAAATGCAGGTAACTTAGTTTGTATAGCGCTAGGCTTTTAACCTATCTGTCCAGGGTTCAAGTCCTTGGCAGGGTTGTTACAATTTTAGATTTTGTCATCGGATCTTGTGCAGACTTCAAATTTCATAAGTTATAAGCAATCTAAGTTAATTTTGGGAGTGGGCCAAATTGGTTCCTCATATAAAAAGCAATGACCAAATTGGTCGTAGCGCCTATGACCCTACTTGGGTTCATCCTCCAAAACATCTGCTTCGAGTCTCCGATGCCATGGTGGAGCCCGTTCAGGTTCTACCGCCCACAAGTGCGTTCCTTCGCCAATCCAGCGAAGGTGAGAATAATAGAGGGCAACCCTCTATATATACATTCAGCTCACTGTTGGTCACCCCTTGATCTAGTTATTTTCATGCAATCACCTACATTTAGTGAATTTTGCCGTCTTTCTGTTTGATCTGTTAAATAAGCCAGTCAATAAAAATATACTTACATAGAAAAATTCTGATATAGTTGGATTCTCAAAAATATATACAATCAGTGTTCTTGATACATTTAGCACCTGAGATAGTATAAATCAAAATCTAGTTAGTGTTGGCATGTGTGCTTCTGGTACATGTAGTTACTTGAAAAAGCAAATATTGGTTGTGTAAAAAATAGCCTCCTTGTGAAACAATGAAAAATTAACATTATATCCTCATAGCATTAGTTGCAACTGCTTCTTGCAGATTAACAAAGCTCTGGCGTGTGGTCGTACGTCACCTATAATCCTTTGTAAGGTTCGTGTTGTCCTATAAATTGTCGATATACATGCTAAGTCCCTAGTTACAGCCTAAGCTTTTAGCTTCAATAAATGTATTTTAGTCCTCGGAGACATATATTGATCTTAGAGTAAAAAATAAAAATTGTATAATAAACCAAATGGAAATAACCCAAGTGTTGATGCACCCAAAGAAGCCAGTAATACTTCAAAAATACCTTGAAAAAGGCTATAAAGCTAAATAATTCTTCTAGCATAGAAAAAAGTTTGGAAAGTGGACCTAGGCCCCTAAGCCGTCTGTTAACTTCGTATTGTAATTATATTGTTAAATTGTTATATGTAAGGGGAAAAAACAATATTAGTAAGCGTCCAAATATGGACCCTCGGTAAAGGGGTTTCAGACCTCATAGACACATCATAATTTTCGTTACACTAAAAAATTGCCCTCGTATAAAAGCAAATAGTTGAAATGTTAAACATTTCGTGTACTTTATCCAGTAAGCCTTAGCTAGAAATACAATAAATGCGTTACAGACATAAAAATTAAGCCAGCTTTGATATTCTAGTGGCACATAATAAGTATAAAATATCCTTTAAAATACTCTGACAAATAGTTGTGGGTTGTCTGAGATCAAAATTTTCAAGTCCTCTCTCCTCTCTCTTGCATAAATAGGCTCTAGAATTCACTAAGCCTCAAAATAATATTGGGTACATAAAATAAAAAGCAGATGGAGAGTGGTGCTGATCGCATCATCTCCAAAATAGCAAAAACAAAAGTATCTGGTATATTTAGAAAACTTTTACCTAGTATAGCAGTAACAAAATACTCAGCAAACTCTAAAATAAACAAACTTTCCTACGTGGCAGGCGTAACCTGCCCTAAATAAATACATATAGAAATACAGAACCAAAAATAGCATAGTGGAAATCAGTAAACCCTAATAATAATAATAATAATAATAATATATTCTGTGGCTTACATTTTAGCTAAAAGTACTTTTTTTTAGTGTTTTTGAAAAAATTAAATAAATACAAAACTCTAAGTTAAAAATTTGTAAATGTATATATGATACAAAACAAAATAAATAAAAATTAATACATACCCTGCAAAAAATCAATAAAAAAGTTGAAAACCTCTCTTTGTGCATCCAAAATATAATAACAAATCCTTCCTGACTGGATTAAATTGTGTTATTTGAGTAATAATAAGCCTAAACTTGTAAAATAAAAAGGTAGAACTTGTCAAAACATACTTTTGCATCCAAAATATAATTCAAAACACATCTAAATTGTGTTATTTGAGTAAACTAGAGAATAATCCTGTAAACTTGGAAAAAATCTCTCTCTCTCTCTCTCTCTCTCTCTCTCTCTCTCTCTCTCTGTGTGTGTGTGTGTGTGTGTGTCTTTGAGAGTCCAAAATGTAATAAAAATGGTGCCTGAATAATATAAATTGTGTTATTTGAGTAAATATTAGGCTAAACTTGTAAAATAAACAAATGAAAGTTGAGAACACACACTTTGTGTGTCGAAAATATAACTAAAAGTCTTTCCTGAACAGATAGAATTGTGTTATTTTGGTAAAAATTAACATAAAGTTGTAAAATAATAAATTAAAAGTTGAAAAAATGTCTTTGTGAGTCCAAAATTTAATAAAAAATGTTGCCTGAATAGTACAAATAGTGTTATTTTGGTAAAAAATTAATATAAAGTTGTAAAATAATAAGTTAAACGTAGAAAAAAATGTCTTTGTGAGTCCAAAATTTAATAAAAAATGTTGCCTGATTAGTACAAATAGTGTTATTTTGGTAAAAAATTAATATAAAGTTGTAAAATAATAAGTTAAAAGTTGAAAAAAATGTCTTTGTGAGTCCAAAATTTAATGAAAAAATGTTGCTTGAATAGTACAAATAGTGTTATTTTGGTAAAAAATGGGTATAAAGTTGTAAAATAATAAGTTAAACGTTGAAAAAAATGTCTTTGTGAGTCCAAAATTTAATAAAAGTGTTGCCTGAATAGTACAAATAGTGTTATTTGAATAAAAATACATAAAAACTTGTAAAAGATTTGACATAAAGTCAAACTTTGGTAAAAAATAAACTCAAAATTAAGTTAAATAGCACACAGTAACATACATTTACTACCTAAATCAATAATCAAAGGGTCCTAGGTTCGTTACCCCGTGATAAAAGCAAATGGTGAAAACTGTAGGCCACGTCCCTAATAGCTCTCCCTTCTTCATAGTACAGATAAAAAAAACCTGCGCTAAAGCGTCCTGTGCCTTGGAGGCAAACCTGAGCGGAATATTAATTGGCGGCGGAAACCGCATAGCTTCAGAGATTTAACCCTTGCTGCGCATTCTCAGACATCCTTTGTTGTCTGGTTGAATCCCTCCCATGCCCTATAGTATTGCATAGCTTTCCCCTGTTCTTGCGTACTGGTTAACCTTGGGAAAAAAAACCGGTTCTGAAAATCTACCGACGCGTTCTCTGATTGGTCAATCAGGTTCTTCCTTTGTTCTGACGTTCTGACGTCATTTGACCTTGAGCGCGCTTCCCCAAAATTCCTTTCTCCTCTACCTGCGTGGAATATTAATTCATTCTCTCTGTCTGGCATCAGAGCGGAGTCGAGATTCGGAGACAGTATTCTGTCTAGCGTGTTGCACCATCGTGTTTCATAATATAATGCAATTATTACATAGTACTAATTATTACCGATGCATATCGTGGGTTCGAGTACCGGGACCGTCCCCAATCGTAATTGGACCTGTACCTACACCCATTACCACCGTTCATAGCGGTTCATAAACCATAGAAAACTTATTTTCAATATTATAAACATTAATATTAACATTTTATACATTACATACTTTGCAGTAATGAATATAAAAACATATGAATAGCGTTTAGTACCTCTAATTACCTTCTATATACATATTTTTCATAAAATAAATAATTATATATTAATAAAAAGTTATAAACATGCAAATACATAAATGTAAAGTACTCTAAGTACATGCTAATGAATTCTAAGTACATGCGAATTAATTAAAACCCGTGCAAATTAGTTATAAGTACATGCGAATAAATTGCGAATAATAAATAGCGACAGACGTTGGCTGGGATCAATACTACTAGTCTACAAGACAAAAGGGACCCGTGTCTCTTGTCGATGTTGAAGCACATTGTCGCTTGTCGCCTCCGTCAGAATTCTTCCCCTGACCCCTTCAAGGAGACTTCAGATCGAAGCGACAAGTGGCAGGCGACAATCGACAGACAACACTGGCATGGACGTCAGCAGGGTTTTTTTCCAGGGAAGGGCAAGGAAGGTATTTTTTTTCCAGGGGGAGCAAATAAGCAACATTTTACCCAATGTTCCTTCAAAAAAACATTGCTTACATTTGAATTTATCATGTTCGTGCATTAATTAACTCATATTATTGTGGCTGAAATGGAATTATATGTGTGAAATATATAATTTTTGGTTGACTTTCATTTTCCAAAGGGGGCACGGGTCCCCCTTGCCCCCCCCCTTACGGACTCCCATGAACACTGGCGACTTCGATCTAAAGCAAGACATTCACCGCTCATGCGCGAAAAACCTAATGCACCGAGCCGAAAGCGACATGTGCAGCTTGCCCTGTCGCATCAATGCGAAAGGTCGAATTGATTACTAAGGGTTCACTTCCAAGCGATACGTATCTCTTGTCGCTTGTTACCTATTGCGTTTCGCTTGGTAGCGTTCCATTAAAGAGCTTCGTTTCACACAGTTGCGGCATGATAGGCCACACAAGCCTGCTTTGATTTCTGAAATCTTCAAACAACACATAAAAGTATGCAAAGTAAAAATTAAGATTCAGCGATTAGGGTAAATGTGATTATTTTCTCAATTCCACAGTGGGGCAAAAACTCCTTAAGTACGCCACTGACTCCGCCGCAGTTAATCCCTTCCTAACTCCGCCGCGAGAGGAACTTTTCTTTTTTTTCCCCCTCCCCTTCAGAATGCTCTGCGCCGAGACAGATACTTGCAACCTACGCGCTCTCAATTGACGCTGTAAAGCGCGTTTCACAACTATTGCCGAATTCGGTATGGCACGTAGCTGCTTACACACAGGAAGAAATCATGTGACCTTCAAGAATTGTGATTGGTTGGACGGGTTTTGCAATATTGATTGGTACCCACAACGGACGCAATTGTATTAAAATTACAACACGTAAATTAGACAGGTGATACTGGTACCAGGTTCCAACAAGAATAGTAACCATTTTTTCGTCAGGAAAACTGCATAAATGATAATTTTCAAAAACCACGGTGGTATTTGTAATCACATGCATGGTCTCGACATTTTAAAATGAATTTGATTTTGCTAATTTATCAAATTATAGTGGTTCCAACAACATATGTACACTCACTCGGGCCTTATAAGACCACGTTTACACGTATGTGTGTGTGTGCGCGTGCACCTTGTAGTGTTTTACGCTCTATTTAGCGCATGTGTGTGTGTGTGTGTGTTTCAAAGTCTTTTATGAGCCTCTGAGGTAGAGAACGTTTATTTGTTTCTGCAGACAAGTTTGTTTGATACCATATCCTATTTTGACCAAAATTAAGCTATATTTTCATATCTTCTGGTGGATTTAGCTAATCTGTAGGTGTAGCAAAATGCCTAACCCTAGTACAAATACTAAAAAAACCTTTGTGCCAAATTCTACTCTTAGAGTCATATGACACACTGTTTATTAGTTGTGAGTGTACTTAACTTATGCTCCAAACAGGTGGCTAGTCTTGTTTGAGAATGGTGTCAAGGTATATAAATACCCATTATGATGAAACCTAAAGTTATTGTATACCAAGTACCTTATTCAGATCTAAAATCTCTAGGATCCTTAGACAACCTCCTCACTAAAAAACAACAGGAGAAGAAAAAAATCTTGTTTGAGTAGAGGTCATGGAATGATATTAACACTTGAAAAGATTGCAGAGTTCCAGAAAAAAGAAACACACTGGTGGTTTCATATTCAGTATTCCATATACATATTTTAGCAGCTCTGGGTGCTGTGGGGAGTCTAGCACGGGGTAGTGCAGCTATAGCAAAAACAGTAATTGACGGAAAGAAGAACAAAGCTCAACTAGATGAGCAAAAACATCATAATCTGTCAATGGAGAAGAAAGGCAAGGGTATTAATGCTTTGAGAAAATATTTAAAAAAATAGAACCATTTTCCAACTATTATATTGAAAATTTGATTAAGTTACTGAGAATTAAACGCCTCAAAGGTGTCTTCATGTCAGGTTCTCTACCTATTAAGGGACCATATAAAAAAAGTGTGGTGTAGTGAATTTAGATAGTTTCAAAAATCAAGGCACACACTGGATCTGTGATTACAAACAACCTAACATAGCTTTTGTTTTTGATTCTTTTGGTGGAATACCACCATCAAGCTTAGTTAGTTTTCTTAATACTTCTAATCTTTATAGTAGTAACAAATGTATCCAGGGTTTTGAGGATGTAAATTGTGGCCACCTATGTGTTTCTATGCTGGCCTTCTTATCTCAAATAATTAAACCAACAATTGAAGATTTTCAGAAAGCATTGTGGCGTCTAAAGCATCATGGGAGTATTCCATCTCACTAGTGAGACTTCAATACTAAAACTTAGCTTATCCTAAATCTATAGCTCTACGTGCTTTCTACACTATGTATCTTATTCCCAATATCACAGAACACAATAATAGGGTTGCAGTAGGAAATGAAAAAAAATATTATTACTCCTGGTCAGTATAATCTATCAACATTACAAGCTCATCTGCCTAGAGGTGTGTTACTATCACAAAACTCTGTTACACACAGAGTGGAATTAGTTTCTGCAACTGAAACAGTTGATCCTTGTACACTTGGTAAACTACTATGTTTTGAGAATAACACAAAACTTGAGCCTGGCATCAAACACATTGCTGGCAATATTCCTAAATTCTTGGCCATAGAGACTTTGAATATTCATTGTAATGTAGCAGAAGGAATGATTACAAATTCTGATGGCAGCATAGGTAATCACAAAAAACTGGAATAATAGCAACTTTCAAACCAAATTCTGAGTTCATGGAACCTATCATCTACACACCTTCCTCACCTATTTATTTTCCAGTATCTCACAACCGTATAGACCACATAGAGTTGGTGGTAACCAACGAAAAAGGAGAAGTAGTAGATTTTGCTGGTGCTTCTACAACAGCAATCATAGAAATTAATATATAAAATAACCATTAAAATGGAGCATGTTAAAAGTTATGAATTACAATCTTTTCCTCCCATACGTCGTACATTTGCTTATCTCAATGAACCAAATCGTGAAATTGAATTTGACGTGTACATGGGTGACAGTTTTGTACATCCTCATAGGGCTGACTTGTATATTAAATTTGAAATAGTAAAAAAGAAAGTAATGAAACATTTCCCCCTGGTGCAAACATAAAGCTAGTAGATAATTTTGTACCACATTTGTTCTCTCAAGTAGAAATTAGAAAACATGGTACTGTGATAGATAGAATAGACTATCCTGGCATTACTTCTACTGCCATAGGACCACTTAAATTTTCCAAAGTAGATGCAAAATATTACCAGGCAGGGGGATTTGAATCAGGAACCAAAATTCTGACAAAAAAAAACACAGTACTATTTCCCATGTGTCTGCTGCCTGGTTTCTTCTCAGACTACAAGGACATCATTAGGAAAGTGGTTTGAGGGTCACTTTTCGCAGGGCAGCAAATGACAATAATGCACTAATGTGTTATAGTACTTTAAATTCTGATGGAACAACATTACCCAACACCTTACCTGAAACAGCCAAGTGTATCATCAAGACCAGGGAGCTAAGATTACCAGTAGTAGAATATGAAACTAATTATGCTCCCAAATACAAAGCAAATATTCTAAAAAAGTTCCTATTGGATTTTACACTTACCAGTGTGTTAAAAAACCAGCCTCTGGTGGACATTATGAATTTGATGCCAGTAATCAATTCAGTAGTATAAAGTATGATATGCCAGATTTTGTAATTGTGTTGTTTCAGACTGGGAGAGAGAACAGTCAAGAAAAAGATTCTAGCAAATTTGATTATTGCAAGATTAAAAATATTTATCTTAAAAATGGACGTAATGAGATTTTCCCCCATGAAAATTATAATATGTACATAGCACAAGATGATTTTCTTAAATTATATGAGGCTTATACTGCTTACAAGAGAGTAACTGAAGGAAACACTCCTAGTGAATTCAAGGCACACAGACCAATGTTTGTTATTAACACATCAAAAAGAAAACAAGTGGTAGTCAATGACAGAACTAATATCAAAATTGTATGTGAATTCCATTAATCTCTGCCTGACAACACTTTATGTAGTGTTATTCTTATTGCAGAGATAACTTTTGTTTATGATGTGAAGAATGAAAGTGTCACAGAACAATTTTAGTTGTCAAAACTCTCTTGATTGTTAATATTATTTAGATCCAAATATTATAAAATTAAACTCTTAAATAAGAGTATATAATAAGTAACATACTTGTAGTATTTACTAGATCTGAGTAAATATGAGTATCTCAAAAATAACTAGTAATTAAATAGTCTGTAGTTTTTTCATACTTAAGAAACTACATACTTACTATTAGTCCCCACCCAAATATTTGTTTTGTATTCATGACAATGGTTGTACCTAATGCTGCTATTTTTTCACCTGATGAAGCACCTTTGCTGATTTGTCTTCCAAATGCTACTTGTTTCAATTTTTGATCAGCCTCAAGACGAGCACTAAGGTTATTGTAGGCAATGCCATGGTCTTTACAAGCTGTATCCAAAAGATTAATTCCTTTGTCTCTTTTCTCCAGTCTTTGTTCTAGTTTAGTCCATGGACCACAGTATTGGTAACCAGGTAAGTGCATTTCGAAAGGAAGTTTGTTAATAATGTCATTAACTAAACCCTGACTCTTCCAGAATTTGGGAGGTAGAGTATTAATAATTTCAATTAAGTATCCTATGCCTTTACTGTCATTTACAATAAAATTGGCTACTTTAGTACTAATCATATCTACAATGCATATTTGTTCATTATAGAAATTATTATTGCCAGCATTTTCTTCTCCTGCTATGACCAACAATCTATATATTAGTTTTCTCATATCATCCACCCACACAAACTCTTTGGGTAGAGTATTGTAGTGTTTATTGCCAGTACCAGTTATAAGTTGGTTCCATATAGGTTTAATCAGATTTTTGTATTTGTCTCCACTGCTAGATGTAACTCTATTCTGACTAGCATCATTGTTTTGGTATAGAGCTTGAGAGAATATTAAAATTTCTGACTAACTCTGGTAATCTTCATCTGTATAAACTCTAGGATGTTTCTTGGTGGTGAGTTCCCACAGTCCCACAGTGCCAGGATATCTAGACCAGCTATTTGCTCCCACCAAATTGACTTTTACGTCATCTCCTTGAAATGTAACTCTAGATTTTCCAATTTTTCAAACTACACCCACATTAGGCTCCATGGTTGGATATAGTCCAAACACTTCATCTTTGTCAAATTTCCCAGTACTCAGGTAATCTCTTGCCAAGGGACCTAATTCAATTTTTCTGAATTACCTATGGCCTTAGTAGGTGGTTGTTGGAGTACTAGAGGAGTATGAATAGTAGATAATGGTGTAGGAGGAAAAGCTGCATAATTTCTAGCAGCAAGAGGAACTAGCTCATTCACGAGATTCTTATTTTGTTCTGTCACACCCTTAATTTCTCTACCAAGACCACTGATAGCATCAATAATTGGTTCAACTTGACGTTTGTGTTGTTCATAGTATCCTCTATTTTCAGATTGCCAGCCTTTAAATCTTTTAGCCAGATAGTCACGTAAATTCAAATTGTCTTCAATTTTTGTTTTGTCATTTTTGGTTATAGGTTATTTATAACATATTTTATAATGACTCAACATGTATAAAATTGTTAATTTTGTTTCTATATTTTTTATTGTTTAGTTTTTGAGTCATATCAATTGTGGCAAATCCAAAATCATCTTTATTCCAGCAGGAAGAACAGAATTTTTGAAAATTGACTGTAGTTTAAATCTCCTTCTACATAGTCATTATATATATGTTTGAGATTAGTGTGGTCCTGACAAAACAAACAAACTAGATTTTTATTATCACGAAGTAACTGTTTGGGTATCTTAGAATAAGTCTGTGCCAGATAAAATCAGTCTATTCTCCTGTAACGACCCTGAGTAAAAAGATTACGTACATCATTTTGATTTTCTAAAATTACATCATCAAAAACTACAACTGAGTTTTCAAGACAATGGTCAAGAGGTTTTATTTCTGATTTAAAGGTCTCTTATACAGTTTCTTAAGCTCCTGGTATTTTGGTTGTTCCAAACTTTTTGAGAAAATATGCAAGTGTCTGTTCTTCCAGTCTAATCAATTGGGGGCAAGCAGAAAATTATCTACAAGTAGTGTAGTTTTTCCACAACCAGGTGGACCTACAGGGTGGCTCAAAAAGTCACTTAACACACTAGGTACAAGGCCACTGCAGCATGCAACGTGGAAATGGTGATGACCAATCGTTGCCAGGCCAAGGAGGAACCACATTGAAGCCACCTGCACGGTCAGCAACCATCTTGATGTCCGCCATCTTGAATTCAACTTCAGAATTTTAAATAGGAAGGGGGTAATATGATATATCAAATTAGGCTAGAATTTCACGAGAAATTCAATGGTGAAGGTTTTTTCGACGTATCTTTAACCAGTAAATAGTTATGACTGAATTCTTGTACCAATTTGCTCCTTTTCGAGGTGTTAGAAAAATGCCTTAAGATTTGTTCAGCGCATCGGTAATGCATCAAGATCAAAGTGATGTCTAAAGAGAGAGAAGTTCGCATGCCATTGCACAAGATTTTATTTGGATATATCAATGAAGAGCTGTGCATTATGAATGGTTGTCATGAACAATTACAGTGTGACGCTTCCATTAAATGAAAAGTCCTTCACAGTGTTTAATGTTTATGTTCATAAGGAAGTTCATAAACAGAATATGCGACCCTTGTTATCTGATAACTAACTTTGGACAGAAACTGCTTCACAATGTTCCCATAGTGTTCTGGTGTTCCTCCCTATTGAAAAAACTCTGTAAAAAGTACCTTCTTCCATAAGCAAGGATGAAAAAACCTGTTTATTTAACAAATCTAAGTAGCCCTGAGCATTTAACCTTCTAGCGGACGCATTCATAATCGTGTCACTAGCGGGCGTGTGACACATTTTTTACGTCATTTAGTATCATTCATAATGAGCAAGGATTCTTATAATATAAACGTAATTTTTTTGGGGTATACATTTATTTATATCATATCTGAGGTTAATATAAATGAAACATATTTAAATACAAGTTAGAATGCTGAAACAAATAAAAAAATACAGCATGTAACTTAATACATATTTATAGCGCACCACGCTTTTCATCAGCAGGTGCGTGTCAAACTTTTTACGACAGATATTCCTGCTGAAAACCTAAATGTTACAAGTAATTTTTTTCAGCATTCTAACTTGTATTTCAACATGTTTCATTTATATTAACCTCAGATATGATATAAATAAATAGACCCAAAAAAAATTTACGTTTATATTATAAAAATCCTTGCTCATAATGAATGATACTAAATGATTCACTGTCATATTGATCGACTTCTATATATTCGTCACTTATGTCACTATCACTGTCCAATTCATGTGATCCCTCTTCATCAGAAGAAACGTGAAGGATACGCTGAATTTCGCTCACGTCTACGTTTCGTCGACTCATTTTCAACAATGACCAGAAGAAAAAATCACAGAACAGGAGCAGGCGTGATGCGCAAACTTTACAACACGGTGTTCTGATCTGAAATAAACAACAATTGACAGAGTATAACATATGGATTAGTAACAATGACTGCTAATATGCAACACAAAATACCTCTTTGAGGAATACATAAAAAGCATAGGTCGACGAATTCAAAGGAAACACAAGAAAATTAAAGAAAATTACTTCTGGCGTAAATTTTGCGCAGGCGCGCCCGCTCGAAGGTTAAGGTTCCGTTGATGGAAAATTGACTAACCAATCATGTTCCACAACAGCACGCCACACCATTAACTTACCAGCACTAACCATTCAGCTTTGATCTGTCGAAAATGGGTTATCAGATAAAAAGCATAGAATATTCTGTTTATGAACTTCTTTATGAACATAAACATTTGCCTTGTCACTGTGAAGGACTTTTAATTCAATGGAAGCGTCACACTGTAATTGTTCGCGACAACCATTCATAATGCGCAGCTCTTCGTGGATGTATCCGATTATAATTGTGTGCAATGGCATGCGAACTTCTCTCCATAGACATCACTTTGATCTCGATACATTACCGATGCGCTAAACAAATTTTAAGGAATTTTTGTAAAACCTCAAAAAGGAGCAAATTGGTTCAAGAATTCAGTCATAACATTTTACTGGTTAGGTACGTCGAAAAAACCTTCACCGTTGCATTTCTCGTGAAATTCTAGCCTAATTTGATATATCATATCACCCCCTTCCCATTTAAAATTCTGAAGTTGAATTCAAGATGGCAGACATCAAGATGGCCGCCGACCACGCAGGTGGCATCAATGTGGTTCCTCCTTGGCCTGATAACGATTGGTCATCACCATTTCCATGTTGCGCACTGCAGTGGCCTTGTACCGAGGGTGTTAAGTGACTTTTTGAGCCACCCTGTACAACTAGACACCTACTATTGGTAGCAACTCACCAATTTTCTTTCTAATTTCTAGTAAATCAGGCAAATGCCTTACCACATTCCATGTTGTTGTCATAGAATTATTTGGTCTGTTGTAATCAAACTTTTTTCTGGAAGTCCCAACCATTTCACTAATAAATTTTTGTTTTTTCTACGTAATACTTTCTCAATAAGATATGTATCTGGGTATTCAGTTTTGCTAAGTTCTTCTTCATAAAATTTTCCTTTCAAATATTTCATTGCAATTACCTTTTATTATGTATGTATACCTGTTCCCTGGTAAGACCTCAACCACAGTGAACAACTCTGTACTCCAATTTTTAGTAAAACCTTTTTCAAAATGATGTTTCAATTTACTAACTCTCACTTGATCTCCTACTTTGTACTTGGGTTTCTTGGTTGTATGTAGATATTTAGGACAGTAAACAGTAGAAATCAATTGTAATTCGTCAGATTTAGTTACTTCAGCAGGCTTCATACATATAGTTCTATGTATAGAGTTATTGTAATTATGAACAAGATCAGATAAAATTGTTACCCATGCGACGAGCTACATGACATTCGTTCAAACTTATATGTTTGAACAAAAATGTGTTCAAACTATTTGGTTTAAACTAGGCAGCAACTACTCAACAACTGAGTCCCAACAATCTTGAGACGTGCTAAATGTCATTTGTTCGAATTTATTTGTTTTAAGAAAATTTGCCTGATAGCGCCGGTGATGCGTGCAGATCACTGGGAATGAAATTTCTATACCTTATGATTCCAAATAGAAAATACTTAATTTACAAATAACAACATCCACTTTCCATAATAACGACACTAACCCAATTTACAAACACATGCGGAATTCCCTCTCTGAAAAGGAAGAATTAAACATTTAAGCATTGTCACGAATAACCAAATACAGATGAAAGAAAATGTTAAAGAGCGCAAATATGAACACAAAGAAACAATGAACCCATTCATTGAGTTGAATAATTACACATGTTTCATGCTTATGAGTGCATTATCAGTCAGCTGATTTGAGAGTACTTGAACAGAACTTTTCAACCTTACTGAAGCATATACTGTTTTTAGTATCAAGGAGTGTACCTCCTTATTGAACTATGATATGTGAATCAACTGATCGTGAAAATTACCATATATGGTCATGTGACCTTCAAGAACTTATCAATACCAAATGCACACCATGCAATACATATCTGCGAAAATATATACATATGGTATATGTGATCAATGAGAAATTAACAATATCAAATATACATCAAACCAAACAATTCTGTTACATATAACGACCAATATTTATCATGGCCAAATTACCACTTCATATATAGTAGTATGATTTGACCTATTATAAACTCGAGAAAGTATGACCCCCCTCAGATTGATTTGCCTACACTTAAAACTAGCTCAACATGCCCATATGAGCTTTTTGCTCAAGTGTGGAACCCTGTCTAATCCAAGATTTTTGTAAAAATGCCCTCGGGAATTTCCCGGGAAAGTATGACCCCCCTCAGATTGATTTGCCTACACTTATAAAAGGCACTTCTGTGAGATTGTTGTCCATAAATTTGTTAAAAATATGCCCCTCTTGATATTTTTTGATATCTTAAGTATAGTGACTGCTATAGTGCCCTAGCATGTATAGATTTCAAAATATTAACAATTCTGTTAATATTGCATTTTTCAGAAAATTCTATTTATAACAATTAGGCATTTACAGCTTAAGTATTGCATATATCAGGAAAATTATAGAGACATAAAATGTAGAGAATCATGCCTAGAATATGCCTACAAAATTTCAAGTCTCCAGTACTAATAGTTTTTGAAAAATCTCAAATTCAAAAAATTATCGATTTTTTAAACAAAACTTCTAAACAGCCTCTAGATTTCAAATATGCAACCCCCATGCACCTATCTTGAAAAATAGGCAAGTTATTCAAGATCTAGAGAACAACAAGAGATTTTTGAAAAATTATAGAGATCAAAAAGTTGCATCTTGCCATGCCCAGGCCAAAGCAACAAACCCCATGTCTCTAGGATTCATGGTTCCAGAGATAATCAAAATTCAAAAAATTATCGATTTTTTCAAAATTTGAGTATGTTGCTCTGGGGAACATGCAGAGTCACCCCCAGGAATATAACTGGCCTAGGATCAAAACTAGTGAAAATTGCAAAAATAAAATAATCGATTTTTTCAAAATTTCAGTATGTTGCTCTGGGGGCCATGCAGAGTCACCCCCATAAATATAACTGTCCTAGGATCAAAACTAGTGACAGAATGCAGAAACAAAAATTATAATAGGGCTTGGATACAACAAGAAGGGCATTCTGCTGGCTTGTATACAGCTACCAGCCACTATATTTTTATTTTGAACACAGCACTTAAAACTAAGCCAAGATGCACACCCACCCACCCCCACCCACACCCATACATATTTACTTCCCGGTACACTTCTATTGCATCATGTTGTGTAATATTATGCAATAAATTATTAGGCATGTGTTGTTTTCTGATTAATTGGTTATGACATAATGTGATGATGTGGTGTTTTCTGATTGGTTTAAATAAGCAAGATTTCTATTGGCTCTATAAATCTATATAAGCCAGAGCACAGTGCAGATTCCTCACCTTTGCTGGATCGGCAGAGGAACCCACATCGCGGGGGATAGAACCTGAACAGGCTCCACCAAAGTATAGGAGACTTAGAAGCATATAATTTGGCGGAAAACCCAAGTAAGGTCATAGAAACAATATACACTGATGCAATAAAAGCCAATTTTTGGCAGGGGGGCGAAAGTGGTTCCTAAATACAAAATAATTAATATCTCAAGAACTAATTGACATAGAGCTATGCAGTTTTTTTGTCTGCAATGAACCCAACTGATATTTTTTATTAAGCATAGAATTTTGATTTGATTCCCAAGAAATTTTATATAATAAACCAACAACAAAAATACCAAAGCCAAAAATATTAACACACATATACATACACAAATCACACTGCTGAACCCAATTGATATTTTTTATTAAGTATAAAGTTTTGATTTGGACCCCAGGAAATCTTATATAATAAACAACAACAAAAATGCCAAATCAAAAATATTGTAATCAATGCAAAAAGAATATATCCAGCCCCAATTGGGCTAAGCATCAAAAGAATTGTAATCCAGACAAATGCAGAACTCCCACTAAAATATGCCCTAAATGCCATAGAAAATATAGCATGGAATATTTCACATATAAACATAAAGGTACTTGCTCTGCACAGTCATTAACATTGCCCCCACAACCATCTACATCTGGTCTGAAAAGGAAGCACGAAGCACCTGTTAATGCTAGAACAGCAAAGCAGCCACGCTATGCACCACCTATCCATAGCAGCTTTAATGGCCAACTTAGGGATTACCGGTTTGTATCAGAGCCAAGATGTGGCATTAAGAATTTTTTGAACAGTATAAATCCTGATGTGCAGGCAATTCTAAATGCACAAAATGGCTCTTATAAGCTGTCCCTCAAATTGTTTACACAATATAAGAAGCCAAATGGCACAAAATTTACACAGCCCCACATAACAGAAACTGTACCTGTATATTCAAATGCAAATTTAGACAAAATAATAAGCAGTTTGATAGATCAATTGAATATTAAACACTCTGAATTTGCAGCAAAAGAATCAGGATGGAGCCTATGCGGATCTCCACACAAGTTATATGTTAATATTTCTGAATTCAGCCCATTACAAGGATCTACATATCTGCCATTACCTGACAATATTAAAAACAAAAGAGCCGTGGTCAATATTGAAAATAATGATGAGAAATGCTTTTTGTGGTGTATTTTAGCTGCTTTGTATCCAGTTTTAAGGAATCCTCAGAGAATAATTTATTATAAACAACATGAAAATGATTTTGATGATGCAATGAAGGGCTTAGAATATCCAATGACTGTTCAGAATATTGATAAATTTGAAAAAAAAAAAGCCAGGGATATTAATGGTAAACAATTATCTATTAATGTATTTACTTGTTCTACTGGCCGTGGCAATTGCTTGATAGAACCTCTCAGAATCAGTACATTTGATGATGATTCTGCTGTTCCGATTGATCTGATCTTAATTGAAGGGGATGATACACACCATTATACTCTGATACAAAATCTTGAAGCTTTAGTGAGAACACAACTAGACAAATCCAATACAATATTCAAGTTGTGCAGAAGACGTTTAACTGTATTTGATGGTAGAAAAATGGTGAATGGTGTTTGTGAAAAGAATGCAGAAATTGCTAAAAACAAGTTAATTGAGCATCTGAAATACTGTGGCAACCATAAACCTGTTCATATGCTTATGCCTAACCCAAATGAAAATGCCAAATTCAAAAAATTTGAAGCCTTGTTGGAACACCCAGCATATATAGTCTGTGATTTTGAATCAAACCTCAAACCTCTTGCATTCTGCAGTCCAGATCCTGATGAATCTTCAATTACATCATACCAGCTACATGAACCTTCTAGTTTTTGTTATATAATTATACAGAATGGTGTTGCTAGTGAACCACACTTATACATGGGACCAGATGCCATCAAAAAATTTGCACATAAAATAGAAAATGAGTGCCGTGACATAGCATCTAATGTCTTATTAAAATCAAAACCCATGGTGCTTTTAACAGAGAAACAGATTGAAGATTTCAACAATGCAGAAAAATGCCCGGTATGTGATTCTGAATTTTCAGATATAAATATCAAGGTACATCACCATTCCCATACAGATGGTAAATTCTTAATGGCCCTGTGTAATAGCTGTAATATTTAGATCCAGAGACCAAAATTTGTCCCCATATTTTGCCATGGTGCATCCAATTATGATTTTCATCATCTGATCAGGTACGAGGGGTTCGACAAGCAGAATTTAAATATTTAACTGAAAATAATGAAAAATATATTGCCATTAGCAAAATAATTAAAGTTAATGGTGTTCCTATTCACTTAAGATTTCTTGATTCATACAGAATTTTATCGGCTAGCCTGGCTACACTGGCCACTCAATTATCTGATGATCAATTCAAAATCACATGTGCTTTGATTCCAAATCAGGACCTGAAATTAATTAGGCGGAAGGGTGTATATCCATATGATTATGTTACAGATTTTTCTAAATTTGATGAGTGTTCTCTGCCACCACAACAAGAGTTTTACAGCAAAATCAGAGGATCTGGAATCACTGATGAAGATTATCACCATGCCCAGTTGATGTGGAACAATCTAAAATGCCAGACATTTGGTGATTATCACAAGGCATATTTAAAACTTGATGTGACCCTCTTAGCTGATATACTTCAGGCATTTAGAAAATCTTCCATGCAAAATTATAAGCTGGATCCAATGTATTTTTACAGTGCTCCGGGCCTAGCATGGTCTGCAATATTTTTAAACACTAAAATGCAGTTGGATCTGATCCAGGATCAAGATATGTATCTGTTTATGGAACATTGTATAAGAGGAGGCATGGTGCAATGTTCTCAGAGATATGCCAGAGCAAATAACAAATATATTCCTGATTATGATCCAGCACTGCCATCAAATTATATACTGTATGTAGATGCCAATAGCCTCTATGGTTATGCTATGGTGAAAAAACTGCCATATGCAGGGCTTGAGTGGGTTGAAGATTTCAACATTGAAGATCTTAAGGATTTTGATGACAGTCACTATGGCCTGTTCTTAGAGGTTGATCTGACAATTTCAGATAATTTACACAACACATTTTCTGATCTGCCCCCAATTCCTGAGGTTGAGTGCTCACCTGGCTCTAAACAGAAGAAATTGATGATTACTCTGGAGCCAAAACAGGATTATGTCATATATTACAAAAACCTCCAGTTCCTGATGAATCACGGTGTTCAAGTGACCAAAGTTGGAAAAGTTTTGAGGTTCAGGCACTCAAGATGGTTGAAACCATATATTGATACAAACACAGAGCTTCGAACATCTGCAATGAGCCAATTTGATAAGACCTTGTTTAAATTGATGGTCAATTCAGTGTATAGCAAAACAATTGAAAATGTCAGAAAACATATTGATGTTAAAATAATTACTGACCCCAGCCGGAGCAAAAAATTGATTGCAAAGCCCAACTTCAATTACAGAAGAATTTATGATGAGAATATGGCACTTTTCAACATGAAAAAAACAAAGATTAAGTTTGATAAGCCTATTTATGTAGGGGCTGTGATATTGGAATTGGCCAAATTACACATGTTAAAATTGTATTATGATGTGTTGAAGCCTTTTTATAAGGATCGTGTAAAACTGATGTACATGGACACAGATAGTTTTGTTCTTGATATTCAAACAGAAGATGTTCTTTGATTTTGCTGTAAAACTCTGTAAAACTCTTGTTGTGGTGGCAGAGAACACTCATCAAATTCAGAAAAATCTGTAACATAATCATATGGATATACACCCTTCCGCCTAATTAATTTCAGGTCCTGATTTGGAAACAAAGCACATGTGATTTTGAATTGATCATCAGATAATTGAGTGGCCAGTGTAGCCAGGCTAGCCGATAAAATTCTGTATGAATCAAGAAATCTTAAGTGAATAGGAACACCATTAACTTTAATTATTTTGCTAATGGCAATATATTTTTCATTATTTTCAGCTAAAATATTTAAATTCTGCTTGTCAAACCCCTCGTACCTGATCAGATGATGAAAATCATAATTGGATGCACCATGGCAAAATATGGGGACAAATTTTGGTCTCTGGATCTAAATATTACAGCTATTACACAGGGCCATTAAGAATTTACCATCTGTATGGGAATGGTGATGTACCTTGATATTTATATCTGAAAATTCAGAATCACATACCGGGCATTTTTCTGCATTGTTGAAATCTTCAATCTGTTTCTCTGTTAAAGGCAACATGGGTTTTGATTTTAATAAGACATTAGATGCTATGTCACGGCACTCATTTTCTATTTTATGTGCAAATTTTTTGATGGCATCTGGTCCCATGTATAAGTGTTGTTCACTAGCAACACCATTCTGTATAATTATATAACAAAAACTAGAAGGTTCATGTAGCTGGTATGATGTAATTGAAGATTCATCAGGATCTGGACTGCAGAATGCAAGAGGTTTGAGGTTTGATTCAAAATCACAGACTATATATGCTGGGTGTTCCAACAAGGCTTCAAATTTTTTGAATTTGGCATTTTCATTTGGGTTAGGCATAAGCATATGAACAGGTTTATGGTTGCCACAGTATTTCAGATGCTCAATTAACTTGTTTTTAGCAATTTCTGCATTCTTTTCACAAACACCATTCACCATTTTTCTACCATCAAATACAGTTAAACATCTTCTGCACAACTTGAATATTGTATTGGATTTGTCTAGTTGTGTTCTCACTAAAGCTTCAAGATTTTGTATCAGAGTTTGGTGTGTATCATCCCCTTCAATTAAGATCAGATCAATCGGAACAGCAGAATCATCATCAAATGTACTGATTCTGAGAGGTTCTATCAAGCAATTGCCACGGCCAGTAGAACAAGTAAATACATTAATAGATAATTGTTTACCATTAATATCCCTGGCTTTTTTTTTTTAAAATTTATCAATATTCTGAACAGTCATTGGATATTCTAAGCCCTTCATTGCATCATCAAAATCATTTTCATGTTGTTTATAATAAATTATTCTCTGAGGATTCCTTAAAACTGGATACAAAGCAGCTAAAATACACCACAAAAAGCATTTCTCATCATTATTTTCAATATTGACCACGGCTCTTTTGTTTTTAATATTGTCAGGTAATGGCAGATATGTAGATCCTTGTAATGGGCTGAATTCAGAAATATTAACATATAACTTGTGTGGAGATCCGCATAGGCTCCATCCTGATTCTTTTGCTGCAAATTCAGAGTGTTTAATATTCAATTGATCTATCAAACTGCTTATTATTTTGTCTAAATTTGCATTTGAATATACAGGTACAGTTTCTGTTATGTGGGGCTGTGTAAATTTTGTGCCATTTGGCTTCTTATATTGTGTAAACAATTTGAGGGACAGCTTATAAGAGCCATTTTGTGCATTTAGAATTGCCTGCACATCAGGATTTATACTGTTCAAAAAATTCTTAATGCCACATCTTGGCTCTGATACAAACCGGTAATCCCTAAGTTGGCCATTAAAGCTGCTATGGATAGGTGGTGCATAGCGTGGCTGCTTTGCTGTTCTAGCATTAACAGGTGCTTCGTGCTTCCTTTTCAGACCAGATGTAGATGGTTGTGGGGGCAATGTTAATGACTGTGCAGAGCAAGTACCTTTATGTTTATATGTGAAATATTCCATGCTATATTTTCTATGGCATTTAGGGCATATTTTAGTGGGAGTTCTGCATTTGTCTGGATTACAATTCTTTTGATGCTTAGCCCAATTGGGGCTGGATATATTCTTTTTGCATTGATTACAATATTTTTGATTTGGCATTTTTGTTGTTGTTTATTATATAAGATTTCCTGGGGTCCAAATCAAAACTTTATACTTAATAAAAAATATCAATTGGGTTCAGCAGTGTGATTTGTGTGTGTATATGTGTGTTAATATTTTTGGCTTTGGTATTTTTGTTGTTGGTTTATTATATAAAATTTCTTGGGAATCAAATCAAAATTCTATGCTTAATAAAAAATATCAGTTGGGTTCAGTGCAGACAAAAAAACTGCATAGCTCTATGTCAATTAGTTCTTGAGATATTAATTATTTTGTATTTAGGAACCACTTTCGCCCCCCTGCCAAAAATTGGCTTTTATTGCATCAGTGTATATTGTTTCTATGACCTTACTTGGGTTTTCCGCCAAATTATATGCTTCTAAGTCTCCTATACTTTGGTGGAGCCTGTTCAGGTTCTATCCCCCGCGATGTGGGTTCCTCTGCCGATCCAGCAAAGGTGAGGAATCTGCACTGTGCTCTGGCTTATATAGATTTATAGAGCCAATAGAAATCTTGCTTATTTAAACCAATCAGAAAACACCACATCATCACATTATGTCATAACCAATTAATCAGAAAACAACACATGCCTAATAATTTATTGCATAATATTACACAACATGATGCAATAGAAGTGTACCGGGAAGTAAATATGTATGGGTGTGGGTGGGGGTGGGTGGGTGTGCATCTTGGCTTAGTTTTAAGTGCTGTGTTCAAAATAAAAATATAGTGGCTGGTAGCTGTATACAAGCCAGCAGAATGCCCTTCTTGTTGTATCCAAGCCCTATTATAATTTTTGTTTCTGCATTCTGTCACTAGTTTTGATCCTAGGACAGTTATATTTATGGGGGTGACTCTGCATGGCCCCCAGAGCAACATACTGAAATTTTGAAAAAATCGATTATTTTATTTTTGCAATTTTCACTAGTTTTGATCCTAGGCCAGTTATATTCCTGGGGGTGACTCTGCATGTTCCCCAGAGCAACATACTCAAATTTTGAAAAAATCGATAATTTTTTGAATTTTGATTATCTCTGGAACCATGAATCCTAGAGACATGGGGTTTGTTGCTTTGGCCTGGGCATGGCAAGATGCAACTTTTTGATCTCTATAATTTTTCAAAAATCTCTTGTTGTTCTCTAGATCTTGAATAACTTGCCTATTTTTCAAGATAGGTGCATGGGGGTTGCATATTTGAAATCTAGAGGCTGTTTAGAAGTTTTGTTTAAAAAATCGATAATTTTTTGAATTTGAGATTTTTCAAAAACTATTAGTACTGGAGACTTGAAATTTTGTAGGCATATTCTAGGCATGATTCTCTACATTTTATGTCTCTATAATTTTCCTGATATATGCAATACTTAAGCTGTAAATGCCTAATTTTTATAAATAGAATTTTCTGAAAAATGCAATATTAACAGAATTGTTAATATTTTGAAATCTATACATGCTAGGGCACTATAGCAGTCACTATACTTAAGATATCAAAAAATATCAAGAGGGGCATATTTTTAACAAATTTATGGACAACAATCTCACAGAAGTGCCTTTTATAAGTGTAGGCAAATCAATCTGAGGGGGGTCATACTTTCCCGGGAAATTCCCGAGGGCATTTTTACAAAAATCTTGGATTAGACAGGGTTCCACACTTGAGCAAAAAGCTCATATGGGCATGTTGAGCTAGTTTTAAGTGTAGGCAAATCAATCTGAGGGGGGTCATACTTTCTCGAGTTTATAATAGGTCAAATCATACTACTATATATCATAAAATATCAAACGCGTTTCGCTCAAGATGTTAAGAATTCAAATTTCAGACATCAAGGGCGTCCATTTACCTCGCGCTCATCCACGTGGTGCAAATAATGATTTGTTCGTTATCCAGAGAACCACACTGACCACACGCTAGCATGCTTGGAAATACATTAAGAGATGGGTAGATCTACCAACAAGCGTTGAAACATGAGCTCATGCAATACTAAAAGTACATATGCAGCTTACCTCACTTGTGATATCAGGAGGCAAAATCCGCTCCTCATTCCACCTTGCTTAGTTTTTCACATTCCAAGTCCAGCTCGCCTTCCCAATGATCCGTGCTTATTCCAAACATTGGTTCAACGTTTTCAGCCTTAAGGCCAAGCAAAGTTATCGTGCAACTCAGGCGTCCACGCCGAAATTTGCCGGTTTTGGTCACCGTTTATTCCTCACGATGCCGTTTGTTTAGCGTCCATTCCGCCGGAATCCTTTCCCTCTTTTTTTTCTTCTTCTTTTAGTCCTCGTTCCCCCATCCTTTTGTGCAGAGCACGATTGTCTTTTCCAAATCAACAATTTACAGGGTTGGCATGTTTAAAACAAAAGTGTTCAAAACACTTTGTTTTAAACGTTTAAAACACACGGCTTTGTTTTTTTTACAAATGTTTTAAACGTTTAAAACAATGTGTTTTAAACATTTTTTTTAGAAGTGTTTAAAACACATTTTGGTACTTGATATTTTATAATCTATGATATATTTTTTTGTTTGGCAACCCTGTTTTTTCATTGAATCTGTGTCAATTAATCCGTGCTTTATGGGTCTCACTTATCGCACAACACTTGACCAACCTTTTGTTCTGACGTCACGGGAGAAAGCTTTTTAATTTTAGGGCACATGCCTACGTTGTATGCACAAGGTAGCAAAACTGTTGTGCGACAACAAAGACCCGTGCTTTACTGTAGAAATCGAAACTTCTCAGTTCTTTGTTTCCTACCGTCCTGTAAGTTTGAGACAGGTGGAAGCTGGAAACTAATATCTGAATACACAATGCGTGATTTTGATCATGACGTGATTTTTATTTCTCTTGCGATACGATTCATTGGTTTGTATAACTGAATGAAGCGCAGATGGTTACTTTTGGTAACATAATTTTGTACTTGGAAAGATAAATTGATCTGGAGAATTTATTATGACACTGCAGGTTGTTTTCTGCTATATAAACTGTTCAGGTAGCAGGAAATATTTCACCTTGATTTTTCCAGGACGAGGATAGTAATTAAATAATATTTAGTTTCTTGAAATTTAGATGAATATGAATCCTAACCTACTTCAACAGTGACGGAAAAAGGGGGCTATTACCCCCAACCTTTGTCCCTGCAGTAGAGGTGTGCGGGATCCCGAAAAGTCGGGACCGGGATCGGAGGCAAAACAGGCCCGTAGCGAGAGGGGGGCAGGGGGCAACTGCCCCTCCCTGAGAGCCTACTTTGGCACATCTGTGAAAAATACAGAACACATTCCTACCTGAAATTCTCAAAAATCTTTACAATTATAGCATGTGTTACTCTAGCAACATAACAAAGACACTTATTGATTTTGTGATTTATTAGGGTGTGTGGGATTCCGTATAATGTCGTATCATGATTGGGGGGAGGGGGAATTCCCTTCCAGATTCAGACTTCGGAAAATGATTTCGCAATTTTCAGTATCTAGAAGAGTTGTGACATTTTGAGTAGTCTTGTATTAAAAGTGCGTAAAGGTGTCGGATGTTTTTCTTGGGATGTGTTGCTATGAACTTGGAACTGCTTAAATTTTTGCTTCATGTGATAGAGAGAGGGAGTGGATATTTGAGTTTTGTTACGTATCGTTGCATTTCTGCCACTTCTAGCTAATGGCAACAATGACTGATGACGTGAAATTGATGAAGAGACACTCACAAACAGTGCCGAAACCACAGGGGGGCATGGACATTGCCCCCCCCCCCCCCACCTTGGACGGAAGTCTATTCGATGGGAAGCAAACATTGAAGTAAAAAAACAAGACTAGGAGAATCTAAGAATAGCAGGACAATTGGATACTCATGATGGAATTAGTTTTTACGTGTTCCTTGCATTTTTCTTACAGACGGCCAAGGGGACTTGCAAGGGGCAATAGCCCCCTCCATTTCAAATTTTATACAAATAACAATACATTTCGTAAAATGTCCTTGCTCGCTTCGCTCGCAATATCTGCTATTCTTATAGTCCAAGTTCAGAGCCATAGCTATGGGGCGGCGGGAGTCGGCCCTGGGAGCCAAATGATCTATAGTAAAAAAATGTTAAAGAGAATGCCATGGCACCCCGTAAAGTTATTTGCACCCTATTAAAACAATTTCTTTCTATGAAATTTAATATGAAATATTAAAGATGACACTGTAATCCAAGAAGTCATTGATCAGTCAAGGGATTCCTATTTGTTTGTCAGGTGTCAAAACATGTATTTCAACTATAATATAATACAATTCACACAATATTTTTCAAAATGGTTAACGTAACCAGTAGGCAAACATTGTCTGTAGTGATGCAAGAGTCTCCCCTTTGAAGGAAATAGAGTCCGTGGTGGACTAAGGGACCCATGCATTAATGTTTTAGCAAGTACAAAAATGTATTACAAATTTTTACACAATCCATCAAAGTGTAGATAATATGTAACCTTTATTATTTAATTAATTCGATTTTTCTTACATAACACAATACAATGGTGTTGTTGGATTCACATTAGATACCTTTGTGAGTAAAAATCTTGCATCCTGGAAACCAGAGGGAATCATTATGAAGCATGATTTATAAAGGGCTCCCTTAATCAGTTTTGCAGAGAGGCCCAAAGCTGTTGGTACATATTGATCATCTATTAACATTATCGACCTGTAGATATCAAGTTGATACAGTCTCTATTAGCTTATTTATTTTAAACTTTATATTCTTTGAAGTGGCGTGCCCAGGATTTTCGAAAGGGAGGGGTTATGTCTACATTTTTAAGTAGTCATTCCTCATTTTGCCATATTTTCCTGCCTTCGACGTTATTTTTTTTTAAATATTGGACCAAAAGGGAGAGTTATAACTCCCACTAGTCCCCCTTGGGCACGCCACTGATTCTTTGACAATCTGGAAAGATCATTATCGAAATGTTGCTATTTGATGCTGCTCTAAGTTTTTATTGATCGTTGCAGTTTCAAGATATCATCCACTTATCTCTTTTAGGGGAGGGGGCAAGTTCCTCTGTGTACCCTGCTATATCTGCCAATGTGACACAATATATTAAGAAATTACCCCCTCTAGGATTGACTTCGCCCCCCCCTACAAAGAATTCCTGGCTACGTGCCTGGGGCAAAAATTCCCGGCCCGTTCGCGACTTCGGGAAATGACTTCCCGACTTTTCGGGATCCCAAGCAGTCTGGAAATACCGAATGGTCATTTTAAAAAGTCGTCAATTCTCGACGTTTTCTGCATTGTAAATATCTGGAACTTATCGGAAATTGTTAGTTTTGTACCAGAAGTGCAAAAACAAGCACTTAAGATGGATATTACGTGTAGAATTCGAGATTTCAAGAGCTTTTGGAAATTTCGAACATATCCCGTCCCGAAAATTTCCCGACTTTGTCGGGAAATTGAGAATTTTCCCCGTCCCGAATGTCGGGATTTAAAGAATTTCCCGTCCCGACCCCAAAAATTATGTCCCGCACACCCTGCAGTATGGTAAACCTTATCTTCAAAGGTAAATAAACTCTCCTTGCCGCCGCTACACTCATAAAAATGAGTATTTTTTCTTTAACGACTTTAACTATAATTTACTGGGAAAAGGTTGACTTTCTTTTGTTTAAAACATGTTTTTTTAGCTCATGGTTAAAACTATGTTTAAAACAAAAAAAACATGTTTTAAACAAAAAAAAACAGTTTGTTTTGTTCTTTTTTAAAAAAACACAAATTTTGCCAACCCTGACAATTTACTTGATTAAGAAACCACACGTTAACAAATATGCGTATGCGTTAAGAATCTTATTGTAATACTTATTGAGATAAACTTTTTTCTGTCAACTATACGATGGCACCTAGACCAAAACGCTGTAAATTTTATAATTTTCTGCCATTACTGCGAATTGCCCATGCGTGCAGTGGCCGACACTTCAAAATGTCCCCGTGCATAAGCAAACCGGAAATCAAACAAAGGAATTTACAATTTAAAGACGTACACCGGCCAGAGCCATCTAGCGACTCTTCGTGTAACTACGAAAGCAACAAAGTTTTTATACTGCATTGACATTCCACCTATCGTGAATTCTCTGCACTAGAAGAGTTCCTCGTCTTAGGACGTGAGTTGGGCTACTTTACCCCAGCAAACATACACGAAACTCAAGTTACCAGAATGCCTTATGACAGCTCGTCATACCCACTTATAGTTACCTATCAAACTAAACTATTTCCACATATGATTTTTAGTGTCCTGTTGAATCTCTCAATTATGCTAACTTTCAAATTACTGTATGTAGAATAATGTCTAATATCATGCTGGACCATTAATTTGGTGAATGTGGAATTGTAAAATTATTTTCCTCTGTCTGTCTGTAGGTGACGAGATATTCTGCCTTGTTCAAAAATAGACTTAAAGGCCTTAGTGACACAAGCTCCTGTTTTAGATTTTAGAGGAACAGCCCAAGCATAGTTACTAAAAGTGTATATTACAGTAAGCAAATACTTAAAACCATGATTTATCTTATTCAGATTTTTCAAATTTCCTGTGTTCATTTCAATCAAATCAGCCTGCCACAAATCATCAATTCCTTTTGTTACCACAGATAGTCGTTTGTAGTTACGACGAGCTGGTCTGTGTAGTTCATTAACTATATCTTGTCTAGACATTGTGTCTGGTAAGAGAAGATTACATAAAGAGATTATCCTCAGGGTACAATTGTTTAACTTCAAATAATAATTGGTCACCAGTTTCAACATCAAAAACAGACAATTGTTTATCTTCATGTATTTTGTATTTATCGGTAGTATTATCCTAAGATGCTATTGGTATTTGAAGTGCCGTGAATACACCATCTTTTCTTTGTATAGTGAAAAGTGGCACCTCAAATTGTTTTCCTTTTTTCAAATATCCAAACTTCAGAAATTGAATAGTACCATTGAGGAAAAATTCATGAGTCTGAGTAAGGATATAATTTGTAAATATTACCAGCCTTAACATATGTCCAGTGCCCTCTAGTATTTGGAATACTGTGAAGTCTGACAATCTCAACAGAGAATAAGTGACTAGATTTTACTTCATTCAATCTGATCAACAATGTTTCCAAGTGTTCCTTTATACTATGAACAATCTCATCATAGCAGGGTTTGATTTTGACATCAACATACAGTTGTTTAAATTGTTCTTTTAAATCATGGAGCTGTGTGGTGAAACTTGATAAGGCTGATTCTTGATTTGTTTCTATAGTTCCAATTTGAAGCTTAATATTTTAAATAATTTGCTGTAAACTCTCCACAACCCTCAATTTGGAACTCTGGCTAGAAAAATCATGTACTTGGTTTCTGATTTCTATAAATAATGAGTATTCTATTTACTGATCTTTTCTCAGCTCTTAGCTCCTGAAAAGCAGGTAAGCTAGTTACAGTATTTTGAAGTATTGTCAAAGCTTCTTTCACAGCATTTAATTCACCAGCATTAGCTACAGTACTCAAGGCATTTTGGAGTTGTATTATGTCATTTTGTGTAGTAGTTGATTGTTGAAGTGTTTCTAATTAGTTTTGTATGTCATCTATCAAATGATGAAAATGAGATAATTCAGATTCAGTGTTCAGAATTTCCAGGTTAGTAATTTGTTGTTGGACTATAGTCAGAGTTTCAGTAATGCCAGGTAATTTTGATTCCATTATTTGCTGGACACTACTTAGTTCATTATTCATTGTTGCCAAAGTATCCTCAATGTGGGCTACGGTACTTTGAATTTTCCCAAAATCCTCCTAAGTCTGAAGCTGGAGTTTGATTTTAGTAACATTACGAGCAATGGCATTAAGTTCACTGGAGGAGGGTAGATTATTTATAAAATTTTCTAATATTTGAAGTTTGGCTTGAATTTCAGTTTTGGCAGTGTGCAGCTCATCTGTTTGTAGTTCAATTTTTATATTTTCCAATGTAGGAATCTCAAAGGATTGAAACTGCTCACGCAAATCACCAATCATACTATCATAATCTTCTTGAGTTTTAATACTTTGGATAATTGCTTGTTGTTCTGTACGAATACTGTTTGTTTGATTATTTAATTGTTGTTTCAGTTGTTCTACATTAGTAGTCTGAGCTTGTCTGAATTTCTCAACCTCATTTTTTTAAATTTGCCTACACTTTCTTCTAAGTTTTGAAGATTGTCTATTAAGGCTAAATTAGTGTATTTTTGCGGTAACGATTTCAGTTCAGCATAAATTTTCAGAATAGGATCCATACACTGAGATAGGAGGCTAGTTATTTCAGATTGGAGACTAGAGTTCAGAGTTTCTTGTAATGTTCGTAGATCAGTACGTAATTTTTTGAATAATATCAAGTACAAGAATTTCATCACTGTGATCATCGTGTTTTGCATGACCAAAAATATCATTAGGCATTTTGGTAATGGTTATTTATTATAGGATAAGTAATTTTCAACTCCAAAAACAGAGGTAAAAGTTTATCATAATCTCCCAGCAACTATATCATTTGCAGATATATCATATGTGGTGACAGTATTCATCTTATCATTTTTAATATGATAGATATTATACCCAGTAAACATTTTTATCTCAACCTTGTTCTCAGGATTTATGGTGAATTGCAGTTTCCCACCAATAAGGAATTTGTAATAATTTAGATTATTATTAAAAATATAAAATATTTTACCAGTATCATCATTATATTCTGTTAGGATACTGTTGAAGTGGATAATTAGTAGTCGATGTAGTTTAGACAAGAAATTAGTGAAATTTGGTGAGACTGTTTGAACAGGCACTTCCATAGTTTGTTTTCTAAATCCAAATAGATTCATTGTTATCTTTATTGGCAAATACTACATTGGTTGTTATCACCTAGGCAATAGTGACCCCATGGTAATGTATGAATTTCACATGAGAGAATCTGTCTCTTGTCTTCCTCTGAATCCAGGTCAATTTTTCTTATTTTACTTGTAGTTAATATATGATCAACACTTTGAATTCTTTTTTCTTCCCTTAGTTTGGGAGACTTAGGTTTGAGACAGTTGTAATAATCATCAATAAAGAGTTTATTCTCTACTATGGTTCTACCTACTCCCTTGGCTTTTTTAATAGTATGTTTTTCTGATCTAATTGCATACATCTCTGCTCATAATCCTATAAATTACTTAATAATATAATCACTTTTTTCATCTTTTAGTTTGCCAGGCACCTTTTAGTTGTGGGAAGGAGAGTATGGAGATGTGTCAAAATAATCAACCAACTTAAGATGTTTTATATCTTCATACAGATTAGGTGTCTTGATATAATATATAAAACTATCTGTGTCCATATACAGAAGAGAAAGGTCATATTTATAAAAAGGCTTTATTGTATCAGAGTGAAGTTGCAACATGTGGAGCTTAGACATATCCAGAACTGCAGCTCCCACATAGATAGGTTTTTTAAATTTGAAACATGGCATTTCCATTTGAAAAACTGGCAAATCTTCATGATATATTATACGAAATTAAAATTTTGGATTTGCCACTAATTTATTATTTACTTATTATTAAGGAAGGCACATTCTCATATCTATAAAAGATGACCTTCACACAGATATTAATTGAAATATTATTTTCATTCATTCTTTTAATATTCATGTTTCAACAGAAATAAGATTGTTTATTTGATACAGCTGACTAGTAAAACTTGTGTTTTGATTAGATTATATTGAAGCAGTGGGAGACATTAAACATGTCTTTGAGTTATGATTCGTGTATTACAAGCTCTCCTTTACCTTTAAATATATCTAGTGTCAGCTGATTATTATTGTTGATTGGGTGAATTAATTGTTATGTGTAATAAGTAGTTGGATTGTTGTAGATAATGGTACTATGGAGACAGCAGAGAAACCCAAATACTTGTGCCTGAGAATGAAAAAACAAAACAAGAAAATCATCAGATTCCTCAGCTTATAGCATACATTGAGGTTGAGAAGAATGCAAACAGCTTCACTCTAATGAAGAGAATCCATAATGTCATTGGAAGAATCTCATGCATTTCTGAAGGTTGGTTTTGATGTGTTTAGCACTTTGCATCCATAGCAAGTGAAAGATTTGAGGTGTTGTAATTTAAAGATATCTACTTCTTACAACACTTTCTCTACATTCAATAAAATACCAGGTGTGCCGGTTATTGATTCTTAATTGATCCAAAAGAAAACAAGTGTATCTGGGGAGAAAGATAACAAATGCTTTATTCAAAGTATGCGCCATCGCAACTATACATTGTGCCCACCTGTCTGTCAAATTGTGGATGCCCTTCTTGAAAAATCGTTCACATTTTGAGGTGATCCAGTCCGCAAACCATTGTTTGACATCTTCGTAATTGTTGAAGTGTTGCTGGGAAAGTGAGTGATTGATTGATTTGTTGTTTTAAGTCTACTTTATGCACAGCAAGGCTAATCGGGACTGGACCTACAGTTTAAAGTGGGATCCGAACCACTATGTGCCTCCACCAGGAATGGGGAAAAGTGAGTGAGACTTCGATAAAAACAAGTGGTAGTCCGAAGGGGCTGACTCTGGTGAGTATGGCGGGTGGGGCAAGAATTCCCAGCCAAGTGCAGAAATGGTGTCTCTGACGCCTTTCGCTGTGTGTAATGAGGCGTTGTCATGCTGCAAAATCGCTTTTTCATGTCTTGTCGCACAATCTGGGCACTTTTTGATCAATGCATGGTTCAAATTGATGAGTTGTTGATGGTAGTGAATGGCATTCACTGTTTCACATGGTTTCAGAAGCTCATGGTACACCACACCCTTCTGATCCCACCAAATGCACATCATTGTCTTCCTTCCAAAGCGATTCGGTTTTGCGGTTGATGTTCAAGGTTGTCCTGGGACAACCCATGACTTTTTGAATTTTGGGCTCTCGATGTAGATCCATTTTTTGTCCCCAGTCACTATCCAATGCAAGAAAGATTTTCTTTCATGCCGAGAAAGCAACACTTCACAACTTTTCGCTTTTCCTTTTGTCTGTCTGTCAGATGATGTGGGACCCATTTTCCTGCCTTCTGGATCTTTTCCATGGCATGAAGACAATCAGATATGGTTTGGCGACCAACATTTAACTTCTGTGCCAGTTGCTGTTGCGTTTGTGTATCGTCTTCGTCCAAAAGTGCTTGCAATTCGGTGTCTTGGAATTTTTTCGGCTGGCCCGGGCGATCCTTGTCTTTCAAGTTGAAATCACCATTTTTGAATCGTCAAAACCAATGCACACACACATCTTGCATTAGGACATTGTCACCGTACATTTCCACAAGGATACGATGGCTATCACTCGCGTTTTTCTTGTGATTGAACAAGAAAGCAGGACGTGCCGCACATGCTCCTTACTTGGTTTGAAGTTCAACATGTTTCCAACACAAACCCAATATCACAATCACTCGCACTCTATTGCACATCCACGACATTTTGACAGGTACTGTCCTGGTAACACACTGACGTAACAGTTGAGACTGTGCACCAACCTTTTGCATCCAGTGCCATCTAGCGACAAAATTAAGAATTATTAACTGGCGCACCTGGTACACACTAGAACAGATAAATACAATAATTTTCAATTGGGAGAATAAGTATTTCAGCCTCATAGAATATTTTCTGAGAATCTTTAATGATATCTCAGTTTTCCTTTGATTAATTTGAATTCCTTGTTTAGTTGACCAAGATGATGCCCTTACATACAGAATTTTTAATGCAAGTTGTTTTACAAGATCACTTATCATAACACAAGTGTTTTAAGTTTCTTGAGGCACTCCACAAGCATTTATCAGTATGGTCTAAAATGGACCTGGAATTAAACCACCATCTATCGCTCTGTATCTGAGAGATATCGTACATGTGACACGATTAGGCATGCAGTTCAAAGGATCTCAGTAGCTGCTTCCCTCATTGTCTGCATACAGATGACCACAGTTTCCACCTGGCTTCCCATTCAGGGATTAGTAGGCTGATAGTATCTGTGAGATACGCAGCAACAGATCTCATTAGGGTTCATGGTAGCCCAGTCTGTATAGAGAATTTAGGGTTAAGATCTGTAAATATTTTAATTCATTCGTTCTATGCTCCTTAGCAGTGATAGTGGATACAATGAAAATTATATCATCAGTCATAAGGGTCTGTTGGCGATTGTGATAATGCAAAGGTAAGATTTTGACACTGCACTGGAATGTGATAGTAATTGTGATTATCGGCAGACTGATGCATATAAGTAAATTTTGTTGTAAGGTGACAATGAGGCGAAAATTAAAAAGTTAAAATGTATATATTATTAAAGCTGTACTAGTATATCACAGATACAGCACGACCAATCTTGGTACATTTCCAAGTGTGACCGATGGAGGGTTAAGAAAATGATTTGTGGAGTGCATTTTGTGGAGTGTATTGATAAGAAACATGAGCGGTGAGGAGGATCTACATGGATATGTATTTAGTGGAGAATAGGAAGAATTGAGTGGATAAATAAGGTGCTAGATGAGGAAATATTTGAAGGAATTTAGAAGGGATAGACTTTAAAAGTGATTGATAGAAGGAAAATAAACTCTATAGGACATAGTAGGCCAGCCAAAGAACAGAATTGTGACTTTTACCCACATGGAATATTAATGACAGGCATCCATGCTAACTCAATCAGTCATAGGTATGACAGAAAATCTAGGGTGGATGCCACCAAAAATTTTGACCTTAAATGTCATTTCAAGTTTTCATCAAGTTTTATGTTGAAGTTTTGCTAACGGAATGATTCTCCAACTTGTTCATTGATACCATGTAACTGGAGGTGGATTCGTGGACCACACTGGTGCAAAATCAACCCAGAGACACAAAGATGACCTCAGGCTTAATGGTAATCTTGAAGAAGTTGACACAAGGTTGACTTTTCATTCCTCTGAAGCATTGGGTATGGGCTTCCAACAAATTCTTGTGATGTGTAGAGATACAGATGTCATGCTCCTTGTTTTGCACTTAAGCACCCCTAAAGCAAGTGAAGCGTGCGGGTGGTTTCCGGGACTGTAAAGAAGCAGAGTGCATTCCCATTCATCAAGTAGCAAAAAAAAAAAAAACACCTTCCTGATGCTGTGAGAAATAACCTATTGAGTTTCCACACAGTGATAAAACCTCTTCATTCAGTGGTTGTGGAAAAAAGCCTGCTGAAAAATGTTCTTTGAGAAACCTACACCAGGTAGAAGTGATTGGACATGAAGGTGAGCTTAGGCTGGTTGAAGAGTTGATTTGCAACCTCTATGGAAGTCCAGGGGTGAAAACAGTTAGCTTTGCAAAAATAAACATGTTCACGAGGGGCAAGACAGCCCTGGAACTGCTTCCTTCAACACATGATGCTCTGGAGCTTCATGTGCAAAGTGCAAACTGCTAGGCAAAGATTTGGTTTCAATCAGAGAGGAAAACTATTGTTTTGACATTGTCCCCCCTCCCAGATACTTGGAAATGGGAATTAGGTTGCCCCAAAACCTCAGTGGACAAGGCTACCTTATATGCCAGTGTCCTGCCTCGAACTTGTGACCTACTCTTGCAAAATGAAGTGCAAGACTGCAAGATGACTGCTTCAAAATCAATATGAAATGCATAAATGCTTGAGGCTGGGATCTATAGACTGTTGAAATCCATCCCATTGAACATTATTTGTATCAAATACAGATTACATGAACATTTTTTTTTGTAAAATATATTTTAATAATATAATATCTATTGTTTCAAACGATTCATTAGTATATTTAATTCTTGGCATTATAAATAAACACAACATAAAAATAGCTGTATTTTTCTATGAGTAGCAGGTTATTTATTAAAAAAATAACCTGCATGAAATGTTAATCAAGTCTGTTAAGGTGAACTAAAAATATCGCCGAACAGTTTGTCTCGTCTATACCTTTTGTTTGATATATTACATTTAGACAATTTTGAAATTTAACCTTTTAGGGTCAGAATATGACCTTGAAATGACCTTTAAAGTCAAAATTTATGGTGGCATCCACCCTAGTTTTTCTGTCAGATCCACGACTTACTGATTTTGCGTGGATGCCTGATATTAACATTACATACACTTAAATTTTTGAAAAGCTTTTCTTGCTTCTTGAATGGTTCACTATATACAACTCCCGTGTATACAAATTTAATGTGATTAACTTTGCACCACAAGAGCTACTTCTGATACTAATATTCTGACCTAAAAATATCACCAAACAGGTTGTTTCATCCACAATTTTCATTTGATATATTACACAAACATGTTTGGATAACTTTGAAATTTGACATCTTAGGGTCAGAATATGACCTTGAAATGACCTTTAAGGTAACAATTTTGGTGGGTTTCACCCTAGTTTTTCTGTCAGACCTATGACTGATTGATTTAGCATGGATGCCTGTCATTAACATTCCATGCGGGTAAAAGTTTCTTTTAAAGCTTTTTTGCATCTTGGCTGGTCTACTTACATGAAACGGTATAAAAGGAACAGAACAACACATTGGAATGATTTGGCAGAAAGAAGGAGATACAGTAAATTGAAGAAAGAAGCTGTGGTAGAAGCTGGAGATTGCAAGAACCTGCATGTGAGTAGAATACCAGATGATGGCTTTAATTTTGGAAGATTCCAAATATATGTAATCCATTCAGAGTTGAAGTACCCATTCCCCAAGGGGAAAAAGAAAAATAATTGTGATAGATCTTCCAAAGAAAAATTCCAAAAAGAAAAGGAAATAAGTAATATGATTTTTCTGATGACCATATTGATGTAATTATAAGTATGAATTTGTCAATCCTTGCTGATAATTATACTACAGCGCCTTGAATCACGTAGTGTGGAAAACGGCACGGTTCTGCGCTCTCTGGCTGGTTCCACTCGAAAATGATCTGCTAGAGGTGCTGGTGTTGAACCCGGTGCTTGGTATTCGTCTGCTTATAATGGAAGTAAATGGAGTTTTCGCTGCAACGTCAGATTCTTTTACATGAAGCATTTCTATGAATGTGATAATTGCTACGATATTTGGTACAGTGGTCGCAAAGATATTAACGAACATTCTAGACAGTCAACCACGTCCTGTTATCGTCATATTTTCATTAATAATAGGGGAGAAAAAATACGCGTGGAATGCTCTTGGCAACTATATTTTTGTGTATGAATTAGGTTCATTATTATTATCATCATCATCATCATCATCATCATCATTTCTTTTTAAAGATATACACACTGAAGCATTTGTATTTTTGATATTTACTGTCTCTTTTCTTCCGCTTTAAACTAATCGCAGCGATGATGATAATGATGATTCCATGAAACGACAAGGGGAACCCCACAAAACTTTCTTAGTGCCATCAACATGAGTGTAAGGAAACTTTCAAACCAATGGGACAAGCGAGACGGGATGTTCACACTGTCACACTAGTGACACACACTTCCAGACTGTAAAATAGCATTCATTGCACATGAGGGTCCAAACAGCAAATCACACGTTCGTATGGCGTATTCGTGTGCTACTTGTTACTTCGGTCGGAAAGCTCCTTAAAGGAAGGGTGCTGAGACTGAAGCGACGCGCTACAGGGAGAGTTCCCAACTAAGTGACAAGCGACATGGTGCCTTCAGTCTATTAGCAAGCATTGTTTGTGAACAACAGACAGGCGACACGATAAACCGCACATTACAACAACAGATCTAGGCGACACGATAAACCACACATGTCGCTTTGTCGCTTGTGCGTTGCTCAAACTGGGCCATTTCCTCAATAGCTTGCAACATGTTGCCGTGGTATGTTGTTCGCGCATACGCGATGCAATTAGTGTCTTGCTTTAGTGAGATTGCGCACCCAAGCGGCACTCGACACTTATCGCTTGAGGATTTCACCAACCGAACGCTGGCCAGTGCGTCCCGTTATGCCGCTACGATGTGAAATGTTGCTCTTGATTGGCTCCTTTCCAAGCAATATGTGTTGCTTTGGTATGAAAGTTGCCTTGGACCGAATGACCCGTGTCGCTTTGGTGTGAAATCCTTGTATCGTTTGTCGCATGGTAAAATCTCCTTGAAGAAACGGTGCAGTCAGATCTTGTGTCCCTACGGTTCGAAAGGCTGCATTGATTTCCGACTGCTCACTTTCAAGCGATACTTGTGGTTTGTCGCCTTGGTATGAAATATCTCTCAGGATACTATTTATATTCTAATAACATAGAAAAATAAACTGTAATACACAGTCGAAGACCTGACGTCCGGAATCACATTGCGATGTTTCTTCTTGTGTTACGCACGCATGTTATTTATTGATTAATTTTATTTTACTTTTCTTTCCAAATTAATACCATTTCGTGACTGCAAATCAGTCCACAAATATAACTGTTTCCATCAATTCACGTACCGCCTTTCAAGACAAACAAATCTACATAATATATTAAAAAAACTAACTAAGCTGCATTACTTTCATAAGAAAATTAGCACCGACAGTGATCGCACTGCCATCTATGTTTCTCATCCATCTGGGGAACCAGTTTCTTGGGTCGTTTTCCGCACTACGTTATTCAAGGCGCTGTAATTATACTAAAACATTTCCACACATCAGAAAGTAGTAAATAGTGGAGCAAAATATATTCAATTTTGGTGGACTGTTCTGTATAAAATAAGTAAAAACTGCAGCCTTGAGCAGGACTAAAATGTGATTAAATGGCATGATATGTTGCAAAACATGCTTATGTTAATGGAGTCTTCATTTGTCACCTGGGATGGCAGAAAGTAAAATTTGCAAGTGAAATTAACTTTCTCCATCTCTCCCTTTCCAACTCTCTCCTTTGTCATCACCATTTCTCTCTCTCTCTCTCTCTCTCTCTCTTTTTATCTGTCTGTTTTCTTCTGAGCTTATGTGTTTGTGCTCTGTCAAAAGTGATATTGATGAATAAATGATATTGATAAAGGCACTCTTTCACTGTTGGAGAGAATATGTGATACATAACAGCTTAACATTAAAAAGCATGCTATATTTACAATATGAATAATATACTTAAAGTGTGAAAATAATGCATTGGAACCTCAATATTACATTCTCGGCATTTACATTCTCCCTCATTATACATTCAATTAGCATGATCTCAGTAGACCAAAATGCTATAATGATCTTTCTTCTTCTTCTTTCCTGGCTACAGTCCATCACAGAAACTGACATGCTTCAGAATCTTCCACCATCCATCTCTATTCACAACCTTCCTTATCCAACTCCCAATTCCCAGCACACTCAGGTTCTCTTCCACCGAATCAACCGACCTTAAAGGTGGTCTTCCTACTTTTCTTCTCCCATCCATATTCGTAAATGTGATCTTCTTAAACACCATGTTGTCTGGCATTCGGTATATATGCCCCAACCACCTTAGCCATGTTAGTTTAATTTCCTTCACAATTTCTATATCCTGATAAAGCTAATAGAGTTCCATATTATTTATTTACTACTTTGTTTACATGGCGAAGTTAAGGCATTAATGCCTTCTCTTCCACTTAACCATTAATTACAGGGATCATTTTTTGCAGTAAATTGTATACAATTAAAAAATTAAAAAAGATAAATGAAAAATAAAATAATAAAAGAAAAATAAAGTAATGAAAGTAAAATGAAAATAAAAATGAAAGCAATACAGTTTGAATACGAGCAGTCAAGCCCTGGATTAACCATTAATTACGTACATTGCTCATTATTTTCACTAACACAATGAAAAAATGTATAAATACGGAGAAACTAGTACTCACTTTTATCCGCGAAGCTGTTTTTTCTGCTTTTTCGATTAATTTCAGTGGCCACTGCCACCATCCTCGTTGGAACTTGCTGCGCAGCAAGTTCCAACGAGGATGGTGGCAGTGGCCACTGAAATTAATCGAAAAAGCAGAAAAAACAGCTTCGCGGATAAAAGTGAGTACTAGTTTCTCCGTATTTATATACTACCGCGTCTCTCTTTTCCCAATCATGAAAAAATGTAGTTTAGAAGAAATTAAAAATAAAAGCAATACAGTTTCTACATGCGCACACACACACACACACACACACACACACACACACACACATTCACGCACAAGTACCTGCATAGAAAGCATATTTCGTGGGCTAAATGTATAACGTATTTCTTTCTGGGAATTTAATCTAGGTCCAATAGTTTAGAATGTATAATTTTAATTGTCTTTTGAATGTTACAACTGAGGAGGAGGCTTGGATTTCGGGGGACAGTCTGTTCCAGTGTCCTGCAGAGGTAACGGTAATCGAATTGGCGTAGAAGTTAGATCTGTGGATAGGGATGGATAACAGAGATTTTTCACGTGATCTGGTGTTGCGGGAGTGAAAGTCCGAAAGATATTGAAACCGCCCGGAAAGGTATTTTGGATCTTTTATTTCTAGGGCTTTGTACAGTAGGACAAGGTTGTGGTAAATCCGTTTATCACTTAATTTCAGCCACTTGACCTTCGCATAATACGGTGTCAAATGTTCGGAATATTTTATGTCGAAAACGAAGCAGACACATGCGTTCTCCATAATCCATTTTCCTATATCGGTCCATAGATCCTTCTCAGAATGTTCCTTTTAAAGCTTCTGATCATTAACTCAACCTTCTTGGTCATTATCCATGATTCACATCCATATATTTAAATAGGCCTTATTAACGTTTTGTATAGTTTAACTTTTGTTTTCCTTCTGATGTACTGAAACTTCATATGTTTTCTGAGTCCAAAATAGCTCCAATTTGCCATACATGTGTATAATCTCTGTCAGATAAACCTTAAATATTTAAATTCCCGAGCTCTCTCAAAAGAGAGTTTGTTAACTTCAAAAGTTGCAGTATTAGTAGGCACTTTAGTTATTTCCATATAATTTTTTTTAGCTGCATTTACTGTGAGCCCCATTTTTGTGCTGCAGAGAGAAGGTTAGCTACAGCTTCACATAATGCTCTTGTTGTTCTGGCTACTATTACTACGAGGCGCATCCAGAAAGTAAGTTTCCCTATTTTTTTTAAAAAAAAAACCAACACAGTTTCAGGAAACTATTTATTGGCAACAGGTACAGCAAAGGTTCAGCTATTTTTCAACATAGCAACCACCAGAATTGAGACACTTGTCGTATCGTGGTATCAACTTTTGGATCCCACTGTCGTAGAACTCTGCCGCCTGTGAATGGAACCAGTGTGTGACAGACATCTTCAGTTCTTCGTTGTTGCCAAAACGCTCACCGGAGGACAGGAATTTCTTGAGGCGCAAGAAAACGTGAAAATCGCTGGGAGCCAGATCAGGACTGTAAGGTGGATGATCAAACAACTCCCAGCCAAATTCCGTCAAAACAGCCACTGTGCGCCGAGCCGTATGTGGACGAGCATTGTCATGGAGGAGCACACCACCTGCAGTAAGCATGCCATGCCTCTTGTTTTGAATGGCACGTCGCAATTTCCTTAGTGTTTCACAATAATGGTCAGCGTTCACTGTTTCATCTCTGGGGAGGAAGTCAATGAGAAAAATGCCCTTCCTGTCCCAAAACATGGTGCACATCACTTTCTGTACTGATAGTGTCTGTTTGAATTTCTTCTTGCCTGGAGATCCACTATGCCGCCAATTCATTGACTGGTGCTTGGTTTCCGGGGTGAAGTGCGTGACAATCTCATGCAACACGGATAACGATATCTGCGGAAAAAGGCTATTCAACTCCGTAAACGTGAAGCGACGTTTCTCTACGATGTGCTGCCGCACCAGCTCAACCAGATCATCAGTGATGAGGGACAGACGCCCACTGCGCTCTTCATCATGGACACTTTGATGACCTTCCGAAAACTGCCGACACCAGCGACGCACCATCTGCTTACTCATAATGTTCGGCCCATAGACCTCACAGAGCTGACGATGAATGTCAATTGGCGCAATTCTTTGTGCATTCAGGAACTTTATCACTGACTGAACCTCGCGTGCGGCGGGAGAAGGAATACGAGCTTCCATTTCGGACCACTGCTGCCTCGCTACTGGCATGCGGCGGGAGAAGGAATACGAGCTTCCACTTCGGACCACTGCTGCCTCACTACTGGCGCCGGGCGGGATCTGTCCGCCTGGCATATGATTGATACATCTTAGCTCTGCTGCGCATGCGCAATTTACACGGCTCATTATGTTTACTTTCATTTGTAAAAAATAGGGAAACTTACTTTCTGGATGTACCTGCATATGCATATGCCATAATTTGCACTGATTTGTTTATTATGGTTCCACTAATTTCTATTCCTGCTTCCCTGACAGCCTTTTTTAGCAACATTGAATAGCATGCCTGACAAGGCATCCCCTTGATGAAATTCCTGTTTGGTTTCAAATTCTTCTGTCAGCTGGTTTCTTATTTCTACTCTACAACATACTTTTTTAAGGGTCTCTTTTACTAAGTTTGTTAGCTTCTTTGGTATGTCAAATTCTCTCATGGCTTCGATTAACTCCCTCCTTTTTATGGTATCATATGCAGATTTAAAGTTTATGTAAAGGTGATATGTGTTTATTGCAAATTCTTTTGTCTTTGCCCATATTTGTTTGATTGTATGTATGTGATCAAAGGCTTTGGTACAGTATATTAGAAAACGTTTTGAATCCAGTGTTAAGTTTGCTAATAACTCTACAGTTTCCTGTTTGAAGATAATCTCCTTTCTTATGTATGGGATATATGATACCTTCCTCCCATTGTAATGGGATTTCTTCATCCTTCCATATTCTATCTAGTAGCTTTTGCATGCTTCCCATGAACTCCCTTCATAAAGATTCATCATCTCAGCTGTTATTTTGTTGGATCCTAGCACTCTGTTGTTGTTCAGCTTTGCAATGGCACTCCAAACGTCTTCAAGTCTAGGCCCATCTTTTTTCCGTTCATTTAATTGGAGGTTCCTGGTATTCTGATTTTCTTCCCTATCCTGTTTCTGTCCTTGCTCCCTTTCATTCTCATTCTGGTTCTGGTCATTCAAAAATTCATTAAAATGTTCCTGCCATCTGGTTAAACTATCCTGGTCATTGTTTAGCAGTCGTCCATCCTTATCTTTACATATATATGCTCTTGTTTAGAGTCCTACTCTCATTTCATTCTCGGCATTTATATTCTCCCTCATTATACATTCAATTAGCATGATCTCAGTAGAGCAAAATGCTATAAAGATCAGTGTTCATTCAAAATGTAACTAAGTGCCATTTGCAGTTACTTGATTCAAAAAGTGATGTGACTTCATTTTGAAAGATAGCTCAGTTACAGTTACCTGCACTTCAAAATTACAGTTGAATGGCTTATTGCAGAAAGGGACCTGAGTCACTTTTGCACAATTCTGAGAAAAACAATGAAAAATCGTATAATATTAATAGTGTAAGAAAGAAATGTGCCGTTGTTGGCTCAAATATTCAACATAATGAATAGTTAATTTTGCAACCCTCAATGCACCCCCCTGCAGTATGCTGCTAGACACAGTGGAGATGAAAAAATTAACTCCGACACCTCAAAAATGTGACTCAGGTCCCTTTCTGCAATAAGCCATTCAGTTACTTTCTACTCGAAATTTTCTTGCAAGAAAATCACACAATTGGTGATCATTAATTGTAATAAAATAAATATATGAAGAAATACATGTGCTTTATATGATGTAAGTGTTCAGATATTTATATCATTACAACAAATAAAAACTGATGGATGAATGCATCAGCTTTTCTTGAATGTTTAATTCGAAGGATTCCTTGTATACCATCCAGAGTACTTTGTGTGTGATGGAATCAATTCCACTTGCACCTGCTTCTATCTTCCATTCCAAGTTCAACAAGGCCCATTCTGTTCTAGCTTGACAACCATGCTCCAACTCAATGTAGCAATTCACCAAAAACACAGACGTTTTTCTGTGTAATAAGATATGATGAATAGAAGTAAAGTGTGGATTTTCTAAATTTTAGTATGCAATTAAGCCCATCATCCTTGTCATAGGTAATGCCATGAAAATCCTTTCACATTCATATCCAGAGGAGACAAATAGTTGGTAACAGTGTTGCCAAATTGAACTCTTCCCTCTTCCCCCAAATTTACAACTTAACAATTTACAGTCGGGACGCGCTAGCAAGTGGCGTGGAACCACCCACTCTGGTAGCGACGCGCTGTTGCCGGATTGACCTACTTCAGGATTTTCGGGAGCCCACAGAAACACGTGTAGGATTAAACATCTGGTCAAACAGTAAACAACGGGACACTTCCATTGTTCTCATTCCGACTCTGTTTGTATTTGAAGGAAGAACGTTAACTTCTGTGCGTGAGCGGGCGTTCGTATGTGTGTTTGTAAGTAAGAGTTGTTTGGATAAATTGTACTGCAATGTCGAAAAGAA
This sequence comes from Lepisma saccharinum, assembly GCF_977018435.1. Lineage (NCBI taxonomy): Eukaryota > Metazoa > Arthropoda > Insecta > Zygentoma > Lepismatidae > Lepisma > Lepisma saccharinum. The sequence goes on from NC_139256.1 coordinate 48,771,784, forward strand.
GAAAGGAAGTAATTGGTACACAGGGAAGCATGGACGTCCGCAGGATTTTTTCCAGGGAGGGGCAAGCAAGGTATTTTTTTCCAAAGGGAGCAAAAAGGGACATTTTCCTCAAAAATAGTGTTGTTCCCTAAAGAAACATTGCTTAAATTTGAATTTATGGTGTTCATGCAATAATTAACACATATTATTGTGGCTAAAATGAAATTATATGTGTGAAATACATAATTTTTGGTTGACTTTCATGTTCCAGGGGGGGGGGGGGCATGGCCTCCCCTTGCCCCCCCTTCCAGACGCCCATGCAGGGAAGAGAAATGATTTTGAACATACGGGAGTATTTTGAAAGGGAACGTGAAAACAATGGACCTCTATTACCTGTGGCACATGTTGTTAAAAGAACAGCAAATGCTACCAGGGTTAATAAGTGTACTGTTTCTAGGATAACATCAGAGAAGTTTGGGAAGTCTGGCAAGGAGGAAAATGAACTTGGAACTCCAGGAAAACATCGAGTAAGGCCGAAACCAGTGACAAATCTAGACACGTTTGACTTTGACGCAATTCGTGCACACATTTACCAGTATTACGCTCGCGGGTGAAATCCCAAATAGGAAAAAGTTAGTGAATTCGTTAAAAGAAGCAGGGTTGTTCAGTGGAGAGAAGACATCGCTTTCAATTGTTCTTCGCGCACTTAATTTTAAGTATAAAAAAATCAATGGGAGGAAAATACTGATGGAGCGACAAGACATTGTTATTTGGCGCTGCCGGTTTCTTCGTAAAATGATTAATGTCGACTTTAACAATGTCATATTCACAGACGAAACATGGGTGAACACAAATCATGGCATTCCACGAATATGGACTGATGGCAGTGCTTCGTTTTCCGTGAAACAACCTCTCGGTAAAGGGGGCCGTATTATTGTGTGTCATACTGGCTCGGTTCACGGGTTTGTGGAAGGAGCTTTGTGGGCGTTTCAATCCAGGAAAAGCGGTGACTACCATGAAGAAATGGATGCTGAGGGTTACATTTCTTGGTTTGTAGACAAACTGCTGCCAAATATTCCTCCTGGTCAGACAATAATCATTGACAATGCGCCATACCATTCAACACAAGTTCACAAGCCCCCCACGATGTCATCCCGCACCGCAAAGCTGATATCATAACCTGGCTGGAACGCCATAACGTAGCATGCGATATGAGCATGAGGAAGGCTGAACTACTGCAGCTCCTTATATTACACAAACCCCAGTTCCCCATACATCAAATAGACAAGCTTGCAGAAGAAGCGGGACGTACGGTGGTCCGTCTCCTGCCTTATCATTGTATGTACAATGCAATCGAACTTATTTGGGCACAGGTCAAAGGGCTGGTAGCACAGAGGAACACTTTGCCATCTTTTACACCGTCTAAAATTTTGCAATTGACAGAACAGGCTATCGGGGATGTGACAGCAGATAGGTGGCATTCGGCAATAGAAGAGACAAGGAAGATTATTTCCGAAGCATGGGAAAAGGAGGGAGTTGAAGAGCAGCAAATGGAGGATTTTGTAATTTCACTTGGGCGGGAAGACAGCAGTGACAGTAGTAGCTCAGATGAAGATGTTCCTTTACCAACCAACAATGAAGATGATCTTGGGATAGCGCCACTGCAATGATAGCCGGGAAGCAAAAACAACTGATGCTTTAACTACTACTTCTGTTCTTTCATTCATTTTTTATGTTTTTACATACAGGTAGCTCAAAGCATTAATAACACATGTACCAAATGTATCATTAATGTTAAGGAAATCAAGCAATTTATTGAACTCTGTATTGCCAGAGCCTGTATTCTCATATAGCTTCCCAAATTATCTCACTTCACACACCCACATGTGCCTCCCCGATGGCACAGTGGTAGGGTAAGTGTAATCAAGTAGTCCTGGGTTTGATACCCTGTCGAGGCACAAAGTGGATCGGATCCCACTTCCAACTGTAGGTCCATTCCAGATTAACCGTAGTGTGCATAAAGTGGACTTTAAAACACCAACTCAATCAATCAATTCACACACAATTGATTTGTTCTTGATAAATTCTTCTCCGTAATACAGTAACTCAGTTCTGTAAAATTTTGTTTTAGAGGTGAATTTTTGTAGGTTCCTCAAAATATAATTTAAAAACGTGTTAACGGAACGAAGTTGTACGTAATTTGTATAGCAGTGGGTTAAGAAAATTATTTATTTGACTTTTATTTTTATGATTAATAAGTAGAACCTTACTGGTAATGTGCGAATTACTCACAATTAAATATAAACTTTAGGCTAAAAGATTAAAAAATCCGCAACTTACGTGTGTGAGTATGAAATTTTTCGTACTACGTTTCGGAGGTTACACTACCTCCTTCTTCAGGTTGAAACGATGCTATTCAGACACCTGACATGGTGCCTCGTCGTGAAAGTGAAGGTTAAGGATTTAGGTTAAAAAGTTGCTTGAAGGACACTTTCTAAAAAAGAATATAAATTACACATCTAAAACCGCGCAATACTATAAAAACAAAAGAACATCCAAGGCTGAAGTCGGCGAACTGCCGACCAATGCTCAGGGTAGGCGAATGCACAGTGTCAGCCCGTACCTGGGGAAAGGGAACTTCCCCTCCTCAATCCTTCCAAACTGGGGCTCGGGAGTCACCAATCCAAGGAGAAGTCGACCTCCACCTCGGCGGCTTTCCTAACCTCAGGAGTGACATGGAAGCCCATCTCGTCCCTAAACGCTGCGGCTTTATCCCATTTTTTAAAGAAATTAACCCAGCCGTCTTCTAAATTCCCATCGTCCCTGTTAAGTTTATTCCAATTTTTCGCGCATATATAGGCAGCTTCATATACGTTTCTGTCCAATTTATTGTTAATCTCCCTAATAACCTCCCTTTTAGCAATTTTATGTCGGTTAACCAATATGTGTTCAGACAATCCAGTTTTGGGTATGCCCTCCTTTACGTCCTTATCATGCTCTCCCCACCTAACTTGCATACTTCTCCCGGTTTGTCCCACATATTCCTTTCCGCATTCACACACTATCCTGTACACTCCCTTCCGCTCTTCAGGGTTATTGCGCCTATCCCCCCTCCCTTTCTTATAGGATGTAAAGTGCTTTTCAATACTCCGGGGCGCTCTTACCCCACATTTTATTCCGTAACCCCTCACGGACTTTTCAATTTTCTCTGAGACCCCCTTAAAATACGGGATCCCGACAAAATATGTGTTTTTTTCACCGTTACCTATCTCAGTTTTTTTACCCTCTTTGTCATTTTGCGATGTTTCTTGCCTAATAATCCTTTTGGCTTTCCTAGCTACTTTTTCCAGGTCGCGGATAGTGTACCCATTCTTTACCCCCACCTTCCTTATCCATTCCCCTTCTTTCTCTTTCCCTTTCTCGTCATTGCACAGTCTTTCGGCGCGAATGAAAAAGTTAAGAAAAACATTTAATTTAGTCCTATTCGAATGTTGGGATCTCTTATGGAGGTACAGCTCTCCAGCTAACGGTTTATGGAAGACCCCTGTTACGATCCGTTGTCCGGTTTTTGTAAGGCACAAGTCAAGAAAGTGGATCTTTCCGTTGGCCATATCTTCCCTAGTAAACCCAATCCTGGGGTCCTGCTTCCCCAATTGGTCGAAAATGCTGTCAAGTTTGATTTCATTCCCTATGATGAGGATGTCATCTACATATCTCCCATAATATTTTACCTCCCCCCTCCCCCCTGCATGCTCCATAGCGGCTTTTTCGACATAGTGCATGAAGATGTTGACCACGAGACCAGAGATGGGATTGCCCATGGCCAACCCTTCTTTTTGTCGGAAGATTTTATCGTTAACGTAGAAGTAATTGTACCCCGTAATGAGAAAAAGTAGCTAGGAAAGCCAAAAGGATTATTAGGCAAGAAACATCGCAAAATGACAAAGAGGGTAAAAAAACTGAGATAGGTAACGGTGAAAAAAACACATATTTTGTCGGGATCCCGTATTTTAAGGGGGTCTCAGAGAAAATTGAAAAGTCCGTGAGGGGTTACGGAATAAAATGTGGGGTAAGAGCGCCCCGGAGTATTGAAAAGCACTTTACATCCTATAAGAAAGGGAGGGGGGATAGGCGCAATAACCCTGAAGAGCGGAAGGGAGTGTACAGGATAGTGTGTGAATGCGGAAAGGAATATGTGGGACAAACCGGGAGAAGTATGCAAGTTAGGTGGGGAGAGCATGATAAGGACGTAAAGGAGGGCATACCCAAAACTGGATTGTCTGAACACATATTGGTTAACCGACATAAAATTGCTAAAAGGGAGGTTATTAGGGAGATTAACAATAAATTGGACAGAAACGTATATGAAGCTGCCTATATATGCGCGAAAAATTGGAATAAACTTAACAGGGACGATGGGAATTTAGAAGACGGCTGGGTTAATTTCTTTAAAAAATGGGATAAAGCCGCAGCGTTTAGGGACGAGATGGGCTTCCATGTCACTCCTGAGGTTAGGAAAGCCGCCGAGGTGGAGGTCGACTTCTCCTTGGATTGGTGACTCCCGAGCCCCAGTTTGGAAGGATTGAGGAGGGGAAGTTCTCTTTCCCCAGGTACGGGCTGACACTGTGCATTCGCCTACCCTGAGCATTGGTCGGCAGTTCGCCGACTTCAGCCTTGGATGTTCTTTTGTTTTTATAGTATTGCGCGGTTTTAGATGTGTAATTTATATTCTTTTTTAGAAAGTGTCCTTCAAGCAACTTTTTAACCTAAATCCTTAACCTTCACTTTCACGACGAGGCACCATGTCAGGTGTCTGAATAGCATCGTTTCAACCTGAAGAAGGAGGTAGTGTAACCTCCGAAACGTAGTACGAAAAATTTCATACTCACACACGTAAGTTGCGGATTTTTTAATCTTTTAGCCTAAAGTTTATAAGTAGAACCTATTTGTTTATACGTAATTTGCCCTAATTTTCAAGAAATACATTTCATTTGTACATTCTGAAGGTTCAACAATCGCGGCGTGACAAAGAAGGCAAAGAGAGGCAGCATGAAATCAAAGGAGAATGATTTGCCACAGTTGTTCATAACACAAGATGCATTTTCTTTTGTTGGTAATTGTGATACGATACAACATTAAGTAAAAAGATGCCGGTAGCTGATGCTTGCAATGTACCATAATAAAAGCACTACAAAGGTTCTTTCATTGAAGATTTTCAGTTGCTGTGCAGAGCAGGAAAATAAAATGTTTCATGCTTGCCAGAATGTAAAATTCACACTGGAAGATAACGTCAACCTATAAGAAACTTCAGATTCAAACTTCTAGATTCGTTAAATTATCACTTTACGATTGAAATAACATATATTAGCATACTGATACGTACGTTCTTAATTTCGCGTGACGTTTTTTCCCGAGCTTGCCAACAGCTGACTAGCCTGTCCGTGTGTTTGTGCGAACATGGCAACGTAGAAACCCCCCAGCCACATGGCAGCCAACGAGGAGACAGAATTTGGTCACGTTCTGCCGTTCTGCGTTCTGATCGCACGCCACTTCTTATCGCGTCCATACTGTAAGTGTTGCAAAGTAATTGTTGATAATGTTACATCTATTGCAAAAAAGTAACTGGTTAGAGATAAAGCTAGTTACATATGCAATTACTCAACTGTTACTTGCAACTGTATTACTTGAAACTAGTTACTTTTAAAATAACACTGATAGAATGTTCCTGGATTTCACACTTTCCAACATTTTTAGTTCTTTCACATTAGTTCCCTGAAAAATATAAATTTGAACTGTAGCTATAGATTTGCCAATAAACCCAGGGGTTGAAATTCATAATATCTTCAATTATATTTCTTACAGAGGTAAACATTTTCTGCATCTTTAGTATTGTTCCAATTGAATTGCTTAAAAATTTCATTTTAGGATATCACCTTTCACTACAGTAATTATAATTGTTTGTGTAGCTTCAGGAGCTAAGGGCATTCGGTGGCCAAACCCTGATCTTACTGCTGAAATCCCTGGTTTGAGACCTGGGCTGGGCATGGGATATTCTTTCTGAGTCACTTCAGCAACATCACTTGATAAAAATTTCGAGGGGACAATTCACAATAGATGTTATATTTATCAAAAATGTAAATTATGCACATTTTCTTTACTCTCCCACCCCCATATTTTAAAGTGCACAAATACCACAAACTTTTGGTTTCATGATTTAATTATTTACACTCTTCTCATGTGTTTCATTTCATTTTATGTTGTATCAATTTTCCTTTCTTTGGCAAATTATCTAGGAGTTTTACAACTGAAACACTGGAGTGGCTTTATTTCTCTTAGATTTAAAAAGGGGATGAAAAAATGACAAAGAAGGGTGAAAGTCTTTGACAGCTAATCACTTATTCCCCCAGAGAGTAGCATTTAGAGATAAAGCTAGTTACTTTTAAAAATAGCTAGTTACACTTACAATTACTCAACTGTTACTTGCAACTGTATTACTTGAAACTAGTTACTTTTAAAATAACACTGATAGAATGTTCCTGGCTATCACACTTTCACTGGTTGCTGCTGATGGCTAGTAACAATAAGTGGCCTGTAGTGCTTTCATAGGAGACACTCAGCTGTAGAAACCAAAGTGGATTTGGTTGTTTCTAGAAACCTGCAACTAACCTCTATGTAGAACTTGATATTCTAGGATACTTTCCTGGAGTAAAACTCCAAAATCAGTTGTTGTTCAAGAAAACATTGATGCTGTGCAAAACCCAATACTGCAAGATCGTCATGTGACATACTGTGAGATTGAGGCAACCATAGGCATTAGTTCCAGCAGAATATATAAAATATTACATGATCATTTAGCTGTGAGAAAGGTATGTTCTTGTTGGATCCCACACAATTTGACAAAAACTCAAAAAGATGCTCGCGTCAATTGGTGCAAACAAATGCTCAATAAATACAATCGTGGTGTTTCAAAAGACGTATATAAGATTGTAACAGGTGACGAATCATGGATATATGCATATGAGCCGGAACGTAAACAGCAGTCGACTGTATGGGTGTTTCAAGATGAACCCAATCCAACAAAAGTTGCTTGCGCTCGAAGCACATTGAAACAAATGGTCGCCTGTTTTTTTTGGGAAAACTGGTCATGTGGCAACTGTGCCTTTAGAGGAATGTAGAACGGTCAACTCTGAATGGTACACAACAATTTGTTTGCCAGAGGTCTTCGGTCAAATACGGAAAACAAACAAACACCGTCGGATCATTCTTCATCAAGACAATGCCAGCTGTCACACATCTGGTCTAACAACCGACTTTATGAACAGTCAAAAAATCGAATTGATGGGTCATCTGCCGTACAGTCCTGATTTGGCACCCAATGAGTTCTTTTTGTTCTCGAATGTCAAGAATAAATTGCGTGGACAACGATTTTCATCAGCGGAAGATGCCGTTGATGCGTTCAAAAACCATATTATGGAGGTGTCTCAAGAAGATTGGAAAAACTGCTTTGACAAATGGTTCGAAAGAATGCAAAAGTGTATTGACCATAAAGGAGAATACTTCGAAAAACAATAAATCAGTTTTCAATGCCAAATTCCTATTTTTTCATTGTTAGGCTCAAAATATAAATAGTGACCCTCGTAGCTAGTGTATTTTACTTTATGTTTCCCAATTCTGCTTTTGTATTATTTCAGATTATGTAGTAGAGAATCCATTGGTCTCATAAAGAGAAGCATCTGTGAATGAGATCTTGAAGAAATTGAAAAATTACTTGCAACATCACAGCCACATAGAGAGAGACCACAGCAATAACAGATACCCTGCTTCAACTAAATCAGGAAGGGAAGAACAATCTTTGAGGTAAGTGATTGACTTTACATTTTCCTTTTAATTTCTCTCTTCCTTCTTAGTGGATTTGCTTTCTCTTAGCGCTCTCCCTTCTCCTTTGTGTACTCAGTTCTTCCCCTCCCTTCATTACTTTGAGTAATGGAATATTCTTCTCCTTCTCCTCTCTTTGGACAACACACTTCTCATTACCCTCCCTTCTATATTAAGTCTACTCAATGGCCAAGTTGATTAAGTGCTTCACTTTTTAACTTGCCACTGAAGTTTTCAAATTCACATCTCAGCCTGCATATGGGTGTTCCAAATGTGCACCATCATTTATTTCATCAAATTGCCGCTCATGGGTTAAAGACATGCATCTTCCTATCATCCTCTGTTCTCTTCGGAGGACTTGTTTCATTTTACCTTCATCCATTCTCCTTGTGGAACTTTACCTCTGCTCTCTTCTTTTCTCCTCAGAGGAATTGCCACTTACTATATCCCTCTCTTCTTAAATATTCTCCACTGGTCCTCTGAGGACTTGCCTCTTTTTATCTTCTTTCTATCTACTAATAGGAAATATAGAATATCCTTGTTTTATCCTGCAATAATACTTGGAAGACTTGCTAGATTCACTTGTTCCTCCCATCTTCCTTGAGGACTTCATTCTTCCTATTTTACTAAGTTTTCCTGTTGTCTCTTCACATCCTTATCCTCTGTCCTTTTGAAATTATCTTTCTATTATATTTCTCTTATTTCTCTGTAGGATTGGTATCTACTATTTTCATCGCCATTCTACAAGGTGATCCAAAAAGGCCGCCCCTTTTCAATTGGTGTGCATAACATTATTTAGGCGAATAATTGCAAGCTACAAGGACAGAAGTGTTGCACAGACACGGGAGTTTGATACAAGATATGTCAATCAGGTTGTGAATGTCACATCACATCACGTCTCACTTAAGTTTTGAATATAACATCACTCAGGTGAGCACCACCGTTGTTGGAGCACTCATGAAGCCGAGCCACGAAGCTACGCCGCAATGTATTCTCCAGCATAGCAACCGGAATAGCAGCGATTTCACGGCGGATGTTCGCCTCCAGTTCCTGGATCGTTCCTGGGCAGGTTTCGTAGACCCGGGACTTCGGGTATCCCCACAAGAAAAAATCAGCTGCCGTCAGATCCGGCGAACGTGCCGGCCAAGCCACGTCGCCATATTGGGAGATGAGGTGGCCGGGAAAAACTCCCATGTCTGTGCAACACTTCTGTCCTTGTAGCTTGCAATTATTCGCCTAAATAAAGTTATGCTCACCAATTGAAAAGGGGCGGCCTTTTTGGATCACCTTGTATTACTACTTATTTGTATTCTCCATGGATGAGTGCTTTATCTCATCATCTTTCTTTGTCCTTAGAGAACTGATATCCTTTCATTCTCTTCTTCCCTGAGTGGTTTTTCCTCCTCATCTTTCTGAAAGACTTGCATCCTCTTTATAGTTCCCTTCCTTCTGTTTTAAGGATATGTTTTCCCCTACCTCCTCCTCTTCTCCAAGTTCAAGAAAATTATAATATATCTCTCTCTCTTTCTCTCTCTCTCTCCCTCTCTCTCTCTCTCACACACACACATACACACACACTTTCTAGGAGCAAGAGCTCCTTATTTATCATGAAACCTTTCTCTTTGAGCCATGGTCGTCTTCTGTTAGTCTCCCTTCTCTTTGAGGAAAGTATTTCACCAAGTTGAACAGAAGACATAAGAACGAGTCTACCATGGATAACGAAAGGTGTGAGGAGCAAAAGAAACCATCAAGTGGAAGAGAAATGTCAGAAGGAACAATCTCCTCCTCCTCCTCCTCTTTTTAATCTCCATCTCATTCCTCTTCCATCTTCTTGGAGGACTCAGTTTTTTCTGTCTCCTTTTTCCCCTTGGTGGATTTTCTTCCACCTCTCACTCCTCCTGCCACTCTACATGGAGTACAAAATTCTTCCTGTCTCCGCTCTTCCATTTGGGGATTTTGTTTCTTCTATCACCTGCCATTATCCCCCTTCAATTTGTAACATTATTTTGCTTCTATTACCTTCCATTCTCAATCAAGGACTCGGTTCTACTTATCTCCTCCCTTTTACCTGGTGTATTATCTTCTTCATCGTATCTGCCATTCCCTGTGGATGACACAATATTTCCTATCTATCCCCTTCCATTTGAATGTGAAACAAATTGAAGAAAGTGTTGTAGTGGGAAACTAGTTTTTTCCACAATAAAAAACAATTCCCCTGCACATTTTGCTTCCTGTGAAGAGAATTTGAAACCTTGCAATTATTATTATTATTTATTATTTGAAGAAGGGTTACACTAAAGCTTACAGTATTTTTACACAGAAAGAGTTACTATACAAACAGCTTTTTGCCCTACATGAATTATTTTGTTAAGCTATACAACGGAAGCAAAAAGAGGAAGACAATCCACCTGGTGGAAGAGAGGATCAGTTGGGCCCTCCAAGGAGAATTGTCAGATATAGGAGGAAATGAGTCAAAGCAGATAAGGAAAGGGAGACAAGAAGAACTGATGCTTCCAAGGAGAAGACAGAGAAATAAGAGGAAGATATTCAACCAAAGGTAAGACAAGGAGATTGTAAGAACATCCTTCAAATAGAAGAAAAGGAGATGAGAATAATCAAATGGAAAAGGGTAGAAATGAAGTATTAATGTATCCATTGGAAATGGAATTTTGAGAGGGGGAAAGTCATCTACCAAATCGAAGAGAGGCTGTTGGAAAATGACTATTTTATGGAGAATGGAAGATGAGAAAATAATCTACCAGATAAAGTATGGGAGATACGAAGAATTGAATACTCGATTGAGAATGGAAGCTGAGAGTTGGAACAGAATCTATTAAGTGGAAGAGGGGATATAAGAAGAACTGAATTGTGTAATCATAATGGAAGGTGACAGGAGGAAAGGAATCCACTAAGTGGATAGGAAGAGCTGTTTCCTTGAAGGAAAAGATGACAGAATGCTGAGTCTTGCATGGAGAATATAATGCAATAGAATAAAATGAATCCAACTAGTAAAAATGGGGCTATAGGAAGAACTGAGTCATATCATACAGAGAGATTGGCAGGTTAATGAATTACAGGAATCCACCAAGTGGAAGAGGAGAGATAGGAAGAACTGAATCCTCCATGTGGTATGGAAGGTTAGAGAAGAAAGAAAATCTTGCAATTGGAAGAATGAGAAATAGGAGCACAGGAGTACTCAAAGCAGAAGGGAAGGGGATTGGAAAAATGTAAGCTACCAAGGAGAGATAGGATGAACGTAATCCTTCAAGAAGAAGCAAAATATATATCAGGAAAATTCCATCAAGGAGGGAGATCATGAGAAATGGAGAATGAAGTCCTGCAAAAGTACAGAAGTTGGTCATTGAAACTGATAAAGCTGTAACGCAGACACAAATCTTCATTAATATGGTGTTGGCAGTGACATGTCCCTCTAGAACAATCAGTGGTCCCAAAGAATGCAACGATATTGCACTCCATACCATCATAAATCAACCTCCCCCATATCTTTCATTCTGGGCACTAAGCAGTGTGGTTGGTATGCTTCGGATGGACTTCTCTACACGGAAACTCTTCCAGATGTCAGAAGAACAGCGAACCTTGGCTCATCTGAGAACTTGCCACGTTTCAGGTTGTCTAACGTCCATGATTTGTGCTGCTGGCACCAGTAAAATTGCTTTTTGACATTTGTTCTAGTGACCAATAGTTTCAATGTGGCAGACCTGCCATGGATGTTTGCCCTATGAAGTTCTCGACAGTTGGTTTTGTTAACTTGCAGTGGTGGTTTTATGCTTTTTGGAGACAATACTCTTCAACACCCTGACATCCATGTTAGACATCTTCCACTTCGCCCGACAGTTACTCCTCCTGTGTGTGGTTAGTCCTTCATTCTGGTATGCTAGTAGTGTAAAAACCCCTATAACCAGGACGAGAAAGTATGAACCCCCCTCTGGCAGATTTGCCTACACTTAAAACTTGCTCAACATGCCCATATGAGCTTTTTGCTCAAGTGTGGAACCCCGTCTAATCCAAGATTTTTGTAAAAATGCCCTCGGGAATTTCCTGAGAAAGTATGACCCCCCTCAGATTGATTTGCCTACACTTATAAAAGGCACTTCTGTGAGATTGTTGTCCATAAACCTGTCAAAAATATGCCCCTCTTGATATTTTTTTTGGCCACACCTAAAACTATGCCAAACGTATTAACACACACACCCACACTCACCCACACCCACACACACCCACACACACACACACACTGACCTTGATCTTGACCTTGACCTTGACTATTTTTTCGATTATTTTTTCGATTATTTTGACATTGACCTTGACTTTGACCTTGAGATGATCTTGACATTGACCACACCCACCCACATACACACCCACATACACACCCACACCCACCCACACCCACCCACATACACACCCACACCCACCCACATACACACCCACACCCACCCACACCCACCCACATACACACCCACACACACCCACATACACACCCACACACACCCACATACACACCCACACCCACCCATACACACCCACACACACCCACACCCACCCACACATATTTACTTCAGGTCCACTTGTGGCCTATTTCTGGTTTATTTATATTGCATCATGTTTTGCAACAAATTATTACCCAATATTATGTATTAGACATGTGTTGTTTTCTGATTGGTTGGTTATGACATAATGTGATGATGTGTTATATTCTGATTGGCTTATTGTTTCAGATATTTTCAATGCGGTCCGTGCTTAGGGTATATAAAGAGATTTTGCATTGCATATCAGCCAGTATTGTGAGAGTTGTTAAAGAGTGAGGGTGTGTTGTTGCAGTGCTGCTCATATTTTTTAAATACAAAAATATTGCAGATTTGTATAAATTGAATTACAAATCTATTTGATTTAATATATAGAATTTTTAACAACCTGTCATAGGTTTATTAAGTATAAAGTTTTGATTTGGCCCCAAGAAATTTTATATAAATACCAAAGCCAAAAATATTAACACACATACACACATACACACACACACAAAATATACAAAACACACTGCTGAACCCAACTGATATTTTTTATTAAGCATAGAATTTTGATTTGAATCCCAAGAAATTGTATATAATAAACAACAACAAAAATGCCAAATCAAAAATATTGTAATCAATGCAAAAATAATATATCCAGCCCCAATTGGGCTAAGCATCAAAAGATTTGTAATCCAGACAAATGCAGAACTCCCACAAAAATATGCCCAAAATCCCATAGAAAATATAGCATGGAATACTTCACTTATAAACATAAAGGTACTTGCTCTGCACAGTCATTAACACTGCCCCCACAACCATCTACATCTGGTCTGAAAAGGAAGCATGAAACACCTGTTAATGCTGGACCGGCAAAGCAGCCACGCTATGAACCCATCCATAGCAGTTTTAACGGCCAATTAAGGGATCACCGTTTTGTATCAGAGCCAAGATGTGGTATTAAGAATTTTTTGAACAGTATAAATCCAGATGTGCAGGCAATTCTAAATGCACAAAATGGTTCTGATAAGCTGTCTCTCAAATTGTTTACACAATATAAGAAGCCAAATGGCACAAAATTTACACAGCCCCACATAACAGAAACTGTACCGGTATATACAAATGCAAATTCGGACAAAATAATAAGCAGTTTGATAGATCAATTGAATATTAAACACTCTGAATTTGCGGCAAAAGAATCAGGATGGAGCCTATGCGGATCTCCACACAAGCTCTATGTTAATATTTCTGAATTCAGCCCATTACAAGGATCTACATATTTGCTATTACCTGCCAATATCAAAAACAAAACAGCCGTGGTTAATATAAAAAATAATGATGAGAAATGCTTTTTGTGGTGTATTTTAGCTGCTTTGTATCCAGTTTCAAGGCATCCTGAGAGAATAACTTATTATAAACAACATGAAAATGATTTTGATGAGGCAATGGAGGGTTTAGAATATCCAATGCTTGTTTAGAATATTGATAAATTTGAAAAAAAGGCCAGGCACATCAATGGCAAACAATTATCTATTAATGTATTTACTTGTTCTACTGGCCGTGACAATTGCTTGATAGATCCTCTCAGAATCAGTACACTTGATGATGAATCTGCTATTCCGATTGATCTGCTCTTAATTAAAGGAGATGGTACATATCATTACACTCTGATAAGATATAAAACGGGCATTTAAAAACAAACCGGTTATAACCGGTTATACAAGTGTCATGTGCCATCGGGCACTTAACAAGTGCAATCAGGTGACCCTGTGTCGGGATGTGTCATGTGCCCCTCTTGCATCTTGGAACATGCGTGTTAGAACATGTTATTTCCCAGTAGGGAACAGTGCATCTTGGGCTAAACTGGTTATAACTGGTTATACAAGTGTAACTTGTCATCGGGCACTTAAGAAGTGCAACTTAAGGCTATGCCTACCCCTCTGCAAGAGGCTACCCCTCTGCAAGAGGCTACTTACACTCACTTCCGGTCCACTTCCGGTCTACTTCCGGTCCACTTCCGGTTTACTTCCGGTTTACTTCCGGTTTACTTCCGGTTTACTTCCGGTCCACTTCCGGTCCACTTCCGGTTATACAGTGTAACTTGCCCCTATCGGGTACTTAACATCAAGTGCAATCACGCGACTCTGTGTCAAGGGTGTGTCGCATGATCTTTCTTGCATCTTGGTCCAAGTTTACCCACACCTATTTTTGCATCTTGGGCATAAAGTTCTGATACTTATTTCATGATAATAAATAACCCAATGAAAAATAATGCCAATGAACCTGTTTGGATTTAAGAAACATATTCAACCTGTAGAGAAAACAGCTGTAAACATGGATGTAATTAAAGAAATTCATCGCCAATTAAAAGGAATAATTATCATCCATCTGAATAGTATCTGGTATCAGGTTGATGAGGATACAGGGAAACAATTGCTTGTGTTCAATAATAATCTTGCATCTTACAGAATTCCTGTCACAGGTAAAATTCAAATATCTGTTTCTTTTAGCACGGGGGAAGGGAGGCCCCCTACGGGGGTAAATATACATATAGGTAGAAATCTGTATAGAATTAAACACAATAATATGAACCCCGACAGCACATACGATGTAGAGAAAGATGATTATCTCTATGCAGAAATTATTGGCGAGTATGATAAGCTAATCCCCTTCTTCATGGAAATTAAATTAATTTATTCTCTCATGAATATATAAAAATACCGTGAACAAAAAATAAAATTAAATAACACATATTCGAAAATTAATATACATAATGGATATATTTGGAAACAGAAGAAGACAAGAAATACCAGATAATTCAAGTGACATTGCCAGACTAGATGAAAGATTAAAAAAGCTTAAAGCTGACTTGTTAATCTTACAGAATTCACTAAGTTTAAACATACAAACAGAGATTACTAATCTCCAAACTCAATTGATTAACCCCATAG
The DNA here is from genome assembly GCF_977018435.1 of Lepisma saccharinum. Lineage (NCBI taxonomy): Eukaryota > Metazoa > Arthropoda > Insecta > Zygentoma > Lepismatidae > Lepisma > Lepisma saccharinum. The sequence goes on from NC_139256.1 coordinate 48,787,115, forward strand.
TGAAAATTGATAGTGAACTCAAATCCCTACTTGAAAAATATACAAATTTAGCATCCATAGACAACCTTCAAAGCTTGGGGGAGAGTGTAGGCAAATTGAAAATTGAACTTGAGAAATTTAGACAAATACAAACAACTGCTACAGAGCAATTAAAACAAGAATTAAACAATCAAGCGAATACTCTTCGCACAGAACTGCTTTCTATTATTCAAAATATCAAAACTCAGGGGGAATATGAACAGCTCAATGCCAGTATTGCAGAATTACAAGAGCAGTTTCAATCTTTTGAGACCCCTTCACTGGAAAATATTAAAACTGAACTCCAAACAGATCAGTTGCATACAGCTATAGCAGAAGTTCAAGCTAAACTACAAACATTAGAAAATTTTATCGATAATCTTCCTTCATCTTCAGAATTAAATGCTATCGCACGCAGCGTTGCCAATATCAAGCTACAGTTAGAAACTTATGAAGATTTTGGTAAGATACAGGGTACCATAGCTCACATTGAGGATACTTTGACTACTATGAGAAATGAATTAACAAATGTACAAGAAACTCTAGAATTCAAGTTGCCAGGTATAACCAAAACTTTAAACATTATTCAAGAACAAATCACCAAATTTGAAAATCTGAATACCGAAACTGAATTATCGCATTTTCACCATCTCATAGATAACATTCAGAACAAATTGCAAATATTACAGCAATCTACGCCAACCCAAGATGACTTAAAGCACCTTCAGGATGCCTTGAGCAGTGTTGCAGATGCCAGCGAGTTAAATGTTGTGAAATAAGCCTTGACCACACTTCAAAACACTGTAGCTAATTTGCCTACTTCCCAAGAGTTAAGATCTGTAAAAAGAGCAGTGAATAGAATTCTCCAGTCAGAGGACATCAAAAACATACAGGAAGAGATTGGTGTAATTCAAAATACTATTAATACTTTACCTACCAACCAGATAATCAATGAACTTCATGCATTATTTGCGGAAATCAAAAATCAAGTGCACGATCTTGCAAGCCAGAGTACCAAATTCAAACTTGTAGAGAGTTTACAAGAGATTATATCAAACATCAAGCTACAGCTTGCTACTCTGGAATCTACTCAAGAATCAGCATTATCTAATTTCACCACACAACTCCACAACCTCAAGGAAGAGTTCAAACGATTGCATGTTGATGTGAGAATCAAACCTAGCTACAGTGAAGTAGTACAAACCATAGAGGAACACCTGGAACAAATATTAAGCAGGTTGGAGGAACAAGAATTAAAACATTTTTTTACTGTTGATATTGTTAGACTACAGAGTATTCCAAATACTAGAGGTCGCTGGACATATGTCAATGCAGGCAATGTTTACAAATTGTACCCTTACAATCAGTCTCATGAATTTTTCCTCGATGGTAATATTAAATTTCTCAAATTTGGTTACTTGAAGAGTGGTAAGCATTTTGAAGTACCACAGTTCACCATACAAAGAAAAGATGGTGTTCATAGAGCACTTCAGATACCTGTTGCATACTGGGATGAATCTGCAAAAAGATATAAAGTACATGAGGATGAACAATTATCTGTTTTTAATGTAGAAGCAGGTGATCAATTATTATTTGAATTGAAACAATTATACCCAGAGGATAATCCATTTTATGTCATATTCTCTTATACCATTAGATGTCAAGACAAGATATAGTTTATGAATTACATAAGCCAGCTCGTCGCAACTACAAGCGATTGAGTGTGGTGACAAAGGGTATAGATGATCTGTTTCAAGCAGATCTGATAGAAATGTCAACAGGAACTTTGAAAAATTTACATAAGATAAATCATAATTACAAGTACATGCTTACAGTTATCGATACATTTAGTAAGTATGCATGGGCAATTCCCCTAAAATCCAAAACAGGTGCTTGTGTTGTTGAAGCTTTTAAATTGATATTTAGCAAAGGCAGGACACCAAAATATCTACAGACAGATAGAGGAAAAGAATTTTATAATTCTACATTTAGCAAGTTAATGGAACATTAAACATTATTCTACATATAGTGATCTCAAAGCAAGTATAGTGGAAAGGTTCAATAGAACATTAAAACATCTAATGTGGAGGCAATTTACTCTACAGGGTAATTACAAGTGGATAGATATTTTACCTAGCCTAGTTCATAATTATAATAACTCAGTACACAGTACTATTCACATGAAACCAGCTGAGGTAACTAAAGCTGATGAGGCAAGATTGATTTCTACTGTTTACTGTAATAAATATAAACATACAATTAAGAAACCAAAATTCAGAATAGGAGAACAAGTAAGAATTAGTAAATTTAAACATTTATTCGAGAAGGGATTTACTAAGAATTGGTCTACAGAGTTATTCACTATAGTTCAAGTTTTGCCAGGGAAATACCTATATGATAAAAGATAGTAGCAATAAAATACTAAAAGGGAGATTTTATGAAGAGGAGCTCAGTAAAACAAAATATCCAGACACATATCTAATTGAAAAAGTATTACTTAAAAAGAATAATAAACTTTATGTTAAATGGCTTGGATTAGCAGAGAAAAGTTGGATGGATGCAGACAAAGTTATTCTTTGACACCAACATGGAATGTTGTACAGCGATTGCCAGATATAGCAAAAACTACTAAGAGAAATGGTGAGTTGCTGCCTGATCACATAAGATGCCTCATAGTAGGGCCTTCAGGTTGTGGGAAGACTACCTTGCTTGTAGATAATTTTTTGCTGGCCCCTAACTGGTTACACTGGAAAATTAGACACTTGTATGTATTTTCAAGAAGTTTAGAACAACCAAAATACCAGCAACTCATGAAGGTGTATGAGGGACTTAACATATCTACATTTGATTCAAAAGTAAAACCTCTCGATCACTGTTTGAAGAATTCTGTTGTTGTTTTTGATGATGTGATTCTAGAAAATCAGAATGAGATAAGAAATTTCTTTACACAGGGTAGACATAGGGAAATAGATTGCTTTTACTTAGCTCAAACTTACTCCAAGATTCCCAAGCAGTTATTAAGAGATAATACAAATTTAATTTGTTTATTTCGCCAAGATCATACTAATCTGAAACATGTTTACGATGACTATGTTGGGGGAGATTTAAATTATAATCAATTTTCAAAATTCTGCTCTTCATGCTGGAACACCGATGATTTTGGATTTGCTACGATCGACATGACAAGAAAACCTAGCAATGGGAAATTTAGAAATAAAATCAACGACTTTTTGAACGTCGAAACATTATAAATAACTATCAATCAAAAAATATAAATATGTCAAAACATAAAATTGATGATAATTTAAAATTACATGAGTATCTTGCTAAACGCTTTAAGGGGTGGAAGGATGAGAACATAGGCTTTTATGAGCAGCGCAAGCATCAAGATCAGCCTATTATAGATGCTATCAGTGGTCTTGGTAAGGAAATTAAAAGCATCACAGAGCAAAATAAAGATCTCATCAATGATTTGGTGCCTCTCACTGCTAAAAACTATGCAGACTTCCCTCCTATCCCCTTATCTAGCATTCACACACCTTTAGCACTTAAAGAACCTCCTAGACCAGCTATACAACAAGAATCAGAGAAGAAAATTGAGTTGGGGCCCTTGGCAAGGGATTATTTGAGTACAGGCAAGTTTGAGAAAGATGAGGTCTTTGGACTGTACCCTACTATGAAACCTAATGAAGGAGCAGTTTGGAAAATAGGGAAGTCTAGAGTGACATTCGAGGGGGACAACATAAAAGTCAATTTGGGTGATGAAAACAGTTGGTCAAGGTACCCTGGTACCCCTGGTCTATGGGAGCTCTTAACCAAGAAGCAACCAAAACATTTTACTGAAGAAGACTATCAAAGTTATTCAGATATTCTTATACTATCTGATGCCTTGTATCAAAACAACGATGCTAGTCAGAACAGAGTTAAATCAAGTAGTGGAGACAAGTACAAGAACCTTATCAAGCCCATCTGGAACCAACTCAAGACTGGAAGTGGTATCAAGCAATATAATACTTTAGCTAAAGAGTTTGTGTGGATTAATGATGTAAGAAAACTTATAGACAGGCTGTTGGTGATAGCAGGGGAAGAGAATGCTGGAAACAACAATTTTTACAATGAGAAGATGGGTATTGTAGATATGATTAGTAACAAGCTAGCTACTTTTATTGCAAATGATCCTAAAGGCATAGGATACTTGATTAAAATTATCAATACTCTACCACCTAAATTCTGGAACATGGCAGAGGGTAAAGGCTTAGTTAATGATATTATTAATAAACTGCCATTTGAGGTACATGTTCCTGGCTATCAGTACTGTGGTCCAGGTACCAAACTTGACAAGCGATTGAAGAGGGGAGACAAGGGAGTTAATCCTCTCGATGCAGCCTGCAAGGAACATGACATTGCTTACAATAGACATGCAGATCTTGATACTCGACATGTGGCTGATCAAAAATTAGAAGAAGCAGCATTTGGAAGATTAACCAGCAGAGATGCTTCGTTGGGTGAAAAAATAACTGCATTGGGTACAACAATTGCTATGAATACAAAACAAAAGTTAGGGTGGGGTTTGTAATATAAATATATATAAATACCCTTAAATAATAATAATAAACAACATGAAACCTAAAGGTGTTGTCTACCAGATTCCATATCATAATCTTAAAAATTTAAAAATTAATCCAATTTTAACTAAAAAACAACAAGAGAAGAAGAGAAAATGTATAGCCAAAGGGAATGGAATGAAATTATTACTTAGCTCATCACAATTAAAAAGGTTGCAAAATAGAAGAAAAAAATCACATAGTGGTGGGTTCATATTTAGCATCCCTGCCATCTTAGCTGCTCTAGGGGCTATCGGGAGCTTGGCTGGCGGGAGCGCTGCTATTGCCAAAACTGTAATAGATTCAAAAAAGAATAAAGCAGAACTAGAAGAACAGAAAAGACATAATCTAGCTATGGAGAGCCCCCTACGAGGGGGTAGTGGTGTAAAGTCTAGGGTACTCAGTGGTATGAAATCCAAAGCTCTCAGAAAATTTAAAAAAAAGAAGAAGCACTCACCAACCAAGATATTGAATCTTTAGTTAAAATATTTAAAATTAAGTATTTCAGAGGTGTTTTCATGAGTGACGCTCTCCCTAAAAATAGTTCCCACCCCCCCTCTTGGGGGGCTCGAGAATGTGGTGTGGTTAACTTGGATATGTCCAAAAATATTGGTACACACTGGATATGCTATTATAAACAGAATAACAATGCTTACATATTTGACTCCTTTGGTGGGGTGCCCCCTACAGAATTAATTAATTATTTAAAACATGTAAACATTTATTACAATGATGAGCGTATACAAAATTTCAATCAAATTATATGTGGTCATGTTTGTGTTACCATGCTCAGAATTTTGAATAAAATACATAACATCAAATTAGAAGATTTTCAAAAAGCTGTGTGGTACATTAAGCATGGGAATTTTTCATCTTTCTAGTGAGACATCGATCTTGAAACTACATCTCCATGATGATATCATATATCCAAAATCCATAGCTCTCAGAGCTTTCTACAGCATGTATCTTATTCCAAATGTAACAAATTATAATAATTCTATAGTTGTGGGCAATGAGAAAATTGTTATTCCCCCTGGACAGTATAATTTATCTACTTTACAATCAGAACTTGGCAACAGTGTACTCCTATCTCAGAATTCTGTAACACACAGAGTGGAGATTGTGTCTGCTCAAGAAACGGTATACCTGTCTAGCATGGGTGAGATTTTAGGATTTCCCAACAACACCAAACTAGAACCAGGTATTAGACACATAGGTAAATTCATACCAAAATTCTTGGCTATAGAGACATTGAACATTCACTGCAACATTGCTAAAGGGATGATTATCAAAGCTGAAGAAAATTCAGTTGGTAGACACAAGGAAACAGGTATCATAGCTACATTCAAACCAAATTCTGAATTCATGGAGCCAATTTTCTATTCCCCCATCCCACCAATCTATTTTCCAGTTTCACATGACAAAGTTAATCACATAGAGATAACAATTACAAATGAGAAGAATGAGATAGTTGATTTTGCTGGTGCCAATACCACTGCAGTAATTGAAATAAATATTTAATAAATAAATACCCAAAATGGAAAATATCGAGAGTTATGAATTACAGTCCTTCCCTCCAAACAGGAGGACCTTTGCAAACCTCAATGAACCCAACAAAGAGATCGAGTTTGAAATCACAGCAGGGGATGGGTTTATTCATCCACACAGATCAGATTTGTATATAAAATTTGATATTGTTAAGAAGAGCACTGGTGAAGAATTTCCTCCTACTGCTAATGTGAAACTTATAAATAACTTTGTACCCTTCTTGTTCTCACAAGTTGAAGTCAAGAAGCATGGCACAGTCATAGACAGAATTGATTACCCTGGTATTACATCCACTACAATAGGAACTTTGAAACTATCTAAAGCAGAAAGTGCTTACTACAAAGCTGCTGGATTCGAAGCAGGTACAAAAATTCTAACAAAATCTCACACAGTGTTGTTCCCTATGAGATTGCTATTTGGATTCTTTAGTGATTACAAAGAGATCATGTGGAAAGGAGGTCTTAGCATCATATTTCGTAGAGCACCCAATGATAACAATGCCATCATGAGGTACAAAACTTTAAATGCAGATGGTACAGCAAATGATGCTAGCTTGCCAGAGGCTGTAAAATGTGTTATACAGTCCATGGAACTAAGAATGCCAATTGTTGAATATGAAGCAAATTATTCTCTCAAGTATAAATCCAACATCTTGAAGAATCCAAAAATTCCTTTAGTTTTTTATACTTACCAGTGCATATCTAAAGCTGTAGAAGGCAAGTTTTTTGAATATGATATTACAACACAGTTTCAATCTTTAAGATATGACATGCCAGAGTTTGTAGCTGTACTTTTCCAAACAGCAAGAGATGACAATCAAGAAAAAGACAGCAGCCAGTTTGATGACTGTAAAATTAAAAACATATATTTAAAGAATGGTAGAAATGAAGTGTTCCCCCGTGAAAATTACAATTTGAACATAGCAAATCGAGATTATTTAAAATTGTATGAAGGATACTCTGCTTTTAAGAGAGTTACTGAAGGAAATATGAATATGTATTATGATCCAGATGAATTCATAGCTCATAGGCCAATGTTTCTAATAAATGCTTCAAAAAGAAAATTAGTAGTTATAAATGATAGAACTAATATTAAAATAGTATGTGAATTTCATGATGCACTACCAGAGAACACTACATGCAGTGCAATTTTAATTGTAGAGAAGTCATACATATATGATGTGAAGAATGAAAGAATAATAGAACAATTTTAATTTCTATATGTTTAACAAGTTATCAACCATCCTCCTAGCTCAATTAGGGATGGAGATATAACAATTTTTAAGTTACATCTATCTATGATGAACATTTGTTGCAAGATTTGCTTGTATTATAGTGTCCATACTCTCTTGTATGAACATTGCAATCTAATATTTGCAATTTATTATCATTGCCATTGAGTGCTATTTTGTTTTTTATAGTGGTATGGACACCATCTAATCTACTAGTAAGATGATGAGCTGACATTAATAAGGTTTCATATTTCAATAGGCACTGTTTGAAATCTTCTATTGTGAGTTTAGCAGTACAGCTTAGACTCACACCCTTGGCTTTTTTTATTTCATTTTTGCCATCTATCTTTAAGAAGTACATTTTTGGCCTGAGGCCAGCAAATTCTGATATTATGGACCCTTCCACCTCATCTTTCATTTTTCCTGGGATCATCTGATTTTCAACACTGTACAGTGGATGATCTTTTGGATAGTTACTAAAATCAAAATGTTCTCTCATAGAAAACAGATCACTGTATAAATCATCTATTTTTATTACATATACAAAAGCATCAGTATCCATGTAGGCTATCTGAATATTATTTTTGGGCCTCATAACATCATAATGGAACTTATACATCTCCAATTTAGCTAATTCTAGAACAGCAACACCCACAGCTATTGGTGCATCACATATTACACTGACAGGGTTCCTCTCAATAAGAGTTAGATCATCAGTGATGCTGTTAAAGCTCTTGTATGTGGGGTCATTAATAAGCTTCTGGATTTTTTTAGGATCAGACACCAAAGAGCATCTCACCCTATTTCTTTTATCCTCTAGACATTTCCCATAAATAGAGTTGTTTATTAATTTATACAAATTTTTCTCAACCTTGGAATTTGTCTGTATGCGACGATTTGTATTTTCTTGAATATAAGGGGCTAACCATTTTTGTTGCTCAAATTTCAATCCCTTGTGGATTTTGGTGAGTTTCAAACCATGCTTGACATAATATTGTAACAGTCGATAATGAAGCACATAATTATATTTGTTTTCAAAAGATAACACCAATTTTGTTTCCCCTGTACCTGGAATCTTCTGAGAAACTGGAACCATAGCAAATCCATGGTGTTCATCATGAAGATCAGATGGATATTCTAAATCAACTTCTAATAGACAACCCACTGGATGATCTTCACCCCAATTTAGAAAATTCTGGTTTTCAAGTTCTGCATTAGTCATCCATTGATAGTTCCCAATTGGGAGTGATTGGGTCATGACATAACCATATAAATTGTTCATGTCAATGTATAGTATGTATGTAGAAGATTTGCCAGGATTGTAATCAGCTAGATATTTATTGTTGGCTTTTGCATACCTCAAAGGACACTGTACTATACCACCACGTTTACCAGACTCAATAAACATGAACTGCTCAATATTGTCAACAAGACCAATTTCAACTCCTGTATACTTAAACATAGCCTGCCAGGATAGACCAGGTGTTGTGTAATAATATACAGGATCTAGTTGATATATGTGGAAACACCTACTTCTAAAAGCCTCGAACACATCAGATAATAGGAGGGTATCCAGAATCAAATATTTGTCATGATAATCTCCCATTGTTCTACAATCTAGTGTATTCCAAATTTTCTGGGCATATTGATAATCTTCCTCACTACACTCCTCATCTTGAAGATGATTATAAAATTGTTCTCGTGGTGGTAACTGTGTCTCATTAAATTTATCAAAATTATCCATGTATTGATAAGGTTAGACACCCTTTCTTCTCAGCAATTTCATGTTATCATCACCAAAATATTTCTTCGTGTGAACAAATTCACTATCGGTTAATTGTTTCACCAGAGTTGCCAAGCTACTAGATAGAAATTGGTATGAATCAAGAAACCTGAGAGAAACAATTTTTCCATTTTTTAATCTAATAGTTTTCTCTATGGTGATATATTTGTCTTTACTGCGTGGTATAATATTAATATCCTCTGCATCATATCCCAATTCTGAGATAAACAAGTGTGCATCAAAATTTTGCAAATTGTGAATAAATACTGGAATAAATTTGTATCTCTGTATTTTCAAGTTACATGGATTGCAAATACTGGCAATGAAATCCCCACTATAGTGATTGTGATGTTGAATTTTTGGGCAATGTGAATCAAACTTATTGTTACAGTATGCACACTGTGTTGCATTATTATGTTGGTCTTGTTGCTCTGGTGTAAGATCATTCATCGGTTCTGTGTTATGTAAAATTGGAGCAAGTGTTTGCACCCACTCTCGAAGAGTTTGGATAAATTTTTGGGCTACATTTTCACCTCGATAAATATAAGGGGGTGGACTGTTTGTGTGATATGTGTTTACCAATTTCAGAGCAAAACCACAAGCGACATGTTTAGCAATATGTGTTGTGTATGATGAATTTGAATCTGGGAGGCATACTGCCATTGGTTTCTGTATTGTCTCGAAATCAGCATAGATCACAAATGGATGCTGCACTAGTGATTTAAAATTTTTGAATTTTATAGTTTTGAGTGGAAACTTATAAGTCACACAGGGGTAGAGGTAACATTTTTCAATATGTTCCTTTAATTGTTCTTCTCTTGTTTTCATACTTGTGCCATGAAATATTGATAGGCAACAATCACATATGGTAATTCTATTATGATGTAATGTTATTTGGTTTCTCACTAATTTTGGGAGATCCTGTATCAAACAATAATGCTTTTGATTTCCCTCAGAAACATACAGCAATCTAATAATATGTGCATCATTAGCTGGTGGATGGTGTCTAAGTACATTAATGTGGAATTTTTCATCATAGCCATAAACAAACACAGCTAATGGTTGATTGTGGTGCTGTTCATATTGTTTTTCAAATTGCTGGATAGCTGAAATACCTACTGGATATTGGATACCAAACATTATTTGTTCAAACTCATCAAAATATTTCATATAGTGAGAGACACGATGTTTATTATTTGGTGCTGGATAAAAATGTGCTATAATACACCAAAGAAAACACATATCATCTTCATTTTGAATATTTAACACAGCATGTTTGTTTCTAATCTTTTTGGGCAGCTCAATATAACTAGACCCACCACCAAGGGGAGTATATCGAGCTAATTTAATTTCAAGTTTATGATCAGTATTACACAATCGCCATCCTGAACCTCTGCCTTCAAATTCTTGTTGTTTTAGTTTAAGTTGTTCACACATTTTATCATAAATATCATTCAAACAAGTGATATCATCACGGTGTAAAATTGACACACGGGTACAATGAGAATATTGTTCTTGTTCACCACGAGGATTTATATACAGTGAGGATAGAGTGAAGTATATTTTGAGGGAACATTTCAAAAGCATGCTTTGAATTGCATCTATAATTTTTTGCTTCAGTTTAGCCAGAAAATTTGGAATATCTGAGAGATCATCATCTATGTCTGTTGTAGTATATTCATTTCTATACAAGATTTCTTGTTTTTGGTTTGATCTAATTATTTTGTTACTCATTTTTTTACCTATTGTTTATTTATATACAATTAGAAAAATTTGTTGGAATAACTCACACTTAACTAAAATTGTTATAATTTTATGTTAATAAAAATTATAGAAAAAACAACAAATATCATGAAATAGAGTTTATACTGGGGTATATGTTTATTTTTATAGGTTTCTTTTTCAAATTGTATAATTTCAGGCAATAAATTATTAATATACAATGTTTAAGAACAGAGCTTTATATTCACACACCTTTAGCACTTAAAAAACCTCCTAGACCAGCTATAGAACAACAAGAATCAGAGAAGAAAATTGAGTTGGGGCTCTCGACTATAGTCTACAATGATAGAGCACTTGAGTACCAGGCAGACAAAAAAAACTGCATAGCTCTATGTCAATTAGTTCTTGAGATTTTGTATTTAGGAACCACTTTGGCCCCCCTGCCAAAAATTGGCTTTTATTGTATCAGTGTATATTGTTTCTATGACCTTACTTGGGTAATTCCGCCAAATTATATGCTTCAAGTCTCCTATACTTTGGTGGAGCCTGTTCAGGTTCTGCCCCCCCACTTGTGGGTTCCACTGCCGATCCAGCAATGGTGAAGAATCTGCACTGTGCCCTGGCTTATATAGATTTACAGAGCCAATAGAAACACTGCTTATTTAAACCAATCAGAATATAACACATAATCACATTATGTCATAAGCAGCCAATCAGAAAACAACACGTATCTAATAATTTATTGGATAATAATTTGTTGCACAGCATGATGCAATATATATAAACCAGAAATAGGCCACAACTTGGCCACAAGTGGACCGGAAGTGGACCGGAAGTGGACCAGAAGTGGACCGGAAGTGAGTGTAAGTGGCCTCTTGCAGAGGGGTGGCCTCTTGCAGAGTGGTAGGCATAGCCTTAAGTTGCACTTCTTAAGTGCCCGATGACAAGTTACACTTGTATAACCAGTTATAACCAGTTTAGCCCAAGATGCACTGTTCCCTACTGGGAAATAACATGTTCTAACACGCATGTTCCAAGATGCAAGAGGGGCACATGACACATCCCGACACAGGGTCACCTGATTGCACTTGTTAAGTGCCCGATGGCACATGACACTTGTATAACCGGTTATAACCGGTTTGTTTTTAAATGCCCGTTTTATATCTACTCTGATACACAGTCTTGAAGCTTTAGTCAGAACACAACTAGACAAATCCAATACAATATTCAAGTTGTGTAGAAGATGTTTGTCTGTATTTGATGGTGAAAAAATAATAAATGGGGTTCGTGAAAAAAATGCAGAAATTGCTAAAAACAAGTTAATTGAGCATCTGAAATACTGTGGCAACCATAAACCTGTTCATATGGTGATGCCAATGCCAAGTGAAAATGCAAAATTCAAAAAGTTTGAAGCCCTGTTGGAACACCCAGCATATATAGTCTGTGATTTTGAATCAAACCTCAAACCTCTTGCATTCTGTAGCCCAGATCCTGATGAACCTTCAATTACACCATATCCAGTTACATGAACCTTCCAGCTTTTATGTTGTTGTACAGGGTGGTGTGGTTAGTAAAGAATATTTATACATGGGAGCAGATGCCATCAAAGAATTTGCAGATAGAATAGAAAATGAGTGCCATGACATAGCATCTAATGTCTTATTAAAATCAAAACCCATGTTGCCTTTAACAGAGAAACAGATTGAAGATTTCAACAATGCAGAAAAATGCCCGGTATCTGATTCTGAATTTTCAGATGCAAATATCAAGGTTCATCACCATTCTCATACAGATGGTAAATTCTTAATGGCCCTGTGTAATAGCTGCAATATTCAGATCCAGAGACCAAAATTTGTTCCTATATTTTGCCATGGTGCATCCAATTATGATTTTCATCATTTGATCAGGTACGAGGGGTTTGACAAGCAGAATTTAAATATTTTAGCTGAAAATAATGAGAAATATATTGCTATTAGCAAAATAATTAAAGTTAATGGTGTTTCTATTCACTTAAGATTTCTTGATTCATACAGAATTCTGTCTGCTAGCCTGGCTACACTGGCCACTAAATTATCTGATGATCAATTCAAAATCACATGTGCTTTGTTTCCAAATCAGGACCTGAAATTAATTAGGCGGAAGGGTGTATATCCATATGATTATGTTACAGATTTTTCTAAATTTGATGAGTGTTCTCTGCCACTACAACAAGAGTTTTACAGCAAAATCAGAGGATCTGGAATTACTGATGATGATTATCACCATGCCCAGTTGATGTGGAACAATTTAAAATGCCAGACATTTGGTGATTATCACAAGGCTTATTTAAAACTTGATGTCACTCTCTTAGCTGATATACTGCAGGCATTCAGAAAATCTTCCATGGAAAATTATAAGCTGGATCCAATATATTTTTACAGTGCTCCGGGCCTAGCATGGTCTGCAATGTTTTTAAACACTAAAATGCAATTGGATCTGATCCAGGATCAAGATATGTATCTGTTTATGGAACAATGTATAAGAGGGGGCATGGTGCAATGTTCTCAGAGATATGCCAGAGCAAATAACAAATATATTCCTGATTATGACCCAGCACTGCCATCAAATTATATACTGTATGTAGATGCCAACAGCCTCTATGGTTATGCTATGATGAAAAAACTGCCATATGCAGGGCTTGAGTGGGTTGAAGATTTCAACATTGAGGATCTTCAGGACTTTGATGACAGTCACGATGGCCTGTTCTTAGAGGTTGATCTGACAATTCCTGATGATTTACACAACATATTTTCTGATCTGCCCCCAATTCCTGAGGTTAAGTGTTCACCTGGCTCTAAACAGAAGAAATTGATGATGACTCTAGAGCCGAAACAGGATTATGTCATATATTACAAAAACCTCCAGTTCCTGATGAATCATGGTGTTCAAGTGACCAAAGTTGGAAAAGTTTTGAGGTTCAGGCACTCAAGATGGTTGAAGCCATATATTTATGACAATAAAAATAATATATTGTCATAACAACATTTGAAGAAGGTTAGGCTAAGTTCAAAGTTCCACATTTGTGCAATATTTATAACAATTTAGTCATAACAGTTATTTTTGACTGGCAATATGAAAAACAAATATCTTCAATCATATGTGTTCTTTCAGACAAGAAAGATATGATACATTCAAATTTATAATTAAATTTATTGAAATTGTGTACATTTGCATTGGCTTCAAGGTTTATATACAAAGGTCAACTCTTTAAAATTGTTCAATGTACATTGTGATGTCATACTTGGTATTTTGTATCAACATTCAAAAAATGGTAATTGTGATCAATAGATAAGTATATTGTGATATACATAGTAAAATAGCTGTAACAGAGCAAATATGTACATTTACTACACAAACATTCAAGCTGTTAAGCACTTATGGACAAAAATATAAAACAAAAACAATTGAAGATATCACATACTAAAAAATCTGGCTTGAACTAGTGGCTCTAATACTAGTTATCTGTGACTTGGTGGAGGGGCTCAAGATGGAACAAAGATAAGGACAGATATATCAATATGGGATGGTGATATATTTGTATAATAATTGTTGCTTTTAAAGATTAAACTTGGCAACGTTATAATAACTTGGATATTTAAGTTATATAGAAGCCTTTTATGACTTGAATGAACTTTGATCATGATATAATCTTATAAAGATTCGAAAGTTATGGAATGACACTGATATGTATAAAAGATGCCATGTTGAATTGGAAGCAGTGAATAAGTATCTGTTTTCATCTTCCTTAAGGGGCTGGCTTGTGAATGTTACAGTTCCTCAAATGAGTGCTTGGAGGAAGGTCGCATAGAGTGACACTTATATGTTCTACGTTTGGAGGTGATTTGAGAAGATGATGAATTTCGAAAACTGAAGCTCAGAATTGTAGATACAAAGACTTGCTTTATCCTGGAAGGAGATAACAAAGATAAATATATATATTTTTCATATGTATAGCATTGATATCTTATAAATATTCTTGTAAACAAAGGCATAATTTGATGCTATTGTAATTTTGGTTGTTTCTAGTTTTTTTCTTTCATTTTTATCAATATAATAATTATAAAGTTATCAGTATATGTAAACTTAAATTTCCTTTCCAATATAGCACCATAGCTACTACCTATTGTGCTGATACTGAGTTTGAATTAAACTGACTTACATGGTTAAACGTAGATTATGAGACTCAAATGGTACAATTATTGGATAGGAAAGAATAAGTTATTGAGTTGTGAATATTCTTGTTTCTGATATTAGTTTCAATACCTAACATTATGGAGAAGGAGATCACATTGGCTGACATTGTGATGATGCTCAAATCGCAGCAGGCGGAAATGAAAGAAGGTATCTCTGCAGTGCAAAGTGAAATGAAAGAAGGTATCTCTGCAGTGCAAGGTGAAATGAAAGAATGTATCTCTGCAGTGCAAGGTGAAATGAAAGAAGGTATCTGTGCTGTGCAGAGTCAGATGAAAGAAAGCATTGAAGCCAGTAAAGCTCAAAGTAAGGAACTTAGAGAAATTAAGGTAGATATTTCACAGTTCCGTAAGGAATGCTTAGATAGAACTGAAAAGTTAGAAAGGAAAGTTCAATTACTGGATCAAAGGATGAATGATGAGCTAGTTTATCTTGCTGCGGATATGGATAAAAAATTAGACGATACAGTTAGTAATTTATCCAAACAGTTTACTTCTCAACTGGATCAATGTCTTGAGGTTTGTGCTCAGTGTAGTGTATCACTTGGTACATTAAGTAATGATCTAATTAAGTTACGAAGTGAAACCAAGTATGCTAATTCAACTGAACCACAGGTTGATGTCAAATCTATTGGCATACAACATGATGAGGTTGATAAAGAAGTTATGTCTAGGAGTGCAAGGCATATTATGAATGAGTTCGTACCTCGAATGAGTTCTCACACTGTAAATCGGAGACAACATACAGTTGGGAATAAAGATGAAGTTTGTCATGGATCACCAAAAAGTAGTCTTGTTAGACATAATATAGGAGTGAATACTGAATCTGAGATGTATAATAGTACAGATTCAGATCATGATAGAGTAAGTATGCTTAGTGGTCCATACCGAAATACAAGATTAGCATCTAAGCGTCGAAAATTGAGGAAGAACAAATCAGTTGCTAATAATAATGTTGATGACAAAATTTCATATGCACAACATGATGCTGGTCATATGAATAATGTTAGTCATTCAGTAGATGTTCCATTGACTAATTGTAATAAGAGTCAAATTAAAGTTCTCATTAAACCACAGGACTTGAGGCATTTCCCTCATTTTGATGGGATATTTTTAGAGTTTGCACCATCGGAATTCTTAGAAAAAGTAGAGGAAAACCTAGATATTTATGACATCAAAGAAAGTCAATTCTTGAAGTACATACCAAAACTTCTAACTGATTGTGCTAGAACTTGGTACTTAGAAGTAAAGAATCAGTTTACCACTTATTCTGAATTTAAAAAGGCTTTTTTGGCACATTATCAGAATGACCGCTGGAAATCAGTAAAGTTGACTCAAACTTTGAATTCTCCTTTTACAAAAGAGAGTAATGTAAGCCTGTTACAATATGCGAATAAGAACTACAAAATTTTGAAGTCTACTCAGCCTCATGCTGAAGAACCTCATTTGATAGCACAATTAGCCTCATTATTACCACACAGGATTAGTGAACACATGGTGATTAATAACGTATGTACATTGCACCAAACGTTGCAAGTAATTGAAAATTTTCAATCTTTAAGAAATAATCCTGCACGGTTCAATGACATGAACAGAAATAATTATAATCCAAAGAATAAGGCTAGAGTAGCAAATGTTTCATGTGCTAATGATCAAAATAGAAATAAGGATAGGTATTCTAGTAAATCCTATAGAAATTCTAGGACTTTTAATAAAAATAATAACAAACAATCATCTTCTGATGTTGGTAATCGAGTTCAACAGCAGCGTGATAAACAATCATCTGATACAAGGGTGCATAACACAGTGCAACAGGAAAACTGTTGATTGCTCATGATGTAGGAGGTACCATGGGCATGAATCAGGTACGAAATCCTCCATCCAGATATGCTGATAATAATAAGTCAAGCCAATATAAGGTTAATAAAAACAACAATAATAAGTCTAGTGTTAATATTCCTAGATTAGATGATGTACAATTGTTGGGAGACAGTATGTTAGTTAGGTTTGCTCAAAACATATTAGGATATAGATGGGAGAAAAATTCCTCTGGTGCTAGATGCATTGGCTTGTGTGTCTCAGGACAAACCATAGATGACCTGAGACAACGCATTGAAAATGCATCTGGAATTTCAGATAAGGTATTATTAATGATTGGCACTAATGACTTGATGCGGAAAAGGTCCATTGAGCAAATGAAGTCATCCTTTACACGACTAATGAGTCTGTTAAAAAACAAGTGTTTTAAAATTTCAATATTATGCTTACCACCTCTCTCAAGATACATGTCATCTTCTAATGAACCTATTTGGCAGACCTGGAACAGTTTTAATTTATATCTAATGTCCTTACATAATGATTATAATGTAAAAGTATATAATGTTTCACCTTTGTTTTTCTTGGAAAGTGGTCACATTGACGAATCCTTATATCAGAAATATTTTGGTCATCCATCCAGAAATAATATAGATATGGTACATTGGAATAAAGCTGGCATGGATAAAGTTAGACAGTTTTTGTCTAGTATGGGTGTGTGTAGCTTGCAACAAACCCAAGTTGATAGGACATCTCCTGATTTAAGTGTACAAGCTACAGTGCATAATATCAGTAATATAAGTGCAAGTAAGGATTTAAATCCAGATATTATAGAATATTGTCCTACTGACAATAGTGATTCTTTTTGGAGAAAAAACTAGATGTTGACCTTTGTTCTAAGGTGGGTATCGAAGGTCTTAATATAAATCGTGCCATTTGTGAAGTGAATATTGGTGATTGGGAACAAGAATTTCAATATAACAATTGTGACCAAGGAAAGGAAATTCCGATACCTCAAAATGCTTTAATTAAAAAGCACAACACAGCAAAAATTAGTGTTAAAATTTGTGATAAAACATACATAGCCCTTTGTGATAGTGGAGCTGAAATCAGTTTACTTTCACTTCAAGTGTGGAAAGATATAAATATAAAGGCTACTAAACCTAAACTTTTACCTGCCACGAACATAAAATTGGTCGATTTTGCCGGGAACAAGAAATCTAAAATTTTAGGTATGGTGAAATTACACATAAACATCGAAAGTTTACAAATTTATGTACAGTTTATAGTTGTGCAAAATCTACAGGTCAGTGTAATTTTAGGTTTAGATATATTATATGCTATGAGGGCATCTTTAGATTTTATGAATAAAACTTTGATTTGTGGTTCTACACAAAATCCAATTTTTGCACGATTCATTCCAATAGTGAGTGATCATGAAGAGTTGTGTTATTTTGATTGTGCTCAAGTAGACTTGGGTCAAAAGTTAGAAATACAGCCAATCCATACTAAGAACAAATTCAGTGAATATGTGAATAAGGCAGATTCTCTGACAAATGAACAGAAATTTATGTTTATTCAGCTTTTAGTAGAATTTGAAGACATATTTTCTAATAGACCAGGTTTGTGCAAAAATTATGTACACAAAATGGTATTAGATACCAATGAACCCATAGTAGGAAGAAACTATCCCATACCATATGCTTATAGGGATAAAGTTCGAGAGCAAATAAAAACCATGCTTGAATGGGATGTCATTGAGCTTTCAGATTCCGAATATCTTTCTCCACTTTTGGTTGTTCCAAAACCTGGTGGAGGTATCCGATTATGCGTGGATCTAAAAGGAATCAATCGCCATGTAAAATTAATTCAGGTGCACCCTATTAAAATACAGGAATTGTTGGTAGAATTTCAGGATTGCAAATATTTTACATCAGTAGACCTTTTGAATGCTTTTTGGCAAATAAATTTGCATCATGAAAGTAGAAAATTTACTGCCTTTATGTTTGAAGGTGTACTTTACCACTTCAAAAGAGTAGTTTTTGGTTCCGTTAATGGAACAGCTGTTTTTGTTGATGCACTTAATCGTGTGTTGGCTGACTGCAGAGAATTTGTGGTAGTTTATGTAGATGATGTCATTATTAAATCTAAAGATCTTGCATCACATCTACAACATGTTAATACAGTACTGCAGAAGTTAAAGCAAGCGGGCATGACATTAAAACTGGAAAAATGTGAATTTTGTAGGTCCGAAATTAAATTTTTAGGACACATTATCACTTCTCTAGGATATAAGAAGGATCCTAAGTATGTGCAATCAATTATGGCTTTACCTATTCCTAATTCTTTGAAGCAACTACAGAAAATTCTAGGTTGCTTTAATTGGATCAGTAAATATATAAAAAATTATGCAATTATTGCACAACCAATGTATGACTTGCTAAAAACCAAAACTAAATGGCAGTGGACTGAGAAAGCTTCAATAGCCTTTCACACTCTGAAAGATAAAATTAGTGAGCATGTGCTTTTAGCCTTCCCTAATTTTACACACACATTTTATGTACAAACTGATGCCTCAATGATAGGTGTGGCTGGATACTGCTTTCAGGTAATTGATGGTGATTTCAAACCTCTTGGTTTTGTAAGCAGGTTACTTCGAAACTATGAGAAGTCATACACATCCACAGAAATGGAAGTTTTAGCCATATTATATACAATAGATAAATTTAGTTCACTGCTTAAAGGTAGACATTTCGTTGTGGTGACAGACCACAAAGCACTTACCTGGCTAGAAACTGCACATACTTGGAATGCACGCTTAACCCGATGGTTTGTGCAATTACAGCAGTATTCCTTTGATATACAGTACTGCAAGGGATCCGAGAATATTTTCGCAGATCTTCTTAGCAGAACTTTTCCTTTGCAGGATGATCTGATGTATCAAATTAACTCATTGGAGTTTAAAGATGTTTTAAAACCAATCACAGACATTAAGAGTTTAATTAAAGCACAAGAGAATGATGCAGAATTAATGGAAATAAGAGAATATTTAGTACATCCCTCAATTGATATTGTTAATCCAAGAGGTAGGACTTGGAGTAAGCAGTACGTACTTAGGGATAATATATTGTGTGTCAAGGATTTTCATAACACACAAAAACTTAGGATTTGTATTCCTGTTTCTCTAGTTGGTTTGGTCTTGCACAAATTTCATGACTTAGCAGGCCATTTTGGTGCAAGTCGTACTCTTTCTCAAATATTTTGTCACTTTCAATGGAAAGGCATGAGAAAAGATGTACAACAATATGTCACAGATTGTGATATTTGTGTTCGTACAAAACCAAACAGGCACCCCGCTAAACATTTAGCCAAAATACACTTAACTGATGAACCCGGTAAGATTTTATTTATTGATTTACAAGGTCCTTTTACCATGGGTCCTAAACGTGAACGTTTCCTTTTTACTATTTTGGACGCAGCTTCCAGATACTTGATTGCTTATCCTATACCTAACAGCAATGCTGTTACTGTATTGAAAAAATTATGTGAAATTTATTTTGTTCATCTCGGCATACCGGAAAAAATAATTTCTGATAATGGACCGCAATTTCGTTCACACATATTTAATACAAAGATGAAGGAGTATGGTATTAAACTTGTGTTTACTCCTCCATATCACCCTTCATCCAATATGGTGGAGCGTTATCATGCTGAACTTAATCGTGTCATGAGGGTGTTGTGCATAGACAACCACTCACGATGGCCACAGCATGTTAGCTTGGCTTTGCATTGGCTAAATAATGCTATTTCCTCACATACAGGATTTGCTCCTATAGAGTTGAGACTAAACAAAGAGCCAAGTTTTAATTTGGGTGATGCATTTTGTTCTCAAGGTGACATCATACCGTGGAACAAAAAACTAATCATGTCTCAAATTAAGAGCCACACTGCTAGAACAAAAAGGTTAGATAAATTGAACAAAAAGCAAGTGAATAAAATATCAATCTCACCTGGTGATCTTGTTTTTGTCAAATGTAGACAGAGAGACATGGATGATAATCCTATAAGAAAATATTGTTTTCTGTTTGAGGGTCCTTACTTATGTATAAAAAATTTTGGGGATTCTCGTATTTCAATTTTGTTTTGCATGAATGGTGATTTTATTGAAAATGTGGCCATTGAACATGTAAAGTTATGGAGGTGTTCACTTGGTAAGAGAAAATTCTGGTTGCAACATTTGCAGAATATCAATAGCTCACATGCTGATCTGGTGCAGAAATTTCTTGTCCAAAGTAGACAAGAACAAGTTGATGTTTCTTTAGCTGCTATATCTTACATAGATGTAGTAATTGCTTAAAACATCAACTTACAAGGGTGGTTGGTTGGGAGTATCTTCTAGACTGTTGGTCTAGGGAGGTATATTTGGCCACAGTACTACTGTTCATCTTGATGGACAAAAATGCAATATAATATTTTGAAGTACAAGTTTGTGATTTATTTTATGTACAGTTCAGTTGCATGATCACTATATTTAAGTTTATTATACTTAAATATAACTCCGCACGTTTATGGGAAACTTGGCATTATTATGCACAACAAAAGCAAATTTTAAAACACTTTAATAGTTCATCTATGTAACAAACTTGAATAGCTGGTGAAAGATGTTACCCAAGATGTTAGTTAAGCAATGGTAGTGTACCAAGAATGGAAGTGCATTTAAAATGCTTATATACGAGAATTATTTTATTTGCTATTAGGGAATTGTTAAGTCAATAATTCCTGAAGATGAATTGTTTCCTTGTATATTTTATGAAGTTGACATGTAGCAGAGACATCCACTAGATGATCCAAGCTCGTCACTCATAATTCCATGCTACAGTTGCATGAAAGCATTGTGAAGTGTTCACGTAAAGGCAATAGTAAGTCCTATTGTGACACTTAATGTAGAAATATTTATCACATGAATATATATATATTTCTTTATATGATGCACATGTATCTTTGGTGCTTTATCAAGTTTGGATTCTTCCAATAGTAATCGTGTAGTGCTGATAGGTTAGGTATTTATGATTTCAAGTACACTTATCAAGCTAAGCCACACGATGATGCTGCTATATATATATATGATGATTGAAGGTTGACTATTTCCACATCTTAGGGGTATAAATTTATGAAGGAAAGATACATATTAAGACCAGTTATACTAGTTTTTTCAGGGAATGTAATGTTCCATTTATGTTATAATATAAATGTACTTAATTACATAAGTGATTACTCTGAGCCACGTGTCTTATATTGATAATGATCGTAAATATCAAGTATCTTTTGAGATAACCATTCTTACCATGTTTTGGATTAAAGCTATGTTAGATATATTTTTGATGACTTCTGAAATCACACACGACTACGTTAAAAAGATTTGTCAATTAAGCCTCAGAGATATGTTATTTTATCAATGCACTTGCTAGGATTGATAAAATATTTATACAGACTAGGATGGAATTTTGTTAGTATGAGGTATAGTTTAGTTGTTTTATTCTAAATGAATAACAACGTTAATTTGTGATTTATTTTGACAGCATATTAAAGGACTTTGACATGATCATATGATATCTTTGCACTTGAAGATATTATAGTAATGAGCTTTCACAAGGTATTGTCAGTGTGATGTCATTCTCTATAAGTGTGATCTGTATTAAGAGTAGACACAGATTGATTAATTATTTGACAATTTCAGATAGTATTTTCTCAATTGCAAACTCAAAGCAATTCTGATAATCAAAAATTGATTCATGGTTGTAAATTTTTTTTAATACACACATGTATATGTTTGACAGTGTTATACATCTGAGATTATATATCCAATATTTATGTTCATACTTCATAAATGTATAATGTAATATTTTCTTCATCATTACAAAACATGATAATGATATCTTAACTGATAACATGTTGTTTATTTTATTGGTTTGAAGGACAAAAGATAATGCTTCGTTTCACAACCATACCCATGAGGGTTGGTTGGTTGAGTTCTTCTCTTAGACTGTTGCTTAAGGGTGGTACTGTGAGTCACAGTACTTTATGCTCAATTTTTTCTTTTGTCAGATGTCAATGTCAAAATTTTCTCATTTTTCGTGCTTCTTTCCTTGAGTCTGAAACTTTAGTTCAGGTATGAAGTATTCATGTGTAGAGTTTGCCTTAAGTTGATCTTCGTAATCCGACATTGGTCCTCATTCATATATCTTGATCCTTAGTTGTGATTAACGGTGGAAAAATTCAATATAACAAATATTCTTTGTTATGTGTATTTTGGAGTGCAAATAATGTATAATATAATGTGATAGCATGTGCATAATAGATTTTAATACTAAGAGTTAGCTGTTGCTTAAAAACATTTACTAGAGCTATAAGATTCCAAGAGTTGAATTATAGGCTCAAATAGAAATAAACTTGACAAGAAGCAAGGACGTGTTGATATAAGCGTAAGTCAAGTAGTAGGTTCCTTTAAAATGCTAGAATGCATTATGGCTCTAAAATGTGTTCACAAAGGGCAGAATAGGAAATTTGTGCCGTGACGCTGTGAGTTCAAGAACAACAGTTATTTATGATTTATAATTTTTGTGAGCACATCATAATTTATACATTTCTTGCATGATTTGTGATATAAGAAATCTTATTTTCGGCACTCCATAAATCTGAGGATGTTTGCTTCTCGATGCAAGGACTTAGATTCTTGTCTTGTTAGCTGATGTTACTAGATAAATGGATGAATTCCCAATTATGCTTTACTAGTTTATGAAACTTAGTTGGACCATAGGTAATCTACTCTACATGTGGAAAATTATAATTAATATATTTTTGGCTAAATAAAGATTAATATAGAAATAATGCTCTCAGATTAAGAATGAAGTTCTTAATGGTGCTTTATTGGTTCATAATAAATAAAAATGTTATGTAGCCACATTGTTTTATGTAAAAATGGTTCATATGGAACTTCATTAGATAATTGTTGGTTTGTAGAACTTGATTTTTTTTGTTTGTTTTTCAACATTATTATGTACTAAAAACTCACTATGTGTAGTTGCACTGTATTGGTTCATGATGAACATGTTCTTTTTCTATTGTTGGAAAACAAATATTCAGTTATATTCATTAAAAAAAAATATATTCAGTTATACTCAGTTGATTATAATGCTAAACATGAAAACAGTTTATAAATATAGAGGAATTATATTAATTATTATATGTTAAAAGTCTCAGTAGTGCTCAGGTCTGTTGTTGTGGATCCGTCCCTTGTTGAGCGCCAGTATGACAATAAAAATAATATATTGTCATAACAACATTTGAAGAAGGTTAGGCTAAGTTCAAAGTTCCACATTTGTGCAATATTTATAACAATTTGTCATAACAGTTATTTTTGACTGGCAATATGAAAAACAAATATCTTCAATCATATGTGTTCTTTCAGACAAGAAAGATATGATACATTCAAATTTATAATTAAATTTATTGAAATTGTGTACATTTGCATTGGCTTCAAGGTTTATATACAAAGGTCAACTCTTTAAAATTGTTCAATGTACATTGTGATGTCATACTTGGTATTTTGTATCAACATTCAAAAAATGGTAATTGTGATCAATAGATAAGTATATTGTGATATACATAGTAAAATAGCTGTAACAGAGCAAATATGTACATTTACTACACAAACATTCAAGCTGTTAAGCACTTATGGACAAAAATATAAAACAAAAACAATTGAAGATATCACATACTAAAAAATCTGGCTTGAACTAGTGGCTCTAATACTAGTTATCTTGACTTGGTGGAGGGGCTCAAGATGGAACAAAGATAAGGACAGATATATCAATATGGGATGGTGATATATTTGTATAATAATTGTTGCTTTTAAAGATTAAACTTGGCAACGTTATAATAACTTGGATATTTAAGTTATATAGAAGCCTTTTATGACTTGAATGAACTTTGATCATGATATAATCTTATAAAGATTCGAAAGTTATGGAATGACACTGATATGTATAAAAGATGCCATGTTGAATTGGAAGCAGTGAATAAGTATCTGTTTTCATCTTCCTTAAGGGACTGGCTTGTGAATGTTACAGTTCCTCAAATGAGTGCTTGGAGGAAGGTCGCATAGAGTGACACTTATATGTTCTACGTTTGGAGGTGATTTGAGAAGATGATGAATTTCGAAAACTGAAGCTCAGAATTGTAGATACAAAGACTTGCTTTATCCTGGAAGGAGATAACA
This sequence comes from Lepisma saccharinum, assembly GCF_977018435.1. Lineage (NCBI taxonomy): Eukaryota > Metazoa > Arthropoda > Insecta > Zygentoma > Lepismatidae > Lepisma > Lepisma saccharinum. The sequence continues at coordinate 48,812,343 of NC_139256.1, forward strand.
AAGATATATATATATATTTTCTTATGTATAGCATTGATATCTTATAAATATTCTTGTAAACAAAGGCATAATTTGATGCTATTGTAATTTTGGTTGTTTCTAGTTTTTTTCTTTCATTTTTATCAATATAATAATTATAAAGTTATCAGTATATGTAAACTTAAATTTCCTTTCCAATATAGCACCATAGCTACTACCTATTGTGCTGATACTGAGTTTGAATTAAACTGACTTACATGATACAAACACAGTGCTTCGAACATCTGCAATGAGCCAATTTGATAAGACCTTGTTTAAATTGATGGTCAATTCTGTGTATGGCAAAACAATTGAAAATGTCAGAAAACATATTGATGTTAAAATAATTACTGACCCCAGCCGGAGCAAAAAATTGATTGCAAAGCCCAACTTCAATTACAGAAGAATTTATGATGAGAATATGGCACTTTTCAACATGAAAAAACAAAGATTAAGTTTGATAAGCCTATTTATGTAGGGGCTGTGATATTGGAATTGGCCAAATTACACATGTTAAAATTGTATTATAATGTGTTGAAGCCCTTTTATGGTGATTGTGTAAAACTGATGTACATGGACACAGATAGTTTTGTTCTTGATATTCAAACAGAAGATGTTTATCAAGATATAGCACAGCCTGAATTGTTTAAATATTTTGATACCACTGAACATACAGAGATTCAACACCACAACAAAAAGGTGCCTGGCAAGTTAAAAGATGAGACACTTGGTGATGTTATTGTGGCATTTGCTGGGTTAAGAGCCAAGATGTACAGTTTTGAAACATGTAGTGGCGCTGTTGCCAAAAAGGCCAAGGGCATTGGCAGAGTAATTGTTGACAAAGAGCTTGAATTTGAGGATTACAAAAATTGTCTCAAATCATGTAGCACAATCAGAACATCAGAAAATAGAATTCAGAGTGTGGATCACTTGTTGACTACAAATATTGTAAGAAAAGTGGCTCTGGACCCACATGATGATAAGAGATGCATTTTATCATGTGGCATACATACTCTACCATGGGGTCATTGTGATTTGAAAAGTGGTAATCAATGCCCAATTACAGAGCATGATTTGAAATAAATAAACATGCCTATGAACTTATTTGGGTTCAAAAAACAGGCTATTATGGACCTGCCAACACCACAACCCTCTTCTGATATGATATCTAAACTAAGTGCTTTGTTAATTATTCATCTGAACAGCATACTTACAGATGTTGATGATGAAACAGGTAAAACATTGTACATATTTAACAATAATTTAAATCATTACCAATTACCTGTAGGTGGTCAATTGCAATTTATTACAACCCCTGAGGGTAATGTCAAGATTTCAGTGGGGAGAAATATTTATAGAATTAAGCACTCAAACATGATTTCTGGCACTGTATATACTGTTTCTGCTGGTGACTGCTTATATATTGAGGTCCCGGGATCATATGACAAGCTTATACCTTTTTTTATAGAATTAAGAATCAGATATTCAATAATAAATAACCACTAAAACAAAATGCCTAATGATATATTTGGCCATACAAGGCATGAAGATCACAGTGATGAGATTCTTATGCTTGATGTCAGAGTCAAGAAATTAAGAAGTGATTTGCAAGCTTTACAAACCACACTCAATGCCAGTCTTCAATTAGAAATTACAAATTTACAATCACAGTGCATGGACCCTCTTCTTAAATTTTGATTCTGAACTCAAATTATTGCTTCAGAAATATACTGACTTGGCCACATTGGATAATTTTCAAAGTTTAGAAGAAGCTGTAGCAGCTCTTCAAGCCAAATTTAAGACCCAGGCCACCAACTCTGAGCAATTGAAACAGCAATTGGAAGAGCAGATAAATAATGTCCAGACACAGCTCCAAACAATTGTCAAAAGCATAAAATCACAAGAAGATTTTGATTTAGTGATTTCCACTCTAAAAGAACAGATTCAATCACTCCAAATACCTAATCTGGACCCCTTGAACAATGCCATAGCCGAGGTTAAAGAAAAAATTGAGACACTTGAAAATTTTATGAACAACTTGCCATCTTCTGATGCTTTGAGTGCAATAACTCGGAGTGTTGCCAACATTAAGCTGCAACTTGAAACATATGAAGATTTTGGAAAAATTCAAAGTACCATAACCCATCTTGAGGGTACAATAGCAGCAGTGCAAAGTGATTTGACAAATGTACAAGAATCTCTAGAATCCCGCTTGCCTGGTATTGTAGACACACTTGTCAGTGTCCAGCAACAAATCACAAAGCTTGAAAACCTCAACACTGAATCTGAACTATCTCATTTTCATCACTTGATCGATGATATCCAAACAAAGCTTGAAATTTTACAACAATCAACACCCACTCAGGCAGATATAGCCCTGCTCCAAGATGCTATGCGTGGTGTGGTTGATGCTTCTGAATTCAATGATGTGAAATTGGCACTTGAATCTTTGCAGAATACTGTATCAAATCTGCCTACATCACAGGAACTTAAAAATATTAAGAGAGCTCTGAATCGCATATTGAAATCAGAAGATATCAAGAATATCCAGACAGAGATCAAACAACTCACTCAGACAGTGGCCACTCTACCAACCAATCAACATATTAATGAATTGCACGCCCTGTTTGAGGATATCAGAAGACAGGTCCATGATCTTACTGCTCAAAATTCAAAATTGGCAGTTGTTGAAAATTTGCAACAAATTGTAGCTAATATTAAGCAACAGCTAGGGACCATGGAATCCAATCAAGCAAATGCTTTGTCTGTTTTTGCCACCCAGCTTCAAGAGATTGTGCAACAATACAAGAAACTTGTTGCGGACATAAAAATCAAGCCAGGCCATGATGATATTGTTAGGACCATCAATGAGCACCTTGAATCTGTAACAAGCAGATTGCTTACAGCAGAAAAAGAAATAACAGGCATAATCGAGAATCCAAAACATACAGTAATTCTTGAATTGTACAGCATCCCCAACAAAGAATATGATTCACCATTTACACCAGGTGGCAAAATATATATGCTGTCCCCTGCACAATTTTATTACCAGTTTTTTGTTGGGGGCACACTGAGACCAATCAAGATCTAATATTGGCTACAACCACAGGCACACCACTACCCCACCTTATCAATAACAAATGCTGACAACAAACCAAAAATCACCAGTGTAGAGTTAGAGGATTTTACAGATCCCAATACATTAGAAACATCTTATGCTGAAGATGATGGCTCTCTGGAATTTCTTATACAAATAGGAGACAAACTGTATTTAGAAAATCCTGCAGTATCAGCTGCTGAACACCCCATAGTTGCAATATTCTTGTTTTCATATTATGTCTAGACAAATTATTGTTGATGAATTACACAGACAAGCCAGACATAATTATAGGAGATTGCCAGTGGTTACAAAGGGCATAGATGATTTATGGCAGTGTGACTTGGTTGAAATGGCAAGTGGACAGCTGAAAAACTTAGACAAGATCAACAAGGGCTACAAGTATCTACTTACTGTCATAGATACATTTTCAAAATTTGCCTGGGCTGTGCCACTCAAATCCAAGACTGGAAAATGTGTTACAGAGGCCTTCAGGACAATCATCAATCAGAGTGGAAGATCACCGCGCTATTTGCAAACAGATAATGGCAAAGAATTTTATAATTCTGTGTTCCAACAATTTATTAAAAGCCAGTCAATACAACATTATTCGAGTTACAGTGATCTCAAAGCCTCAATTGTAGAGAGATTCAACAAAACCCTAAAAAATCTTATGTATAAACAATTTACACTTCAAGGGAATTATAAATGGCTTAATATTCTTCCAGAACTTCTACATAAATATAACAACTCGGTTCATTCCACAATCAACATGAAATCCTCTGAAGTAACTTCATCTGATGAGCAAAAATTGATCAGGACTGTTTATTATCCTAGATACCAGCCAACAACAAGAAAGGCCAAATACAGGGTGGGTGATCAAGTAAGAATCAGCAAATATAAGCACTTATTCAAAAGAGGCTTTACAAGAAACTGGAGCACTGAATTATTTACAGTGGTTCAAGTTAAACCTGGGACCCTTAACACATATATAATAAAAGACCACCGAGGAGAAATTCTCAAAGGCTGATTCTATGAAGAAGAACTCAACAAAACTAAACAGCCTGACACATATCTCATAGAAAAAATCATCCGCAGAAAAGGCAACAAGTTATTTGTCAAATGGCTAGGACTTTCAGAACACAGCTGGATCGATGCAGACAAAGTGATAATATGAGCACCTGGGATGTTATAAAAAGGCTGCCAGAACCTGAACAGCAGATTAAGAGAAATGGCAAGTTGCTGCCTGAAAATATTAGATGTCTTATTGTTGGGCCATCGGTTTGTGGTAAAACTACACTAATGGTTGATAATTTTTTATTGGCACCCAACTGGTTAGACTGGAAAAACAGGCACTAATATGTTTTTCTAAGAGCTTGGAACAATTAAAATATCAGCAGCTGATGAAGCTATATGATCGATTGGATATAGCCACTTTTGAAACAGATGTTAAGCCACTCCATGAATGTCTCGATAATTCTGTTGTTGTGTTTGATGACATTATACTGGATAATCAAAACAAGGTTAGAAATTTTTTTACACAGGGCCGACACAAAAACATAGATTGTTTCTACCTGGCACAGACTTTTTCTAAAATACTGAAGCAGCTGATCCGAGACAACAGCAATTTTATATGTGTGTTTCATCAAGATCATACCAACCTCAAACACATACATGATGAATATGTAGGTGGGGATTTGAGCTACAATAATTTTTCCAAGTTTTGCAGTAGGTGCTGGAACCAGGACAGTTATGGGTTTGTCACAATTGATATGACAAGAAAACCCAATAGTGGTAAATACAGAAATAAAATCAACAATTTTCTAGACATTGAAACATATATAAATAACCATGAAAAGGCCAATCATTGATGATCTTAAATTAAGAGATTATCTTGTAAAAAGATTTAAGGGATGGAAATCAGAGAACCGAGGAATTTATGAACAACACAAACAAACAGAACAGCCTATTATTGATGCTATTAGTGAATTAGGTAAAAATATAAAAACTGTTACAGAGCAAAATCAAAATTTGATCACAGAGCTTGTACCTGTAGCTGCTAGGAACATAATTATCCAATCACCCCACTTTCCAGTATTCATACACCTAGTCCTGTTGCTCCTCGAAGAATTGAAGCTAGTCAGGATCCTATTGAATTGGGTCTTCTTGCTCAAAAATATTTAAGCACACCTAAAGACAACAAAGATGAGGTCTTTGGCTTATATGCTGACACAGAGCGTGATGGTAGCATCATACATAGAATTGGCAATTTCAGAGTAACATTTATGGGAGATGATATCATTGTATATTCAGAATCTCATCTTGGAGAAAAAGGTGGTTTTGTTAAATATCCCGGCACACCTGGGTTGTGGGAACTGATGACTAGGAAAAGGCCTGGCAGCTATACAGATCAAGATTATGAGCACTACAAAGAAATATTAATAAAATCAGATGCTCTATACCAGAACACTGATCCCACACAAAAAAGAGTCAAGTCTAGCAGTGGAGCAAAATACAACAATTTAATCAAGCCCATATGGTCACAAATTAAGACAGGCAGTGGAATCAAACAATACAACACCCTGCCTAAAGAATTTGTCTGGGTTGATGATGTCAGGAAACTTGTAGATAGGTTATTGGTGATAGCTGGGGAGGAAAATACTGGCAACCACAATTTTTACAATGAAAAGGTTGGAATTATGGACATGATAAGCACCAAATTGTCTAATTTTATAGTGAATGACACTAAGGGGATTGGATATCTTATAAAAATTATTAATACTCTACCACCTAAATTTTGGAATATCTCTGAGGGCCGGGGGTTGGTTAATGACATTATAAACAAGCTGCCATTTGAACTACATATTCCAGGCTATCAGTATTGTGGTCCAGGTACAAAATTGGACCATAGATTAAACAGAGGTGATCCTGGTTTTTAATCCCCTAGATGCTGCTTGTAGAGACCATGACATAGCATACAACACACATTCTGATCTTGACAAGAGACATGTTGCAGACAAGAAATTAGAAGAGGCTGCATTTGGTAGATTTGTAAGCAAAGATGCTTCTTTAAGTGAAAAAATAGCAGCATTGGGGACCACCATAGCTATGAACACCAAACAAAAACTGGGGTGGGGGTTGTGAATATATATATAATAAACCTAGAATGAAGGCCAATGGTGTTATGTATCAAATACCTTATGCAGGTCTTAAATCTCTTAAAACTATTGATAGTCTTTTAACCAAAAAGCAGCGCAAGAAAAAAAGCTCTTGTATTGCCAAGGGCCATGGTATGAAATTGTTGCTTAGTACCCCCCAATTAAAAAAATTACAACAATCCAGGAAAAAATCACATGTGGGTGGATTCATATTTACTATCCCGGCCATCTTAGCAGCACTTGGGGCTGTTGGGAGCTTGGCTGGGGGATCAGCTGCCATAGCAAAAACAGTAATAGATGCCAAGAAAAATAAGGCAGAATTAGATGAAATAAAGCGCCATAACCTGGCCATGGAGAAACAAGGCAAAGGTGTTAAGAGAGCCATGAATAAGTTTAAAAAAAACAAGAGCCGCTTACAAACCAAGATATTGAAGCTTTAATCAAGCCTCTGGGCATCAAAAATTTTAGAGGTGTGTACATGTCTGATTCTTTACCAGAACAACCACTCAACAAAGAGTGTGGCATTGTTAATTTGGATAAGTACAAAAATCAGGGCACTCACTGGATCTGTTATCTTAAATATTTAAAAAATGAGGCATTTGTGTTTGATTCATTTGGAGGTGTTCCACCTGAAAATTTAGTACAATATCTAAAATCAACTAATCTTTATTACAATAATGCCCGTGTTCAAAATTTCAAAGATGTTAATTGTGGACATTTGTGTTTATCTGTTCTTAGATATATGTCTCAAATAAATAAACCATCAATTGAAAATTTTCTAAAAGCCTTGTGGTATTTAAAACATCATGGGGGTATTCCATCTCACCAGCCAAAATTCAATATTGAAACTCAAATTGCATGATGATATAGTGTATCCCAAAACAATAGCTCTCAGAGCATTTTATGGCATGTACTTGATCCCTAATATTACACACCACAACAACAAAATTGCAGTAGGGGATCAAAAAATTGTCATCACTCCAGGGCAATATAATCTATCTACTCTAAATGCTCAATTACCCAGAGGTATAGTATTAACTCAAAATTCTGTCACTCACAGAGTAGAGATTGTATCTACTACAGAAACAGTGGATATGGGTACTATAGGAGAGCTGTTAGGCTTCGAGAACAACACAAAACTTGAACCAGCCATCAAACACACTGCTATTAATATACCTAAATTCTTAGCCATAGAGACTCTAAATATTCACTGTAATGTGGCTGAGGGTATGATCACCAAATCAAATGGCATAGGCACTCACAAACAAACTGGCATCATTGCAACATTCAAACCTAATTCTGAATTTATGGAGCCCATCATCTACACTCCATCCCCAACATTATATTTTCCTGTGTGTCATAACAGAATAGATAACATTGAGTTCATGGTCACTAATGAAAAAGAAGAATTAGTTGATTTTGCTGGAGCCACAACAACTGCTATCATAGAGATTAATATTTAAATAAAAATACATACAAAAAAAATGGAAAATATTGAGAGGTATGAGCTACAATCATTCCCCCCAAACAGGAGGACATTTGCAAATTTAAATCAACCCAACACAGAGATTGAGGTTGATCTTGATGTAGGGGATGGCTTTATACACCGCCACAGAGCAGATCTTTACATCAAATTTGATGTTGTAAAGCTCGATGGTACAGATTATCCGGCAAATTCAAATATAAGATTGGTAGATAATTTTGTGCCGCATCTGTTCTCTGAAATTGAGATCAGAAAGCATGGTGTTGTTATAAACAGAGTGGATTATCCCGGCATTACCTCCACAGCTTTGGCCACACTAAAATTATCCAAAACCGAGGCTTCTTACTACAAAATAGGTGGATTTGAGGCTGGTGATAAAATATTATCCAAGAGCCACAGAGTGCTGTTTCCAATGCGCCTGTTGCCAGGACTCTTCTCAGATTACAAAGATATTATGTGGAAAGGTGGTTTAAGAATCACATTTAGAAGAGCTGCCAATGATAATAATGCTTTGATGAGGTACAGTACATTAAACTCTACAGGGGAAGCTCTGCCTAATACCCTACCTGATGAAGGCAAATGCATTATTCAGACTATGGAGCTAAGAATCCCGGTTGTTGAATATGAATCCAGTTATGCTCTTAAATACAAAGCAGATATAATAAAAAATCCACAGATTCCTTTACAATTTTATACATATCAATGTGTACAGAAGCCTGCAACTGGTACTTATTATGAGTTTGATGCTACAAATTCATTCTCCAGTATACAATATGACATGCCGGATTTTGTGGTGGTACTGTTTCAGACTGGAAGACACAATAATCAGGAAAAAATTTCAAGTAGATTTGATAACTGCAACATCAAGAACATATATCTTAAAAATGGCAGAAATGAGGTATTTCCTAGAGAAAATTATAATTTAGACATGTCCAAGGATGATTTCCTTAAATTATATGAAGCATTTACAGCATACAAAAGGGTCACTACTGGCAATACTGACATGTATTACACACCAGATGAATTCAGAGCACAGAGACCCATGTTTGTCATCAACACTTCAAAAAGGAAACAAGTTGTGGTTAATGACAGGACAAACATTAAAATTATCTGTGAATTCCACGATACACTCCCTGATGACACCATATGTAGTGTTATTCTCATAGGTGAAAAATCATATGTTTATGATGTAAGAAATGAGAGAGTCACAGAGCAATTCCAGAAAATCTCTGCATATTACATTTTCTTAGTACTAGATAAGCAAGTTGAGCCTGGTGTCCAATTGAACTTAAACCGGAAGTAAATATGGGTGTGTGTGGGGGTGGGTGTGTGTGGGTGTGTGTGTGTTAATACGTTTGGCGTAGTTTTAGGTGTGGGCAAAAAAAATATCAAGAGGGGCATATTTTTGACAGGTTTATGGACAACAATCTCACAGAAGTGCCTTTTATAAGTGTAGGCAAATCAATCTGAGGGGGGTCATACTTTCTCAGGAAATTCCCGAGGGCATTTTTACAAAAATCTTGGATTAGACGGGGTTCCACACTTGAGCAAAAAGCTCATATGGGCATGTTGAGCAAGTTTTAAGTGTAGGCAAATCTGCCAGAGGGGGGTTCATACTTTCTCGTCCTGGTTATAGGGGTTTTTACACTACTTATGCTGCCATGAGCTGTTATACTCTGGCTCTTGATGCTCTTCAAATGTTTAGAGTCTACATTATTCATGCAGCTGTGAGACAAGCACCAACAATTTTCCCTTTTTGGAATTATGATAGGTCCTCCATTCTAATGTTCAAAACCAAATATTCGACATACAGTCCAGTTTCTGCTGTGCCAAAGTAACTGGCAGGCACACTCCTATTTGCTCAAAAGCTCACTACGCTGTTCATGACAAACAGGTGGTGCAGGCAAGTCCTCCAGAGACGTGTTCTATAAAGAGCAGTGTTCCAGTTTTAATGTCCACCACCTGTAGTAGACAGATGGAATGAAGTAAATCCAACAAGTAGAGGAGGGAGAGAGAGAGAGAGGAAGTACTGAGAATTCCAGGAGAATGAATGAGATGAAGCAACTCGACCATAAACAATGGGAATATATAGAAGGAACTGAGCCTTCCATGCAAAACAGAAGATGGTAGAAGGAAGGGAATTCATCACTGAAGGGATAGAAGGAATTGAAATACACCAGAAGGGAGGGAGAAATAGCAGGAAGTAAATCACTAATGACAAGGGTTGGGCACATAGAGGACTGAGTTTCTCAAGGACAATACAAGGATATAGAAGGAAATGAATGAAGATGAAGTAAATGCAAAAAAAATAAAAAAATAAAAAATGACTGGAACAATGAAAATTGAATTCTTCTAGGAGAAGGAAGGCCATATTAAGTTTTAGAAAACTGAGTGTGCCAAAGAGACAGAGAGAAATATGAGGAATGGATTCCTCCAAAGAGAAGAAGCAGATATAAGAAGAAGGGAACTGTCAAAGGAAAGATAGGAGGAAGTAAATCCACCATTAGAAATGGGAGCAAAGTCACTAAGTGAGTGCTCTCAGGAGAAGGAAAGAGGTGCTATGAAGTAAATTCACAAAGGACAGGGAAAGGATGTAGAAAGAAGAGATTCCTGCATGGAGAAGTTACAGAAATACAAGGAGGGAATTGCACATAAGTGAAAGGAGGAAAATAGGAATAATTGAATCCTCCATGGAGAATGAAAGAAGAAAATTTGAACAAAAGAGAGATGGAATGAAATAAATACACCAAGTGTATTAGAGGAAGTGAAGAAAAACTGAGTCCTCTGAGGATAATAGATGTTGAGAAAAGTAAGCAAGTCCCCAAATGGAAGAGGAGATATAGAAAGAACTGAACCCTACAAGGAGAATTGGAACTGATAGAAGAAAGGAAAACTACCACAGAAAAGGTGGGAGGTTACAGAAGGAAAATAATCAATGATGTGGAAGAGACAAAGTAATACGATTTGTGTCCTGCAAGTAGAATAAAAATTGATTCAAAGAAGTAAGATATTACAGGAAGTACTGTGGAGAAGTGCGAGAGAGATATCAGAATATGAATCAAACAAATACGAGGGAAAGCTAAGGGAAGGACTCAGTCCTCCAAGGAGAATGAAGTAGATTAAAGGAAGGGAATATGCGGGGGTCACTATTTATATTTTGAGCCTTGGCAACACTGATTGAAGTTAGGCGCGATTTGACGTTTGCACGGAATCGTCTGGCATTATTGACCATAACGTACTTCAAATGTTTTGTCAATAGCTTCATTTGTGTTGTTTATGTTGCCTTGGAGATTGCGCGACAACAATAAAATGGAATTAACTCGTGAACATTTTCGTGTGATGATTTTTTACGATTTTCGATGTGGATTATCAAGACAAGAGTGCATCGATCAACTTACGTCCACATTTGGCGATGAAGCCCCATCCTTTGCCACTGTGAAACGCTGGTATAACGAATTTAATCATGGCCGCCATTCGCTCACCGACGAGATTTGCGAAGGTCGTCCAAAATCAGATGTTGTTCAAGAAAACATTGATGCTGTGCAAAACCTAATACTGCAAGATCGTCATGTGACATACTGTGAGATTGAGGCAACCATAGGCATTAGTTCCACCAGCATATATAAAATATTACATGATCATTTAGCTGTGAGAAAGGTATGTTCTTGTTGGATCCCACACAATTTGACAAAAACTCAAAAAGATGCTCACGTCAATTGGTGCAATTGATAAATAAATACAATCGTGGTGCTTCAAAAGACGTATATAAGATTGTAACAGGTGACGAATCATGGATATATGCATATGAGCTGGAATGTAAAGAGCAGTCGACTGTATGGGTGTTTCAAGATGAACTCAATCCAACAAAAGTTGTTCGTGCTCGAAGCACATCGAAACAAATGGTCGCCTGTTTTTTCGAGAAAACTGGTCATGTGGCAACTGTGCCTTTAGAGGAACGTAGAACGGTCAACTCTAAATGGTACACAACAATTTGTTTGCCAGAGGTCTTCGGTCAAATACGGAAAACAAACGCCGTCGGATCATTCTTCATCAAGACAATGCCAGCTGTCACACATCTCGTCTAACAACCGACTTTATGAACAGTCAAAAAATCGAATTGATGGGTCATCCGCTGTACAGTCCTGATTTGGCACCCAATGACTTCTTCTTGTTCCCGAATGTCAAGAATAAATTGCGTGGGCAACGATTTTCATCGGCGGAAGATGCCGTTGATGCGTTCAAAAACCATATTATGGAGGTGTCTCAAGAAGATTGGGAAAACTGCTTTGACAAATGGTTCGAAGGAATGCAAAAGTGTATTGACCATAAAGGAGAATACTTCGAAAAACAATAAAGCAGTTTTCAATGCCAAATTCCTGTTTTTTTCATTGTTAGGCTCAAAATATAAATAGTGATCCTCGTACCACCGGATATTGGAGGTATAAAAGAATTTAGGATAACCTGAGTTAGGTGGATGAAGTAGAATAGAATGAAATATATCCTCCAAGTATAAGGGAAGGATATAAGATTTTCTGAGTCCTACAAAGAGTATGGAAAGTGAGATAAGGAAGGGAATCCACAAAGAGAAAAATGGGAAATGGGAAGAACTGAGTTTCCAAGGAGACAGGAAGGAGATAGGAAAATGGAATCATTATTGGGAAAGGAGTAGATAAGAAAAACTTGTTTCTGGAAGAAGAAAGGAGAGATATGGGATGAATGAATAGCACCAATGGGAAGGGGAATAAAGAAGAATAAAGAATAAAGAAGTACTTCAAGGAGAAGTAAAAGATAACGGAAGAAGTAAGACCACTAAGAGGAAGAAGTTGGGATGTGAAAAAGATATTCCTCCAAGGAAAGGAGAATGTAATAAGAAGAACTAAGTTCTTCAAGGAGATGGAAATTAGATAAGGAGAATGGTGTCTCCCAAGCAGAAGGGGAAGAGATAGGTGGAATGTTTGTATTTTGTTTGGCATTTTTGTTAGTCACGTTTTGTCAGTTTTGGCTATGATGAAGATCATGATGTTGATGAGATGCAATTGATGAAGAGGCATTCACAAAGAACAGTCAATCTCAAACTCTCACTCAAACTTGGAACCTTCATGGTAAAATCATATATCAACCATTAATGTCCTCGGCCACCCAGCTTTCCACTGAAGGTAAAGATTTTGAAGATGGTTAACTGAGTCCTCCAACGAGAATGGAAGGAGAATGGTGGAAGTGTATCCACCAATGGTAAAGGGGAGATAGGAAGAACAGAGTCGAGGAAGAGAGGAAGAGGAGGAAATAAATTTACCAAAGAGAAAGGAGGAAGAGAGGAGAAAACAAATCTACTAAAGAAAAGGGAAGAGGAAAATAAGAAAGAGACAGCAAAGGAAATGTCTTACTTCAATATGTTCTTCTTCACATATTAGCTCAGTGGATGTAGGGAAACTGTTTATTTACTCCAAGATCTGATGCAGTGTGTTACTTCCACTTCTTCTTGCATGGTTAATGGATCCTCTGGAACAAAGTAAGAAAGGATGCAGAAGCACAACGGGAAGAATAAATTAACTCATATGTTTAATGATCAGAACCTCTTTAAGTGATTAATGGATTTCCAGTGAGGGCAATTGTGAGTGATTTCTATTTCTCTTTAGACTTCACGTATATTATACATAATCTTATGCGTGCATAGAATTTACTTGAAACAGGTTTTTGCATATTACATATTTCTAAATATAATGAAAAACATATATAGAAATTGGGAATTTGTGTCTTCATAACAGCCGATTTCTTGAACTTGCATAGCCATGCTTGCTTGACCTAAATTGTGGGATACTCTTGTCCCAATAAGCACTAGGTTTGATGTGCAATTGAATTTGTTAATTGCAAATTTTGTCATTACACCCATTCTCTTGTTCCTCACTTAGAGTATTGACAGCATTCTAGAGCATTTGATCATCAATAGCTCTCTGATGCAGCTAAATAGCCACCGTGTGTGTGTGTATGTATACTTTGTCTTTTACGTGAACTGTTCTAGGCTCTATCTCTATTGGACTCTACAGTATTTCAGTGTACAGAAATACTGTATACTCTATTTCAGAAGACAAAGGAGATAATACTGGAAAGGAAGAATTAGTAGATTCCAGTAAAAAAAGACAGATAAAATGAGTGATGGAGCTTGATATGCCTATAACTTATCACCCAATGAGAAACTGATCTTCTAACATTTAGGTTTTGATGTTCTTGTGATTAATATTTTACTCTATTAATTAAAGTTATTTTTCCAACAATTTTGCATTTCATTCAAGTAGCTTCCCAATTGCCTTCTCAATGCTAGGTTAATACTGAAACAATTTAATCCCCTCAGGGATCAAATCAGCGATATAGCATATAAATACATTGATATTAGAAACATAATGGATTTTGGATCATCAAGGAAGATGTATCACACCAAGCCACACTTCCGATGATGATATTTAAACTTCAAAAAATTTTCTTGCATTCAGGTTGCATTGTTATTTGAAAAATATTTGTATTTGCACTCTTGACAATGCTATATGCATACTCTTATTAAATTGAAACAATGTCTTAATTAACTAATTCATATGGAAATTAATTACAACAGTTTTTGCAGTAATAATAATGTAATTCTAGAGCAGAATTCCCATTCATTGTATTCTACGTGAATATGAAGATGAGAAGAGCATTTATTTATTTTTGTCTGTTTCTCTTAAATTCTGATATGTGGATAGTCACAAAATGGTTATATTATGGCCAGGTTTCAATCTCAGTTCTTTGTTCATACATCTATTTGTTGATTCATCACACATCTATATCATTACAAAAAGCAATAAAAGTAAAATAAAATAACATTATGCAATTAATGTCTGCTTCTACACATTAGGCCTGACTCTGTGGCCAAGAGCATTGAACAGTCGACCTTTGATCTCATTAGCAAAGCTTTCCTGGTTTCAGTCCCAGTCTAGGCATGGGTATGCCTTCTGAGAGTCCCTTCACATTTTTTATCTAATCATAGGTCATTCGGATATCTCAATTAGCCCCAAGTTGCAGAAATATGACACACAATGACAAAATTACAATAAAATTACACATATTGGATTGAAAGATTACCGTGGAATTTCTCTACTCTCAACAACATATAAAATATTATCTAACATTCTTTTAACAAGACTAACCCCATATGCTAATGAAATTATAGGTGATTATCAATGTGGATTTAAACGCAACAGATCAACTACAGATCAAATTTTTCACATCAGACAGACACTTGAAAAAAAGTGGGAATATAATCAAAATGTCCATCAGCTATTCATTGATTTCAAAAAAGCATATGATTCGGTCAAAAGAGATAAATTATATAATATATTAGTAGAGTTTGGAATACCTAAGAAGCTTGTTAGTATGATAAAAATATGCACCAGTGAAACAGAAAGTAAAATTCGTGTGGGTATTAATATGTCTGACAAATTTACAATTCATGATGGGTTAAAACAAGGAGATGCCTTATCTCCATTGCTCTTTAATTTTGCCTTAGAATATGCTGTAAGGAAGGTAAAAGAAACTAAAGAAGGACTAAAATTAAATGGTGTGACTCAGTTGTTAGCATATGCAGATGATGTAGACTTACTGGGGGATGATGTGAATACAATTAAGAATAATGCTAAAATATTTTTCAAAACTGCTAAAGAGATAGGTTTGGAAGTTAACAAAGAGAAAACTAAATATATGCTTACAGGCCGAAACCAAGTGTTAGGTAATAATCAAAATCTAATTATTGATAACAACTCGTTTGAAACAGTTTCCAAATTCAAATACTTAGGAGTAATATTAACAAATGAAAATTATATTAAAGAGGAAATAAAAAGTAGGCTTAATTCAGGAAATGCATGTTACTTCTCTCTTCATAAACTTTTGTCTTCTCGTTTAATATCTAAGAATCTAAAAGTTAAAATATACAAAACCGTAATTTTGCCTGTAGTATTATATGGGTGTGAAACTTGGTCCCTTACATTGAAAGAGGAACATAAATTGAGAGTATTTGAAAATAGGATCCTTAGGAAAATATTTGGACCTAAAAGGGATGAGGAGACAGGTGAGTGGAGAAGGTTACATAATTTAGAACTACATAATTTGTATTCATGTCCAGACATTATTAGAATAATTAAATCAAGAAGACTTAGGTGGGCAGGCCATGTGGCACGAATGGGAGAGGAAAGAGGAGTTTTCAGGATTCTTGTTGGGAAACCTGATGGTAAGAGACCAGTAGGAAGGCCAAGACGAAGATGGAGGGACAACGTCGAGATGGACCTAAGGGAAATCGGTAGGGATGGAAAAGAGTATATAGATCTTGCTCAAGATAGGGACAGATGGAAGGCCTGTGTTGCTGCAGCCATGAACCTTCGGGTTTAAGAAGGCTAGAGAGTTAGTTAGTTAGTTAGGATTGAAAGATGCAGTAACACACTTACATACAAAGTTTGCCAATTTTCATGATTGTTGAAAAAGAAATGAAACATTCTAAAGTTGCTGTTGAAACCATATTTTCATTGTCACTAGAACGGCAAAGGATCCAATACCTCCAGAACAGCAGAAAAGTGCATTTAAAAATTCTAAATTATTTTGGAATGGGAACATAATTTTATTTGATATTATTTTCAGTGCCTTATGTATTATAACCAAAGTATTTAGGTGGTCTAAGATACATTTTGATTAAAAACTAAATTATAAACATCAACAATAGAACACTCCAGATGCACAACATTTCATCACAAGGAACTGCTACTTGACATGACATGTTCGGAGGTGTCCTTCCTCCTTCCCAGTCCAATGACACTACCTAAATGATGACATGGATGTAAACTACGACAAGTGGGTATATGCTCAAGACAGGATGATAGTGGAACCACAACTTTACACAGATATTGCAGCAAGTACAAATTAAACTTTACAGGGGTCAAATTTACCCCACCCACTGTTCTAGGGGTATAAGATGAAATATCACAAAAATAAATTATAGGTATTTTGTAAATTCAATATACCATTTCAAAAAGGACAAATAATTATGAAAAGTCACAAAATATTTAGGGGGAAATAAGAAAAACAGGATAGTTATTAAAGAAACAGTAAGGCTAAGGATCACATTGAACCATCCCACTGTTCTAGTGTGAATATGTTCTCACACATCACATGTTGCAAACCTGTTCTCAATCTAATCCTGATAACGCTATTGTATAGCTTTGAAAATATTGAAGTTAATTACATAAAATACTGTGGAATTTTTTTACAACCTTGGTGACAATGAAGTTCGACCAGAAAGGAATACGTGATTAAATGCACAGAGGCATAGGCGGTGGAATGGGTGACCCGCAGAAGTGACGCATGTGTGTAAGAGGAGGTATGTTTGCAGGCAAGAATCGTGATCCCAGCATGTTGCACCCAAGGTCACGTAAAGAAGGAAAACGGGGAACTATACGCGTGACATTGAACTTCGACCAGGCATCAGACCCATACGGAAAATTCCAGATAGTGGCGCATTCGACGGAAGCATGACGTCACGGACATGATAAGGGAGTCCGCAGTATATAAGCGCGTGCTGTGCACCGAGGAACCGCAGCGTATAATCACCATGGCCAGGGGCAAACCTATTGACAACACCGTGAGGAGAAGAGTGGTGGAGTTGCAACGGGATGGACTCAGTGAACGGGAAATAGGGCGTCAACTGAACTTACCCAAGTCAACCGTCCACTGCATCATCAAACACCACCAAAATACGGGTACCATGAGCCAGGTAAGGCCCCCGGTCGAAAACGCCTGCTGAGCGTGCGTGACCTACGGATATTTAGGCACTATATCCAGACCAACAATCATGTTTCTGTGGCCGAATTACGACTGTGGACTCGAGAACGCTTTCACATTGAAGTGTCAACCAGAACTATTCGCCGTTACCTACAGCGATGCAGTTACCGAGTGTACAAGGTGAAACGTAAACCCTTCCTTTCCATGTTGAACACAGGCAATCGACTACAGTGGGCACGAATGTACCGGGGATGGACATTTCGGCAGTGGAACAGGGTTTTGTGGACGGACGAATCCATTTTCAATGTGGTATACGGATAAATACGGAAAACAGTCATTTGTCGGAAGGAGGAACAGAATGAAGCAAAATGTTATGCACGTCGGGTACAGAAACCTGCGTCAGTGATGGTATGACAGCATCTGGGGTTGGCCCACTACACGTCTGTGAGGGCATTGTGAATGCACACGCCTATACACGCATACTGGAGCGGCATCTTCCCACAGTGCGAAGGCACCTGTTCCACAGGCGGTGTCTCATCTTTCAACACGACAATGCCAGGCCTCATACAGCGCATCTGACAAGAGAATGGTTGACTCGCCATCACGTGCGAACTCTGCCATGGCCACCATGCCGACGCATTGCCACAGTTATTCGCCGACGGGGCGGCGTCACACCATGGTAAACAGGATCCCCTCTAACAGTGGTCGAACTTCAATGTCACGTGTAGATGGACGAAAATGTTTTATTTTGTGTGGACACCATACATTGCTGCGTTGCAGCGGAAATTTATGTTTTCCTTTGTTCCATGTTGCCTGCTGAATAAAATATGTTCAGCATATGCATGTGTTCTCCTTCTTTCACAACGCACTCCTATATCTGTGACTGGTCGAACTTCATTGTCACTAAGGTTGTATATCTGGTTTGTGAAGAACATATTTTATCTAAATTCAAGAATATGTTTATGGAAACCTTCTTTATTGTGCTAGTTATTGTATAGGGAAATGCAAGTGCAGATATGTTGCAATCAAAATGTTGGTTCCCTTCTGATTCACTTATGTTATGCATTTTCTTCTTGGGGAATGTAAATCGAAACTTGTCCATGATACTTTAGTTCATCTCTGTTTAAATTTTCATACAGGTGTGTTCTATCTGTCAGTTATATGTGATGATAAACAGGTATTATTAAATTTTAATTAAACAAGGTGATTTTGAAAAATAAAATAAAACACTATTCAATGCACTGAATATATTGCAGAATTAAGAAATATGTGTACATAATTAGAAGCATATTTTATAACAATTCTCCAGTAGATTTTATTGTTCTTTCCCCCTATTAACATTGAAAACAGAATTTCTGGTGCAATATATATTTTCTGTTTGTATTTCCAGTTTTTTTAAGTATTTATATGAGAAGATTATTAATCAGTTAGTGAAAACTATGCAATAGCATTGTGATGGAACTTTCCAATGCAATCTGTATGTTCTGCTACTTACAGATGACTATTTTATGATATTTAATAATAAATGATCAAATATAAGTAAAACATTAAGCAGAAAATGTCAATTAACTTCTCATGCAAATTATATATGGTGGTGAGGAGCCGACTGTCACATTTCAAATGGTCATAGATAATATATCGAAACGGCAAAATAAGTGAAACAATCTCTTAATACGTCAAAGTATGCTATTTATTACTTACAGATTACAAGCTTATTTTGTTAAAAACCATATCAGACACATATCAGACAGATGACCATTGTTTACATCAATGCTGTTTCAAGCATGTCTGGAAGTTGCCGCACCTGCACCTCATCAATAGCTACAACTTCATGAACAATGGCTTGTTTTAGTTTTTAATAGCCATGATATGTTTATAAAATTTCTTCACCCAGGCCAATATGGCATTTCGAGACAGTACGTGACCATGTCGATCAACATTGAACTGCCGTCTAAAGATATTCTGCACTCCTGTCACAGACCTGGTTTCATAATAACTACAAACACAGGTACCATGTAGTTGCAATGTTCCATTGTAACTGACTATATGAAATGGCATCCTCTCCTCTACCATTACTGCCAACCATGACAAGCTATTCCGCCAGTGCAGAATTCCAATTTGAAATGTGCCAGTCAGCTTCACACCACCATTAACTACTAAAATTGTAGTTTGTACTTTGTCTCAAAAATAATTTTAAAAATATTCTGCTGTGAATATAGCTCCAGTACGTTCAATACATATGCTACACCAACCTTTAAGTAATCAAGTGCAGTCTGCATTCTACTTCTGATGATATTATGGGTTCCCCTCATGAGATGTACATTGTCTGCATTATTAGCACTTTCTTCATAACTTGTAAACAGTAAAACTCTAATGATTTCATTTATCTCATAAATATTCTTCTGGGAGTTGTATCTCCATAGTATCCTCACCACCTATAACAATGAAATTTGCTATGTAAGTTGCTCCTTTAATCAACAATGATATTTAACTAACATAAAGTCTAGCCAGTATTTTTGCTAAAGTTGTGCAATATGTAACACCACACACTGCCAAGCAATTCCAAAATATTTTTATATTATTATTTTATATTTTATTCACATATATTTATTGTGAAAAATCGTTCATATTAGAATAGAATAAAGAAAAGAAAAACTATTTGTAATCACAATATGTACTACAGATATTTTAAACACAAAAATGCTGTTATAATAATAATAATAATAGTAATAATAATAATGATTTCCACCATAAAACAGTTGAATTTCTTTTTTGTAACCCTAATCTTCAATCTATTTCCTGTCGTAAACTCTTTTTCAATAGAGCACAGGCACCATTCTGATCCTGTGTTCAATCTGAAACAATGTTCTGGCACTTCAGGACCCAACGTTTTGTACTTATCCAGAAAGTTATATTGTTTTATTTTGTTACCCTCTTACATCCATGATTGAAATAGCATTGTTAAGTTTAAGCCCAAGTCTTCTCCTTAACGAAAAAATTTTAACATTATATTTCCTAACCTACTGCTTTTATGCATTATTTAAGATAAACATTGTTAAGATGAAACGACATTCTGGCCCTGCAGGACCTAAATTTTTGTAGTTAACCAGCCTAACTTTTTATTTCTTTTCCTACTGCTTATGGCATTATTTAAAAAAAATGCATTGTTAATCAAATGATGTCCAGGCACTGCATGACTCTAATTTTAATACCAAACTAGAGAGTTATAACTTTTTATTCCATTACCTACTGCTTATATGGCATTATTTCAAAGGCATCGTTAATCTAAAATGATGTTCAGGCATTGCAGGGCTCAAGTTTTCTACTTAGCCAGAACATTATAACGTTTATTTCATGTCCTTCTGCTTATATGCCTTATTTTAAAAGCATTTCCAATCTTAAATGACGTTCTAGCACTGCAGGGACCTAAGTTTTATACTTAACCAGAGAATGGTAACGTTTAATCTCCA
Organism: Lepisma saccharinum; assembly: GCF_977018435.1. Taxonomy (NCBI): domain Eukaryota; kingdom Metazoa; phylum Arthropoda; class Insecta; order Zygentoma; family Lepismatidae; genus Lepisma; species Lepisma saccharinum. The sequence continues at coordinate 48,833,364 of NC_139256.1, forward strand.
TACTTTTTGCTTATATGCATTATTTCAAGAACATTGTTAATTGTAAGCAGCATTCTGGCACTGCTGAGTTCAAAATTTTTGTACCTGATAAGAAAATTATAATGCTTTATTTCGTTATCTCTTCTTGTAATTGATAATTTAAAAGTCATGCTACTTTGATATCAAATTAGGATTCTGTGTATGTGTTTGTTCGGAGGAATGTATGTGTATGAAATACAATTTTGTGGTTGGCCGTTTCTGTTGTGATATCGCAACCGAATGTTCCTCATTCAGTTTCACCACGGACCTGCATCTTTATTTGCAATCCCCCTTATTTGTATCACGTCGTCTTTCATATACATATATGGCGTCTCTTCGGTATAGAAGTACACTAGACTCTCGCTAATCTGGCTCTCAATAGTCAGCCCTCTCAGTAGTCCGGCCCACATCCGGCCTGTAGTCACTTAAGCAGAAATGGCACGCACAACAATGAATTATCGTGTTCAACAATGTTGTTGGTTAAAAATGTTAAACAATGCTATACATATGTACAGTATTTGAAATTGTGACTTTCTTACAGTAAAGTTCAGTACATACTATGGCTTCCAAAAGGAAACACGAAAAGTACAGCCTGTATAGTCCCTATGTGTTTAAACTACATAGTAGTATGTAATTTCCGACCCTCTCAATAATCCGGCACTTCCGCTAATCCGGCACTTCCGCAAATCTGGCACTTCCGCAAATCCGGCACCCATATGTGCAACAAATGGCCAGATTAGTGAGAGTCTAGTGTATATCATAGTTACTATCTTAAAATGCTGGTTGCACCATGTGACGTTCACAATTCAATCATTTGCACCATTATATTTCGTTCATAAATATTTGAAACTAAAACGCGAAGGTGAAGATACAACTTGTATGGGTCTATATATTAGTGAAATAACTGAGCAATATACAGTTCACTATTACTTATATTTCCATTTTTGTCAGACACACTACCACATAATGACTATTGATTCTCATTGCTATAGCAACGTTAGATTTCCAAATATCTCGTTTATACAGTGTATAGTACAATGAATAACATAAAACATAATTAACGTTGTACAAAGTAATTATTATACATTTTTTTGAATCGTTAATATAAAGTGATTTGTATAATATGAAATTAATAATTTCAATAAACATATAATTAATTATATTGTGAGGATTCACAGGACCGTCACAACATTCCCCTCCTCCGGGAAAATGAAAACTACAAAACAGCAAGGAGGAGTTTTCATTTAAAAATCAGTCAGATGTTTATCAACATAACTAAAACAAAGTTACAAATGCACAACATTATCTGACATTCGACAACAATGTGCACATAAACAGATTTGTGCCTAACAGGTAATAACAAATCAGACCGTAATAGAACATTCAATTGTACAAAATAATAAACAGAATGGTTTCAATTTTCAAGTATCTACTCTCTACTCTCATAAATTTAATTTTCAGACAAGAGTTGATTCCTCTTTTCTTCCGAACAGTTAAACACTCGAAGATTTGAAAAGTTCACTTTGTCATAATATTGCTGGTTCATTGTGTAAAGAATTGCATTATTGTCCTTAATTTCCTTAACAAGGAATGGCCCAATATACAAGTTGAACAATTTATGAATCTGGCTGTTAATTTTAGAACTAACTTGCATATTTTTTATCATAACCAAATCTCCTGTTTGAAGTTTGATCGAGTTCAATGCATTCTTAATCTTTCTACTTCTTCTAGATTGTCTAATCCTGATTTCTGCTAAAAACAATTTGCATTTCCATGGCAAAGATTTAATTTGTTCTGGCCAGCTGATTTCTTCAAATATTTAGTCCTTCATATCTTCATGTAAGAAAAGTTCACTAGGAGATAATCCAGTAACTGAAGAGCATGAATGATTTAATAACTGAATAATAGAATTTATTTTTGGATACCAACTGGTGTGATTATCATTGCAGAATAATCGCAGTAACCTAACAATCTCCTTATTGTACCTCTCAATAGGATTAGATTTCAGATTGTATGTAGTGGTAGTAATATGCTTAATTTTCCTTGAATCCATGTAGGCTTTCCACTCATTTCATGTAAATTGGCTTCCACAATCTGATAATAATACATTACATACAGGGTAATGTTTAAAATAATGTTCTTCAAAACGATTGATAATTTCCCTGGCAGTCGCTTTTCTTAACGGATAAATCATAACAAACTTTGACATAACGTCTACAATTGTGAGGAGATATTCATATGTACGTGACCTTGGTAATTTTCCGATTAAATCAATAGAGAGGAAATTGTGAGTTTGGTGAGAAACGACGTGATATTCATCTCTCCGCAACGGCCGACCTACAATCTTTGTTCGTGCACATTCTAAGCAATCTTTCAGGTAATTTCTAATTGATTTTCTCATGTACGGACAAAAATATGCCCTTCTACAAGATGCTAAAACCTTCTGATAACCAAAATGTCCATTTAAATCATGCATTTTGTGTAATACCAAAGGTATAAGCTCACATGGCACTACAAGTTTACAAATTTCATCTGAATTGGGTTTATGAAAAAGAATTTTGTTGTGAAGAAGATACTTTGAAAAGTTTTTATCAGTTGTACTATCTTCCAGGTGAGAAATTATATTATTGCATTTTTCATCTGCTCGTTGAGCTTTTAACCAAATAGAAGAAGTATCATCTTGTGAATCTTCCACAATTACTTGATTGATATATAATTTATCATCAAGTGCAGAATAAGTAGTGCAAGGCGGAATTCTGCTCAACGTATCAGCAATATTATTCGAAACTCCTGGGACATGATGTAACGTGAAATCAAAACACTGCAGTTTGAGAGCCCATCTCGTAAGATGAGAATTAAGTGATTGTGCAGTTTTAAGCCAAGACAACGACTTATGATCTGAATATAAGTTGAAATCAGTTCCTTTAAGATATATAGCAAATTTCTCCAGAGCAAATAATATAGCTAAACATTCCAATTCGTGTGTACTATATGTAATCTCTGCTCCTCTAAGAGCATGACTGCCATATTGTATGACACAAATTTCATCATTATCAACTTGCCAAAGTACACAACCTAATCTTTTCTGGCTTGCATCAACAGAAACACAAAACCTCAACTCAAAGTCGGGTTGACTTAATGCTGGTGCTGAAATTAGAGCATTCTTTAATAACAAGAAAGCTTCTTGACACTGAGGTGTCCAATAAAATGGCACATTCTTGCGTAAAAGTTGATATAATGGACTAGCGATATCTGAAAATCCCTGTATAAAATGATTCCTCCAATTTGCCAGTCCTAAAGATTTGTGAAGTGACTTTTTGTTTTGAGGAACAGGAAACTGTAGAATAGCTGAGTCTTTATCATGATCGACCTTAATCTCGGAACCAGACACCACATGACCCAAACACTTAATTTCCGTTTGGAAAAATTTGCATTTGGCAAATTTTATGGACATGTTCGTCTTCTGCAATGTCTGTAGAACATAATCAAGATGTTCAAAATGTTTCTCTATTGTTGGGCTAAATATTAAAATGTCATCCACATATATCATCAGAAATGAATGAGTCTCTGGTCCAAACACCTTATTCATTCTTTCAACAAAAACAGAAACAGCTGATTTTATACCAAATGACAAGTAACAAAACACGTGCTGTCGTCCTCGATACGAAAAAGCTGTGTACTTATATGAGTCGGGCGTAAGTGGTATTTGAAAATACCCACAGGAGAGATCAATTGAAGAAAAATATCTTGCACCCTTAAAATGTTGAAGTAGCTTGTTTATAGGTTCAACATGGGTAAGTGGTGAAAATACATGTTGGTTTAGGCGACGAAAATCTACTTCTGGACGCCACTCACCATTAGATTTTGGAACGATATGTACTGGGTTTAAATAAGGCGAAGACATCTCTTTAATTATTCCCCAGGCTTTCCATTTCTCTAGTTCCCTTTCTAACGCTGCTCTTTTGGTGAAAGGTACCGGATATATAGGTGCCTTGATTGGTTCCTTTGTGTCTAGTTCAATTTGATAAGGTTCTACGAATGAAGATCGAGGTCGATCAGAAAACAACCTATGATATTCTATTATTAGATTCTCAAGCTGAGACTGCTGCTCCGTGTTGAGTGATTTACACGACCGCACCTTCGTTGTGATCTGATATAGAGAAACGACAAGTAAATTTTCTGCTTCTTTGACTATAGTAACTTCCTGCATCTGGCAGTGATCCCTATCAGTTGTGATTTTGCTAGAGTTAAATGGCTGAACCAATTCGGAACCAGTAGACGCCATCAAACTAATTTTGTTTCTTCTAAAATCGAGTACAGCTTTGTATTGCCTTAAAAATGGTATTCCGAGAATTAATTCAGCTTGCAGTTGCTTCAATACAAACATCCCCAAAGAAAAAACTTCCAAGTTAATTGAAATACTTATAATCTTCCGACCAGCAACACGAAACTTCTGATGTCCTGCAAACAGCAATAACTTAAGTTGATCCACTGTATCCAGTTTGGCACTCGGAATAATTGATTTTATACTGCACCATAATTCATAACTGACTAAATTGCACTGGCTTCCACTGTCGATGACACACTGTATGGTAATACCGCAAACTGTTCCTGTGATCAAAGGTTGATCAGTAATAGGAGTAGGTATACCAGTATCATTTAAAATTCAAGTAGGTTCATCTTATTACCAATCCAATTGAAAAAATATTGAAAGTGGATAACAATGATCAACTTCAGATAAAATGGAATTACTTAATACAGCATACTGACAAGTTGTGCCTATATTATCACTACGATATGATTTAGACGGACCTTCCATTATGTTAGTGCGAGCAAACTGGTCCACGTTCACCCGCGACGTTCGTTTAATGTTGCTTCAGGGACAGAAGAAATGAACTGTTTACAAGAAGTTTATCTTGGATCGAAAGATGGAGCATTTTCATTAAATGGAGTATTTGCCACTGCAGTTGCATTGCAACTGTTTCCCGTTGACAACCGAGAAGACGAATATCCGCAATTGGCACATACACTGCATGGTTGGAATGAGTGGAAATTATTGTTAGAGAACTGAGAGTTAGGACGCAGTGTAAATTGTTGTTGTTCTTGCTCGTTTCTGGCATTGAAACTGTTGCTCATAAATCTACCATCATTGTTGAAGTATCGTGAGCTTTGTGGACTTCTATTTATGCCGGAAATTTTGAGTTCCTGCACCATTACGTCTGTAACGATTATATGGTCTGTTAGTTAGGTTAGGTTTCCCAAAATTAATATTTCTATTAAATATCATCGTCTTCTGGCTGGAGTTTGATTGTTGGTTTTCAGCAAGAAATGGAACATCTGTACGTGGAATCTTAATTCTTTTATTTTCATCGCTAGAAGAAAAAAAAACGAACACTATTATTAGGTCTTACGTTACGTCTTGAACCTTGATTTCCATTAGGTTCATCATCGTTCACAAACGATGAACTTTTAGCAACACTTTGAACTCTCAGTTTTGCTCTTGCACTATTATTGTCGGTAAAACTTTTAGAATTATTCCCATCATGTCGGAAATTTTTTTCACGTACATTATCATGAATGTTAAAACTCTTGTTTGATCTTGAATTCACTAAATCCAACCTCTTTAGTAAAGCAATTACATCATCCATTTTAACTAATCTAGCAGCTAATATTGTTTGTGCAATAGATGTGGGCAACTGATTGATTAAAATATCAATAACTTCTGCATCATTCAAACGATCAACTAAATTATAATATGCTGAATGCGTACGAATAGTAAAACTTCCATACTACTCGTCGATTTAGGATCATATTTACGACTTCTAAGTTCAGATAATTGAGCCTGAGTTAATGAATAAGACGTGTAGTGATTCAGAAATTCGTCAACAAACTGTTTGTACGATGTAAACGAATCGACATGAGTATTATACCAACCTTCTTCAGGTCCTTGAAAACAATTAGTAATACATTCAAGCCTTTGCATGTCAGGAATTTGCAGTAAGTCTAAGTAGGATGTTAAAGTTTTAATAAACTTACGTGGGCTTGATTTTTCAGGATCTCCAGAATATTTAGGAAGAACAGTAAGTTCATTCAATCTTACCAACCGCCGAGGTTCTTGAGTAAGCGAACGCATACAATTGTCAGGATAATCACATCGATGATTTTGCGAATTTGCTGACTTCTGGTTTACTTGCCTCTTTCTTTCCTGACCAGAACCATCAGAATATAAAGAATGGGTTGATTGACATAACTTGTTAGTATTACTAGTTCTCACTCGATGATTTCTAGAATGTTTGTGTCTTTGTGAAGCAATGCGATTGTGTTCATCATCAGAAACATCACACGCTGAAGAATCAGATGATTTAGGAGCAGTTAGGTTCCATGCAGGAATACCAGGTTGACAGTTACTATTCACTTGAGAACTGTAAACTTGTACAGGATTACTTGATTCAACATTAGTCGAAATATTAGATGTTAACTTAGTAATATTTTCCTCACATGCTTCCACGAGCTTAGTTATTTCGTCCTTGCTCACAACGACTTCAAGTCTTTGAACTTGCCGAGACAACCCTGAAACATTGTTCTGGCATTCTGTAATCTGATCATTCAATCCAGCAAGTTTATCAGAATTCTCTGTACAAGTAGTGTTGACTTCCTTGATTTTCTCTGTTAGTCCTTGCAGTTCTCTTTCCATTTCCTGATGTAATGAACGTGTAGCTAATTTGCAGGACTCAGCAACTTCAGTTAATTCCTTTCGTAATGATGTACTCAATTCGTGGAACTCAACCTTGAGTAGTTGCTGTGAATTTTGAATTTCCTGTTGAGATTCCCTGATTTTTGTAAACTCAAGCTGTTGAGACTCCTGAGTTTGCCTCATAGAATCTTGAGTTTGCCTCATTTTTGTAAACTCAAGCTGTTGCAACTCTTGAGTTTGCCTCATTTTTGTAAACTCAAGCTGTTGAGACTCTTGAGTTTGCCTCATAGAATCTTGAGTTTCCCTAATTTTTGTAAATTCCATCTGTTGTGACTCGCTGATTTTTCTTAACTCTGCCAGCAGATCAAACATTTGAAAAGGTACATTACTTTACCCTGTTGACGTCTCTGCCAACACAGAAGGACGAATGTCAATTTCTTGAACATTTTCTTGACTTCTTTTCCATTGCACAAAAGCTTCAATACTGAACGGATCATAAGATGGATCACAATCTGTACAGAAATAATTTTCATTTAACTGGTATAACTCCCAATGCTTATCAGACAAACCCAAACATTGTAAATAATACCAATGGCCACAATTTTCACAAGCTACCAACCTTTCCTTATCGGGATCTTTGCAGCACTTCACCATATTCATGGCATAATTCTTATTTTGTGATTCATCAGGTTCATCACCACAATTTATAGATCTATCTGTAAGACTTGTTTTGGATCTCAGATTATAAGGATTACTTGATGCGTACATAATATAAATTTATGTACAAACTAGATTCACGAGAACAATGGTGTAAGTTAACACGCAAAACACATCACTCAAGATCGTGCTGATAACGTTCCACAATACTGGACCACCATTATACCGTGACATTCACAATTCAATCATTTGCACGATTATATTTCGTTCATAAATATTTGAAACTAAAACGCGAAGGTGAAGATACAACTTCTATGGGTCTATATATTAGTGAAATAACTGAGCAATATGCAGTTCACTATTACTTATATTTCCATTTTTGTCAGACACACTACCACATAATGACTATTGATTCTCGTTGCTATAGCAACGTTAGAATTCCAAATATCTCGTTTATACAGTGTATAGTGCAATGAATAACATGAAACATAATTAACGTTGTACAAAGTAATAGTTATACATTTTTTTGAATCGTTAATATAAAGTGATTTGTATAATATGAAATTAATAATTTCAATAAACATATAATTAATTATATTGTGAGGATTCACAGGACCGTCACAACCACAAAGTTATTTGTCTCTGCATAAATCATTATCTCTTATTCAATTTTAGTAGGTCTAGTCCCAATGTGTCTATGTTGAAGAAATTGTACCTAGGTAATCTTTTATACTGTATGTTTTACACTGTTCATCAATTGTCATTTTTTTTCATATGTATCAACAGCTGGTTAGTAATCTATGTTCTCTGAGCTGAACACAGTTTTTGCACAATACAGTTGGCATGAATAGTATCTCCCTATACAGCAACTGTTTCTGTACTTGTGTCTAATGTTTGTAGCATTCTGTGTGTCACGAGGAAAATTAAATATGTATTTGGGTTTATAATAAGCACTGGCATAAATCATTCTGCACTGTGTAGTCAACATTCTATTATGTGTGTGCTAATTGCCAGCAAAATGACTAAAAATACACAAATAATGCTGTAATCCCAAAGGTTTCACATGGTATATGCTAATTTTCATGAAAGTTTAAGTGAAGACCATGTTTCCATTTATTTTGGGTTATCTTAAATTAAATATATGTCAGAAATCATTGAACTTCTGAAAAAAATGTCATTTTTGGTAGAATACTGATGACTATCGTATACACATAATTGGCATGAGAGAGGTATATCGCAATAGAGCAGGTATTTTTGAAATAATAAAAATATGAACGCATATTCTAATGATTGCATTTAAACATAAAGACTACAGTAGTAATTTTCAGCCTAAGTGCAACATGTTATTATATTGAATTTTCTTGTTGATATTGCTTTTGTATATTATCAATTGGTGTAACGTGTTAAAAGATAATATGGCTACTTGGACTAAAAGTGAAAATCTTGGAAATATACTTATGTAAGAAAACAAGAATGAACATAAATAACAAGAGTTCTCTTTTCTCTCATTCTCTCATTGTTTAAAACTGAAATAAAACAGACGGCAATTGTTGCGTTTAATAATAAGAGTACCTATTTACAGTCCTCGAGAAATAGAAAGAAGAACATTATTTAAGGAAATTGCACACCGAAGCGACAAGCTACTCACAAAGTTGACACTTGAGGATCATAAAAAGGGAACGGATTTTAAGGTGCACCATCGCTCCTAAAATTTAGCTGTTTTCACACTGATCGTCTCATACATTTATACATTTAGGACATGAATCAAGTAAAATGAACAATGTTTGTTGTACCTTTTTGCACCTTTTCGTGAGATTAGCACATTTATTATCTTTTTAGCCCCTCTTTGATGCTTCAGCACATTCTTCTTTTCTTTTTTTCATGCTTGCTAAAAAAATGGACAGAAAAATAAATGATTTTCACTCTTCTTGTAGAGCAGAACGGGAGCTTTAAAATGGTATAATATAATCATTGTAGCCCCAATAGTTCCCAAGATAAGACCCGCGAGAGAAACACAAATTTCAACAGTAGGTGGGTTTCATGTGACTTCAGAATTCACACCGCCGCCATGTTTTCGGCCGAGTTATTTGTCATCTGCAATGAAATATCCACCACGTAGGAGAATGGGATCCATTCTCTTTGTATGTAGCGTTCCTTACACCTTCACCAACTGTACGTTTGTTGTTAATACTGTGTAAAATTTCGGTGACATTGCACATAATTAATGACAATGTTGTGCCATCTGGAATGGCAGTAATTTTTCGTGTTCAAGCTCTTTGCACAGTCGACACAAAAAGATATGGAGAAATTGCAAAATTTTGCAGTGTAGATCCATAAGAAATGGACGATAACGAAATGAAAAGGGGCCTAAACCTTTTTCCAACTCTAGTTCACATGTGTTTAATGATTTGACCCAGCTACCTGGAATCAATTCCTTTTCGTTTATTATTGGTTTGGATTCGGCTTGAAATATTTACATCCAGTACAGGTTTAGTAATAATTTCAACGCTCTGCCATTATCGTCTCTGTTTCCCTTTAAGGTTTGTTCAAGCGCTGTAACTTAAAATGTTGAGTTGCTAAAAAACAGTGATTTAACTCCTTGCTTTAACAATTGGGATATACCAGCCTCCGTGGTGGAGTAGTTAACACAGTGTGCTAGGATACCAGGGGTCCTGGGTTCAAATCCGAGCCTGAGCATGGGTGTTCTGATAAGTTTTGCTGAGCATGGGTGTTCTGATTAGATTTGCTTTTATTAGTTTCAACATATCATCACTCAGCCTCATCTTCATGATTAGCCAAAATTGGCATAAAAGCGAAGTAAAATGAACCAAACCAATCAATCAATTTGGGATACTTTGATAGCAGTGTTTTTTTTTCTGACAGTATGCAAAGCCTACTACCAGCACATTTTCTAATGGATCAAATAACAATTAGTAACAGTTTGCTTTAACAAACAAAATATAATAAATAATCAAGTATAAAAGTACAATTATCAAGATGAACTAAACTTTGAATATTATCATTTTTATCATCAAACTTATCAGAAGCATCAGCACCTTTCTACCAAAAAAAAACAAAGAAACACTATTGCAAGTATGATTAAACACACCAGTTCGATCCATTTGTACTAAAGGTCACAGAGAAAGGTGGCACATATAAACTTAGCTGAGAGGAAATGTTCACTGCATGCACTGTAATATTTGCTTTGTTCATTAATGTTGGCATGATATTGTTGTAAGCCCGTTTCCTGGGCTCTGAGAGGTCACAGGGAAGTTTCATTTAAACATTTAGGTAGAGCTTAATAATATTTGATGGCTGAACCTGCTCCGTTAGGAGGGTAGAGATATGGAAAGTTGGTGTAAGGTTATTCACGCTTGTTCATACCTGGTAGATGTGTGTGATGTCTCGTCCTGATGCTTCTCGCAGACCGAATCGTGACAGTTCCAAGGTTCTATCCAGCGACCCTCAGTTCACCAAGCCGGGCGATCCCTTGCGCCTTGTAGCATGCTAGGCAGCGGTAACTCCGTGTTCCATCATCGTAGTTAGCAGTGTAACGTGTTGTTTAAGTAATCGGACTAGTATCCATGTAGCGTCGATGAGTGTCAGAATCCAAAAGAGAGCCAGCTCCGGGTAGGAGCTTGCTTTTATCATTCTAGGCGTCGAAAGGTTGTTAAACCTTTCAAACGCGGTAGATCCTGTTTAGATCCACGCGTTTGCCTTTCCAGTTCCTTGTTTTACGGAAGTTACAAGTTAGCGCATTCTTGGGATCACTCGCTGGTCGGACAAGTTCAGGAAATAAACAAGTGTGAATATTAACATGACGAGGTTTTCTCGGTTTAATGGTCTCCATATCTCTACATTCCCCTTGTTGAAATAATCGAACCACTCTGTGATGGTCGACTACCTCGTCCGGAGTAGGTTATATTTAAAAATTATGATTTATTAACGTATCAAAACTCGTAGAAAACCAATACACTAAACCAATCAGTAGAAGAATCACATCACCGTAAAAAAAATTGAAATCACCAGAATAGTCATATCATATCGTGGCACCAAACACCGTTGAGAAAAAAATATATAAAACACGTAGAATAATAAAAAAATTAAATTGTAGGTCATAGCCTCATATATACTCAAAAAGTATGAGCACAAATAACTAAGTTCTGAGGCATGGATAAAAATAATTACATAAGTGTGACACTGAACTAGTTTTGATTTAGTGATGACAGCACAATAATAATAAAAAAAAAACACATGTCAGCACAGTGTGAAGAAACGCCGGGAACCGCAAGCGGTTGTATTTACTGTTTGCTGAGTTCAAAGTACACTCGGCGGAACATACACGATGCTGGGCGGAGCCTTGAGGTATGTTACCTATGGCAACTCTGTAAACTGCATGCCGCCTTAGGCTGGACATTCTTTGCAGCTGACGAAAGAGAAAAAAAAAAAACCACAAAAGAAAGAGACGTATCTCTAATCCAATATGGGTAGTACCCATGGGCACAAACTGTGGCACTGTAAAGAACATGCGTGTGTACTAATAGCATGTGCCTTACTGTAGTTGAAGTAGCTGAGCACCGGAACACTTGTAGCCGATGAAAAATAACATAAGTATCATGTGTCGTCAGTAAACAAGAGCAGGATGCACTCAGTGGGAGGGGCCTTCTCGATGTAGATCGCCGTGACGTCATGGTAGGGCAGTCTGGAAGTCAAGTTTGCGATGGCGCTTTGGGTCAAGAGACGTCCTGGGTAAAGCGCTCCAGTTCTGCATCGCGGCTTGGAAGATGGAAAAATCAGCCATGGGGTCCAGACGGGAACGGGTCCTTGTTGGGGCTGGAACTCCACAAAATCGTCGTCGGTCTCTGCGATGAGCCTAGGTCTGTCGCTCAATGGTACAAGCCAGTGGTCGTCATGGGTCCGGTAGCATCCGTGGCGATGAGAAAATGAAACAAGCGCAAAAAGGGAAAAATTAGGAAAAAGCAAAAGGTAGTGGAGCAGGGTTACAATAAATGATGACGGGTTATAAAATCAATTGAAAAGGGACTTTCAGTTAAAACTGGTGAATTATTTTGGGGGGAAGGGGAGGTAATATCTAATTTGAATGACGGCGAAGGGGCGTTGTTACGTATATGATGTAGAGTTTTTAAGGGGGCCTGTTTATGATTAACAGGTTTACCTGAAGAAAAGTTCGCCGGGGCAAGGGTGGGGGGAAGTCGGTGGAATAGTTCCATGTTGTAAGGAAAGTTCGCCGGGGGGGAATGGGGGGGAAGTTAGAATAGTCGGCTTAGCCGGGAATGAAATGAGAAAAGAAAGGAGAATTCAGCGATAATAGAACGAACTAAGTGATTACGAGACATTTCCTTCTGTAATATGTGTAAATGTCGTTTATAAAAGCAATTGCAAGAATTTTACGTGTCTTGTGGACAAAGGTTTAAGCGCCTTCGATTCGCTGCTAATAAAAAAAAATTGAAAAAGAAGTGAAAAAGAGTAAGTAATAGATTTGTGTATGAGTTCGTTGAAAAATACAGTAGATTGTAATTTCATGGGATATGAGCTATACCATGTTGTATGCTATCAATATTTGAACTATAATATTAAAGGAGAGAGTGGGAACATTTGCCTATATTTATTATATGCTTTATTAACATATTTAGTGCATTGCAGCTTTCAAAGAAGCAGTTCGCGTTACACCTAAGCGTAAATAAAAAAAATTGCTATGGCCAAAAAGCCAAAAGTTCAAGCAAGTTCTACGCAGTTCATTTGTTCTTTAAATCATTGATCTTGTTCTATCTTAGTTCATTCGTTCTTTATTTCTTTGTACTTTTTTCTTCATTTGAGCGTATATGTACCAGCAAATGGGGAAAAAAAAAATATTTGCTAGTTAGGATCATAAACACACTAAGTACTTATTAGTCAAATCAGCTAAGTGATATGTTCTGACTATTACTATGCGTTTAATCTCATATTATAAAATAACATTAAAATATCAGTAAAAAAAATTAATTATTAGGCAAGAGATGTATTATAAATGTTCCGACGATTGAGATAGCATTCTGTAATCCTGATCTTGTTAAAAATAAAAAAAACCATGTTGTATTAAAAATAAAAATGAGTTCGTTCTAACGCAGAAATGCAGTGCGAGCACGGGAAGTGGAAAGAGGGGGGGGGGGGGTGGATGAACGTGAGAAAATGCTGGATCATGGTATGCTAGCATGTGCAATTTACGCAACGAGGAGCGAGGAGGCTAAAGAGGAGGTTAACGTAGTGGCGTGTTAATGAATGTTAGTGGGGTTATCATGGCACTAGTCGTAGCGGGCTTTGAGTCTAGAAATAGTAATAGTGTCAGTCTTTTGTTTACTCCTGCCGTCGATGAAAGTTACTTCGTAGGAATTCTCATTAACTTTGCGAAGAATAGTTCCTTTATACTTATAAGAGGACGCAAAGGCTTTTGACACGCCTGGAGTTGGAGTGGCATCTAGAATCCATACATGTTGTCCTGGTGAGTACTGTATTTTCCTAGAAGTGCTGTCTACGTACTTTTTCTGCTGTTCGTAACGCTTGTTCAAGTTGTCATGTGCGGTCTTACGTATGGAGGTCAGGAGTTCAAGTCTCTGTGCGTTCGTCTGGGAAACATTGTCGGGGTTCGAAGGAAGGACAGCGTCAGCTAAGATCCTTGGGTTGTAGCCAAACAAAGTAAAATACGGGCTCTGGAGGGATCCAGAGTGGATTGTAACGTTGTGGCTGAACGCTGCGCTAGCTAAATAGTCACACCACGAAGCTTTCTTTTCTAACACAAAGACTCTCATAACCTTCTTTAAGTAACTAAATGAACTCTCAACTAATCCATTCGTGAAATGGGCACAAGTATCTACATATTTTAGTTGTACACCTGTAATATTAGCTAACTCTCGTAAGAGTAAACTTGAATTGGGTGTTGAACGATCTAAATAGATCGTTTCCGGGATGCCATGGACTAAAAATACTTTCTCAACTAGGGCTGTTGCTATGTTTTGTGCATCGTGATTAGCCAAAGGAGCTGTAATTACATACCTTGTACAACTATCAACTACCGATAGGAAATATTTGTATTTGTGCGTTTTTGAAGAGACTAAAGGACCACATACGTCAATATGAATTCGTTGGAAAGGGATTTGGGCTGGTTGAAATGTTTGCAGCGTATGCGGTTTAGAACCTTGTGGTTTCTTTGAAATCTGACAAGGGATGCAATGTCTAACCTTATCGTACACAAATTTCTTCATATTGGGGAAAAAGTAACGCATAAGCATTAAATTATATGTCTTTTGTGCACCTTGGTGACTTCCATTCATTTTGTGTGCATGAATAAGATCGAAAACTTGATTTCTTAATGCATGAGGAATACAAAGTCTATCCCTATTACCAGTTTTGATTTTATTAGTCCTGTATAAGACTCCATTTTTGAGTACATAAGAATACGAAAGCTTTTCTAGTTTAGGGTCACTAGCTTTATCTTTGTTTTCTAATACGTCAATAATGTCTCTGAAATAGGGGTCTTTACGTTGTTCTGAACTAATATCAAAATCTGCTGCTTGTGCATGAAATACTTGATGAAAAAATAAGTCATCATCATCATCATCATCTTTCTTGTCAAGATTAGTCTTTTCTATAGGGTTGTCTTTGGGAATTACAGGTGACTGAGTGTTTACTGTATCATTGGGAAGGACTACTGGATGCTGGGCCATAAGGGAAGCAGATGGGGTAAAAAGTACAGGCTTAGGGGTGTTAGGTGTGGTAGTGGTGATGTTCAAATTGATATAAGTTTCTGTTCGTGGATTTAACTGAACTGTGTTTGAAAGGGTAGCTTGTCCCTCATACACATTTACATTCTCAATTTGGGTGAATATGTCATGGGACAGCTGGTGAGTTTTGTACTTTGATCTCAAAATACTATAATTAGGAGTACGTCCTAAATGACAAAGAGTTATTGTGTTGTCTTTTAACGACATTTCGCACCTCTGCGTTCGTAAAAAGTCATTTCCTAAAAGGGGAGGGACGTTAGTTGAATCTACTATTCTAAATGGGTGCGAATATTTACGCTTTCCAATTATGAGAGGAAGAACTACAATTTCAGACACACTCAGTTTCGATCCGGACACACCTTGGATTGTGGATTGTACCTTGTATGTTTTTCTTTCAGTAGGTAGAAGGTGGGAAGGATAAATTGAGATTTGGGAACCCACGTCAATAAGTAAATCTACCTGTTTTCCTTGTATGCTACTATTAATAAAGTATAGGCCATTTCTCTCAATTATAGGAACTTTATCTAATCTGCTATTATCTTCGATTTCGTTCCCGCAAGTCGAAGACGATTTTAGTTTAAACCACTCTCTCGTTGTGGCTTGTAAAAGCAATTGTCGCTCTCGTGATTATAACGACCACAAAACTTGCAGGCTGAGGTATTTGCATCGTCGCGATTAGCCTGATCTCGACGTTGAAACCTCTTGCTACTATTATCTCTGAACTGGCCTCTTGAGTTCGATCGAAAGTTACCTCTGTGATTAGCTCTAGAATTATTATTATTTCTGTAGGAAGAGGACTTATTATTCCCCTTGTTGAAATCTCTGTTCTGTGCGTTTTGATTAGCCGTTTTCGCAAATTCCAGTACATTTGAGCAAAGATTGAAAAGAGAACTAGCGTTCATCTGTTCGTTCGAAAAGAGAGACATGCTCGACAGTTGTGACGAGAGTTTGTTTATTTCATCACCAGAGGCGGCATTTGGTGCGTGTTCTACTCTGGCTACGGATGGTGGCGCCGCGGAGCGGGCACTATCAGAACTCGGTATATGATACATTCCTTGATACACTGTGTGGGAACTATTTACGAGAGCCGGATTGGACTGTAGACTTTGGACTTGATGTGTCAATGGTGGGAGAGAAGGAGATGAACACTGGTTGTATGGTACAAAGTGCTGAGTCGGGTTGTGAGAATTACTGGGGAGGGGGGAATAGACCTGTGCATGCGAACAGCTGTGAAGTGGTGTCGGGATGAATGTCTGGGGCAAGCTCGCCTGAGCGATGGCCTGATCAATTTCTAATTTCTCTTCCAACATACGGGAATTAATTAATGACTGCTGGCGTTCGAAATTCTGTAGGTGGGCAATTAATTCTTCTGTTCTAGCAAAATGCTTGTTGGTTAAACAGCCAATGTATTTGGCTCGCAGTCCCGTGATGATGTAAGGGAGAGTTTGTTCTTCAGTGGCGTTCGGGAAGTATTGCTGGACTAATGCTTTTTTAGCAATAACGTAGGTGTGAATGGGTTCGGTTACCACCTGTTTTCTTTGGAGTATTATCTGTACAGGATCTGCTGACAAGTATGATCCCTTAAATAGCGTACTTAGCTCGTCTTTGATATGGGTATATGTCAAGTCTACAAAATTGGGTCGTTTCTGTATGTCATGAAAATAAGTTAAAGCGGTGTCCGTCAAAAATAAAGGTAACATCTCTTTACGCTTAGCTTCCGACCATCCTGCGGCGTGTGCTACATTTTGGAACTTAAGGAAAAATGAGTCAATGTGCTTAGGGTCATTTCCGCTAAATGGTGCCGGGTACAACGCAGTTGGGATTGGGGTGGCCATGTTAGTGGTGGAAATTTGTACAGCTACGTTACCAGAACTATTAACAGTGTTAGAGGAAGTTGAAACGGGAGCTGGGGTACTTGCTAAGGGTTGGGGTCGGTTTCTGTCGGGTGTTGCTAGTCCAAGGACAAATTGAGGGTAATTTCTATTAGCAGACCTTAACCGTGTTAGTGGAGGGGAGGGAATTGGGGATAAAGGTCGTGAATTTATTGGATTTGCCGTGATTGCAGTTGCTAACTCTATGATTTGGTCGAGGGAGGAATCTAGGTGTTCGTGCAACGCTATCTGTGACGTATTCATAAACGAAGGTTCGTCGTGCTGACCAAAGAACAAATGAAAGTATGGGTATACAGTTATTTATGTCATTAATATATCGCTGGTCAAATAAGTATAAGCAAGTGTTCTCATTCCTGTGTGAATGATGCTTGAATACATGTTATGCAGAAGAACTAGATTTTGTTGAAAAAGGGGGGGCTCGGCATAAAAGAAAAAGAGGGGTTGTTGTCCATAGGGTAATACACATAATTGTCACTGGGTCTGACGCATCTTAAGCGTACTGTGGGAGTATGAGTTGGAATTACTAAAAATTTACTTTAAAAATGCTCCCAAAGTGGGAGGGAGGGGGGGAGGGAATAATTTAATGTAAAGCAATTCGTACAGGAGGGTACTTAATTGCAAAAAGGGCCTGAAGCACCTCCACCATGTTGTAAGCCCGTTTCCTGGGCTCTGAGAGGTCACAGGGAAGTTTCATTTAAACATTTAGGTAGAGCTTAATAATATTTGATGGCTGAACCTGCTCCGTTAGGAGGGTAGAGATATGGAAAGTTGGTGTAAGGTTATTCACGCTTGTTCATACCTGGTAGATGTGTGTGATGTCTTGTCCTGATGCTTCTCGCAGACCGAATCGTGACAGTTCCAAGGTTCTATCCAGCGACCCTCAGTTCACCAAGCCGGGCGATCCCTTGCGCCTTGTAGCATGCTAGGCAGCGGTAACTCCGTGTTCCATCATCGTAGTTAGCAGTGTAACGTGTTGTTTAAGTAATCGGACTAGTATCCATGTAGCGTCGATGAGTGTCAGAATCCAAAAGAGAGCCAGCTCCGGGTAGGAGCTTGCTTTTATCATTCTAGGCGTCGAAAGGTTGTTAAACCTTTCAAACGCGGTAGATCCTGTTTAGATCCACGCGTTTGCCTTTCCAGTTCCTTGTTTTACGGAAGTTACAAGTTAGCGCATTCTTGGGATCACTCGCTGGTCGGACAAGTTCAGGAAATAAACAAGTGTGAATATTAACATGACGAGGTTTTCTCGGTTTAATGGTCTCCATATCTCTACAATATATTCTCGCCAACCAGACGACACGGTATCTTCAGATGAATAATTATCGATTTCCGTGCCATGAAGCGCACCTTCTGTTCTTTCCCGAAAAATTCGAGGATGAACGTTGAGTTTCTGTTAAGCAACTGAATACGGCACAGTACCATCGTAAACGAGGTTGAAATCTCCCGCTTGCCCGCTTGAATTCCATATGTTTAAGAGAACTGGCCCCAATCATGGCTGCTCGGTCCCACAATGCAACAGTTTGTGACATAGGTGAAAGGCACTTATACAGAAGGCACAGAAAAGAGAGCATTGGATAAAAGCATTTTATCAACACCTCTTTTTTGAACCTTTTTGAGAACATTTCCAGAACCTTTGTTTCCCCTTTCCCAACCATAATTTGCACCCTAATTATAACCTCACTGGAGTATTGACCAAATGACATGCATAAATATCAACGAGAACAAAGAAGAAGATATACGCATTGTAGCAGAAGAGACATGCTAGCAGAGGGTGTAGTGCGTATACCGCTGTGTACCCTTGACTACAGCACTGGACACACAAATGAATTTTATAACACGTTCCTATTATCTCAATAATGTTCGCTCCTTCCTTTGGACGTGCACTCCAGAGCTCAAAACTTTGTAAATAATAAAAAAAATACGAAATCGGGAACTGCAGAGCCCAAAATGTTTTATTATTTGTTAATTGTTTTTCGGTTTTTTAGTGTCAAATTTTTCTAATTCTTTCAAATCGTGACAATGAGGATGAATTATTAAATTAAACCGATGACCGAACAAAGAAATACACGTGACTTTACCGTGAATATGAGACAGATATTCTCTGTGAATGAAAATGAATGCTGATTTCGTTTAAAATGGATGATATTCAATGTGATGTCATCACGCAATGTACTCTGGGAAGAAATCGGGCAAACAGATTTTAGTGTTAAGAAAAGTACAGCAAGAAAATTTGGTTTTGACCACTTCACACACTTTTCACCATTTCTGTAGAACTTCAGAACATTTGTAGAAAAATATAATAACAGAGGTGCAACCACAAATTTTTATCTAAGGGGGCAAGTACCAGGACATACGTACCAATAATAATAATAATGATGATGATGATGATGATTATGTAGTAGAAGTAGTAGTAGTAGTAGTAGTAGTAGTAGTAGTAGTAGTAGTAGTAGTAGTAGTAGTAGTTATCCTCATAAATTACGATTAAAGGGGGTAGAAGTCTGTACTAAAGCATTTGTTTTGAACAAACGATTTCAAATATTTTTTAAACACCATCAATTTTGCATTAGATAATAATGGAAATCGAGCACACAAACTGTATTTTTGAATGGCAGAAAATGAATGGTAAATGCATTCCCAAGATATATGTATAACTTTCATGTACGACATATGTTTTACATATATGCAACATGGAGCAACATAAAATAAGAAAATACATATGCAACAAGCTAACACTAAATTGTGTATGTATTCAAAGCTTATTCAATACAAATGTACAACAAATATTATTTAAATACATTACATTACAGAAAACAAGCACATTGCGAGCAAAAAAAAAATTTAGATCCAATTTTTGAAAAATTGAAAACAATATTGATTTAATAGGGCGCAAGTAATTTCACTAGATGCCCTGGCATTCGCTCTTTTACAATTTTTTTTTTCAGATCATTCGGTTTCCATGGTCGACTCCCGCCACTCCTAGCTACAGCTGTGAACTTGGAGAAAATGAGAAAAGCAGACAGTCCGAACGAAGCAAGCAAGAAAATTTTACAAAATGTGTGTATTTTTATTTGCATAAAATTTGAAATCGAAGGGGGTAATTGCTCCTCCCTGCAGGTCTCCTTGGCCGTCAATGTTTGATGCCCCTCCTCAAATTTGCTCCTAATAAGGAGCAAAAAATATCATGGGGCACTAAGGCATTCTCTGTTTCACAACTTTTTTTCACTTAGATCATTCAGTACCCATGGCCGACTCCCGCTGCCCCTAGCTGCAGCTGTGAACTTGACGAAAACGAGAAAATCAGATAATGCGAGAGAAGCAATCAATAAAAATTTACAAAATGTATTTTTATTTGCATAAAATTTGAAATAGAAAGGGGTAATTGCTCCTCTGTGCCCCACTGCAGGAAAACTTGGCCATCAATGTTTGTCCTCCTTGCCCCCCTAGAATTGACTTCCATCAAAGGTTGGGGGGGGGGGGCAATGACACCCCTCGCCCCTGTGGTTGCATCACTGTATAATACAGACATATTTAAGCAATATTTGGAACCCATTCGCCACCACTGGCTACTACATTATAATTTTTATCATTTTCTGCTTCATAAACCCTTGAAATTATACAACAAATTTATTTCTCTCTGACATGCCCTTTATGCAAAACAGACCTCCCTTCTTAGAATATATTCTATGTGAGTGATATCTCTCTCTCTCTCTTTCTATACAGTTTCTAGAATCCCCCCACTCCAATGGACATTCCTTAAGAACAACAATGAAAATAAATACAAATATTTAAGTCGCAGTAGCTCAGGTCAACCTCCGTGGTGGAGTGGTTAGCACAACAGACTATATGTCAGGATTCCCGAATTCTAATTCGTTTCGGACATGGATGTTTGTGTTTGTTCCAATGATAATACAGAAAACAGAAAATTGACATATGTAAAAATTGAGAAGATGTGAACAACAGGGGATACTACAGCATAGGGTATTCCTTAAAAAAAAAGTCATTTGGGTGCCTGACTACCATGCGATAGACCTGGGGTTTGATCCTTGGTGGGGGAGAATCGAGATTTTTCCACCTGTTGAAGCAGCTCCAGCACCCACCCAGCATCGTATAAAGTGTGTATGTGGAGAAAATTCTGGAAAGGGGGGGGGGTAAAGCATGCCAGGGACGTGGTGCTGATCTCATCAGCCTCACCTTCGAACCATGATCAAAAAAGTGTGAGGCTCTAACTCCACACCTCCTATATGCCATCATGGTGTCGTGCAAAGCACAGGAGAACACTCTATTTTGTAATAAATATTAATATACGAAGACTTATATTATGTACCAGTAACATAAGTAAAAGACATGTTAGTCTTTACAAAATAAGGTATTATAATTAATAATCGATTTGTGTAATTTGGTTGCAAGAAAATTTTCAGCAGAAAATAACTGTAAAAGTAACTTATAGTTACTTTTGAAGGACTTGTAACTGTAACTGAGTTACTTTCTAAAATGAGTAACTTTAACTATTACTTTTTTTAAGCAGGTAGCTGTAACTGTAACTAGTTACCTTTTTAAAAGTAACTTTCCGAACACTGATCTACAAGATATAAGCTGAAGGGATAGTGCATCCATCCTACAACAGAATTACAAAAGATTCCAACTCTTCTCATCCAGTTGAATATTCTGCTTCAGTGTTATCCACCATTGCTCAATATAATGTCCTCATGCAGTGTGACAGTGTCCAATGTCACAGGTCATGTTTGGTCTAGAAGAAAATTCAGGACTTCTATAGCTTGGAAATACTACCCAGTATATGGCCTAATCCTTATGTCATCTGATTACCATTGTTTGTTCCATGGCACACTTCTTGAGGGGCCTCTCTGATGGCATAGTTGTAACATTTTCACCTTGTAATCAAGAGGTCCTTGGTTCAATTCCTGGTGGAGTCACACAGTTCAGATCCCATTTTAAAATGTAGGTCCAGTTCCAATTAGGCTATTTGTGCATAAAGTTGACTTAACACTAGAACTATGAAAAAATTTACCACACTAGATTTACAGGAAGCAGTCAATTTGACCTCCATGTAACATTACCTGACATAACACTTTCTTATTAGAACAACATTGTTACATATTATACCTTTAATATGATACAATATTTGCTAGTTATACACACATGAAACAAAGAACATTTTTTTCTGCTGCACAAGAACAAAACAAACACACAAAATATCCAGAAGCCACGCAAATTATATTTATTTTTCTTCTAATTAGAGTAGCGACATCATTTTACATATGTTTTAGGATACTATAATACAAAATGGTTTGCTTTCTACACACACTTGAAGCACAGAACCTTATCTTCCCTGGAACATGATACTTACGCAGCTCTTCCACATGCCATGCAGAGCATTTAAACCTTAATTCTTATTGAATCCACCTACTTGATACTGCATCTTCTTCTTTGTATTGTTGCCGATTTCCACCTTTCCATTCCTAATATGCTTCCTCTCCCCTTTTTTACTTGTGGCTTCTTCAGAAATACTTCTCCCAGCTCCTCTCCCAGCTTCCAAATGAAAGTCTTGCTGGGTGTGAAGGATGCAGTGATGGCTGCAATATGCAGAATATTAAAATGATATGGCTTGTCTATTGATGGTGTCAGTGGTGTATTTTCTCACCATTTGTTCAATGACATCCACACAGAGCTCTGTTGCATTGTGGAATCAGGTTGCGTCGGATCTATTTTGCCTTCTTCCTCTACTGCAGCTTCTGCATGAAGTAAGCTGAGTAGGATGATATTTTGAATCTCCATTGCCAATCAACACAGTCATTTTGTACCATTTGACATGATACTTTCTTTGATGTTCTGTTGTTAGACCACATTTTCAGTGTGTGAAGATTTATGGCTCTTAGAAAACATCTTACAAGTTAAGACTTGATACATGTGACATATTGCAAAGTAGCAATACTTTGCATGATGAGTAACATAAATATATAGGATATGTGACATCACAGAACAATTTTTATATTATTATAAATAAGGTTTTTGTAGTTATGACAATATACTATTTAGCATAAGCAGAATATGTATTTGTTTTTAAAAAAACCTTAATGACATTTTATAATCAGTACTCTAATAGGCAAGTGAAATCCCACAAAAAAACAGCAAACAAAAACAGCAGAAGGAGTTGACTTTCAATTGTTTCCTTCCTTTCAGTGGCAAATTCAAAGAAAATGTGCAAGATTTTTTCCCCCTTAAACTTTAGACATAAGTGAATGAAGAATCCGCTATTATCATTTAGCTCTGATGGATAAGCGAAAGTGTAGGTATTCATGGAGGAAAGAATACAGATGTGTTTATCAAGAAGGCTCATGCAACCAAGTAACCATCAATATATTTCCATGCATTGAATCTCATTATTGCCACTCAGACACTAATCGACAGTCTCTAGAAGAACTTTTAACTAACTGTGAAGAAAATGTTTAAATTCTGCTGTGAACACATAGAAAATTCATTGAGGTTGTGTATTTACAGAAAAATGTTCAACAATGAGTTTAACATAAGGTTGTTAAAGAAAATGGAAGGAAGGTAGGCATTCACTGAACAAGAAGCTAGAAATTTATCGGGCCAATTAGAAAGGGAAAATAGACATCATTAGAGTGTCAAAATATCTTCTAATGGAGTAACATGTTTTGTTACTTTTGATTTGCATAATGTTATAGGCCTTCCACAAGCATCAGTGTTCAATGTTTATTGTAAGAGGGAGAAAAATGTGATATGAAACAGCACCCTGTTCTGTTTACAACAACACATATTGTGCTTTGTGACATGAAAGAATGAGTGGAAGATCTGCCAATCGTATTGCAAGTGCAGTTGTCAAAGTTATATATATGATTCTTGAAAACATCCAAATATTAAAAGGTTTGTTCTGTGGTCTGACAGTTGTACTCCCCAAAACAAGTACTCTATCAAGAGTTTTGCTCTAAAGTACTCTTTCGAAAGGAATTCAACAATTTTGGAGAGTCATCAGAAATTTTCAGAACTAGGACATTATAATTTCGAAGAAGTAGATTCTGCTCACAGTGTCCCAGAAAGATAAATGGCTCAAAATGAAATATAGAGTTTGGTTTCTCTGCTTAGAATACATAATGAAGACAATAAAAGAAAAAAAAGTTTCATATTTTTACAATTGCATAAGTTTGATTTCTTGGATTTTCAGTCTGTTCCTAAATTATCCAAATATTGTGGAGGTCCTTTATCAACTAAAACGCCTACTCTATCTTCTATAACCAGAAACAAATTTTGTTGGGTGTAAGTTTTCATCTAATTCTGAGTTCGGGAAAAGAAAAAGATTCGTCAGTGAGTGTACTTCTCAGAATATTACATGCCGCTCTACTGAGATTACTGTGCTAAAATTGAAACTATTTTATTTTCATAAGAGAAAAAAAATGATATGTTGAGCATGTTGAAATTTATGCCTCTGTTGTTAGACCACATTTTCAGTGTGTGAAGATTTATGGCTCTTAGAAAACATCTTACAAGTTAAGACTTGATACATGTGACATATTGCAAAGTAGCAATACTTTGCATGATGAGTAACATAAATATATAGGATGTAAGACAGGATATGATTCAAAATCAATTCTTCCGAAATCTTAAAACAGGCATGTATACTTGAACATAGACTAAACTGTTTAATGTTAAATGGTAATAGATGATTCTGACTTGTAAGACTTTATGGGAACTTTTTCTTCATCATAAATGGTATCACTATTTCGCAATAAGCAATTATTGTATCTCCTGTGCTGGGTTGCTAGCCCACATCAGGTGCCTCCCTAGGTGGCAGATAAGGAAACGCCCTCCAGATGTGGAGGGTACCAGGTAACCAGGGTGAACCAAAACCAGCAAAAGAAGGGCAGACCAGGCTCAAGAGCTGTGGTGAAAGCAACTGGTCTAAGGGACGGAAACCCAAGTCAATGACATATGGAGATGGCTCCATAGCCTTATTAGGCGACCATCTAGCGGAGTAAACCCCAACAGAAAAAACCCACCAAGGGTTAAATGGTTGAGCGTTAGGCTGACAACCACACCTTGTAAAACAGCAACTTGTTAAGAAACCTGCACATAAGCCTTGGATAAGGATGGGAAACACAGATGATGAACCAGGCAAAAACAAGGTATATGATTGGTCCATAGCAACATGGAACATACGAGCAATGTTAAGACCAGGTAAAATGCAAGAAATTGCCAATGTAATCACACAATGCAAAATTGATATTGTTGCACTGCAAGAGATCAGATGGCAAGGGAATGGTAAAATAGACAAAAAAGACTACAGTGTATACTATAGTGGAACAACAGTGGAAACAGGACAATATGGAACAGGGTTTATAATAACAGAAAACTAAGAGAAAGAGTTCTATCATTCGAACCAATTAATGAGAGGATATGTAAAATAAGAATCAAGGGTAAATTCCAAAATATTAGTATACTGTCAGTACATGCTCCAACTAATGAAAAAGAAGATGTAGAAAAAGAACAGTTCTATGATCAACTACACTAGTGTCCAAAATTAAAGCAACAAACCGAAATCTTTTCCTCATGTGATTTTTTTTGTTGATAAATTTGCCAAGTTTAACCTGTTGCTATCAGATTTTTTTGTTGATAAATCCTGGCAGGGGTGCCCACAGGGGGGGGGGGGTTATGGCACAGGCACCATCGAGATTTTTTAGGGGGGATTTTTTCCCTTCAAATAACACTGATAAACAATGAAATACTCCTTTAAATAAAACTAAGTGATCTGTATGTATTCAGATGTGCTATTAACGAATATTGCATCCGTTTTCCTGTATCACCTAAATTTTTTGCAGAACACCCACATTTTATAGTTTTATGGTTTCAGGTCTCCACACCCTGCTCCGCATCCGGCTTAACGTTTGGTTTCTAGCAAATGGATAAGAACCTTTTAGCGACCTTGTGTGTTTATGACTGGCACTTAATATTTCGTGGAGGAAACATTTGGCAATAGAGTAATTTCCAGTTTCTCTGTTAAAATTTGTTCTTTTGTGGGTTAGTAGAGTCTTAACTTCCTTTCCGATAACTTCGCGAGTAGCCTTCGCAAGTAGCCGTATTTTATGTTTGTGTATGTTCGTGAAATTGTGAATGTAATATTGTGTATAGTGAAGTGAAGTGTAAGTTGTATTTTAACAAAACGATCAGAGCATTCATAATTGTTTTTTTAAAGAAATATATTATAACTCAATTAATGAGTTCGCCATGTCACGCAAATGTGTGAATAACCCGAACTTGTTTTGTTATGTTTGCGGAGAATTTACTCCGAAGTCACAGAGAAATACTATCACTCCTATAGTGAAAAAGCATATGAGTTTTATTTTGGAAGTAAAGTAGACGAGGGAAAAAGCTAGGCACCAGGTAAAATTTGTTGTAATTGTTCACGAACTTTACATGGTTGGCTTAATGGCACTCACAAACCAATGCCCTTCAGAAACCCTGTAATATGGACAGAACAGAAAGATCATACTACGGATTGTTACTTCTGTTTAACAAACATAGTGGGATATAGTTCAAAATCAAAACATTCTATATTTTATCCTGATGTTCCTTCAGCCAAGAAACCTATGAGTCATGATTTTATACCAATTCCTAAGCCTCCTAAAGAATGGACAGTGGATGTAACAGAACCAAGCAGTGCTTCTCCAGATGATGAACCTCGACCCTCATATTCAAACACCGATCCAAATTTTCCTGATCCAAATATATATATATATATATCACTTTATTTCCCAATCCGAACTAAATGATCTAGTCAGAGACCTCAACCTTTCTAAAGTTCAAGCAGAATTATTAGGTTCTCGTCTCCGAGGGTGGAATTTATTACAAGATGGAGTTAAGGTGTCATATCGGAAACGCCAACAATCACTGAAACATTTTTTTCTGTTAGTAATGAGTTAACTTACTGCAATGATGTAGAAGGCCTTCTGCAAGAACTTGGAAGGAGTCACAACCCAAACGAGTGGAGACTATTTTTAGATTCATCTAAGAATAGTTTAAAAGTAGTATTGTTGCATAATGGGAATATATACCCATCAGTACCCCTTGCCTATTCTTCCACCATGAAGGAAACATATGAAAATATGGATACAATATTAAAAGTGATAAATTATGAAAAATATGGTTAGAAGATATGCAGAGACCTGAAAATGATTGGTTACTGTTAAGCATGCAGCCTGGGTTTACAAACTTTTGTTGCTTTCTTTGCGAATGGGACAGCCGGACAAAAGATAAACACTACAACATTGTGGATTGGTCCATACGAAAAACTTAATTCCTGGAGAGAAGAGTGTTAGGAATCACCTTTTACTTGAGAAAGACAAGATTTTGTTACCACCGTTGCATATAAAGTTATTGCTGATGAAAAATTTTGCTAAGGCTTTGGATAAACACGGTGAGAGTTTTGGGTACTTGAGAAAAACATTTCCTAAACTCAATTATAGTAAGTTAAAAGAAGGCATATTTATTGGGCTGCAAATCCGTGAGATCATTCATGATGACAACTTTGTGGAATTGCTAACAGAAAAAGAGAAATGTGCATGGTTTGCTATCAGACAAGTATGCTGTAATTTTCTTGGAAATGTGAAAGCTGACAACTACAAGAAACTTGTTAAGAACTTGTTGAAGTGTTATCAGTCCATGGGGTGCAAGATGTCCTTGCAACTTCACTTTTTACATTCGCATTTGGACTTTTTCCCCCTAACTTGGGCGCGGTTAGTGACGAATGCGGCGAGAGATTTCACCAGGATATTTCTGTCATGGAGAAACGATATGCAGGAAAATCGGTAGAGAACATGTTAGCAGACTACTGTTGGAACCTCAAATAAGAGGTTTCTGGTGGCAGTTACAAACGGCAGAGTTCAAGAAATAAATTTTGAAAATGTGAGTAAAAATGTGTTTTTTCCCTTTTTTTTGCATGAAATTTCGCCATTGAACAGTCAAAATTTGTCCTATATACGTATATATATTTTTAATTTTTTTATATTTCATAGTTATTCACTTCAATATTTAAATCTATTTCATGAGCAAACAAACAAAAATAATTTCAAACTTCGATGTATTATTACAAAGGGAATTAAATTTTTATTAAAAACAAAAAATGAAAATCCAGGAAAAACGATAGGTGATACAGCATTTCCACTTTCAGATTTGGATTCAGCGGGGTCGAATTATAAATAATCACCTATTTTCGTTCAAAGGAGCAAAAAAAAGTTTGAATTTGTTCATCAGTGTAATATAAAATTCAACATTTATATCTTTTCCAAAATATATGTAAAAATTTTACACCTTAAATATTTAATCCATTAGATGAAGAAATGAAAGTGTTTAGGGCATTATCAAAAAGGAGGGGGGATCGAACTCCTATATATTAGGCCTTAATAGACACGTGGGTTCTGAGGGGGATTCTGAATTAAACTTTGCGGGGGACAGTATCCAAATCTAGGTCTTAAATTATGGCGAGTACATTAGTTAGAGGGGGATTGAGCATTAAATTGAAGGTGATATCCAATTTTTGTGTATTACTATTGTCTTAGAATGTTGTTAAAATCTGGTGTGGAGACTGAGAATTATTTTTTTTTTGGATTAGGCAATATCTACTCTTCAATATTAACAGTAAGTCTAAAATTCGCATGGAAATTTTGGTGGTAGGATTGAATATTAAATTTAAAGGGAGAGAGAGGAAGCTCTTGATAAAGTGTTAAATCTTAGATTGTCAAGGGATTTCTGTAGTGGAGAAAGAGTTTGAACATTACATCTTGGAGACTGTATTTAGCGATAAGGCATCCATATGTTTTCGACCCCGAATGTGCCAAAGGAAAAGCTGGAAAAGGAAAAGACTAAATATCTCGGGATCTTAAGAAAGTATCATCAAATCAATATTCTTCAAAGCCTGCAAAGAAATGATTATACACTCTAAGGCTAATTGTGACTGAACCTACAGTTTAAAGTGGGATCCGCGCGATATTCTCGATTATGATGATTGATTTTAGGGGTGGTCTTGAGTGATGGCACCCCTGTTTAGGGAGGAGGAGCAGATCAATTATAATGTTCGGTAAACATGCTGTCGTAATTAAATATTTCGTGGGGTTTAAGGGGGCGAATGATATGATTTGGGGGAAACCCATGACATGATTTTTGGGGGGATGCACCATTGGCCTTGGGGGGGATGGGCACCCCTGAATTCTGACACATTAAGGTTAGTCTATTTTCTATCTTAAACAAGTTGTCTATGACATCATAAATATTACTATCACCTGATCATATTATGTGGTAAAATGGACACATGAGAAAGAATTTCTGATTGTTGCTTTATTTGTAATTTTGGACATTAGTATAGAAAGAACAATAGTAAATATAGCAAAATATGATATCATAATAATTGCAGGTGATTACAATGCAAAAATTGGAGTGAGAAGTAGTGATATAGATATAATTGATAACCATTCTCTACATGAAAGCAGTAATGAAAATGGCTTACTTCTAACACAATTCGCAATAAGAAATAGGTTGGTTATTAAAAGCACCTACTTTCCACATAAGAAGATACATTTGGGCACATGGAAATCACCAGACGATAATACAGTAAATCAAATACAGGGTGGGTCAAAAGTCGCAATACATCTAAATAAAAGAAGCCACTGTGGGGATAAGTGTCAGTGAGTGTTGGATATGCGTGTTGGGGGTGGGGGAAAATTTTATGATGAGGTTGATCTTGACGGCCGCCATATTGAAATCCGCCATCTTGGATTCAACTTCATTTTTTTAAATGGGAAGGGGGTAGTGTGACACATAATTTTAGGCTAGAATTTTGTCACGAATTAAATGGTGTTGTCCATTTTGACGTATCTTTATTCGTGTAGGAGTTACAAAGGCTTCTTTTTTCAAGTTTTGAAAAGTGGCACACTTTATATAATGTGTTCGATGTGGCCTCCTTCATGCTGGACAGTCATTTCCATTCTCTTCTGCCACTCCGTATGCACACGTAACAGGACATCTGGTGTAATAGCCGCACAAGCATCAATGATCCGCTGTTCCAGGTGGCGAAGATCATAGATTTTGACCACATACACTATGGCTTTGAGGTGGCCCCATAGGTAAAAGTCCAGGGGAGTGAGATCGGGGGATCTTGCAGGCCACTCCACTGGACCTCGACGGCCAATCCAACCCTGTGGAAACTGTTCGTTGAGTAATCCACGTATCTGCAGACCGTAGTGAGGTGGTGCCCCGTCGTGCTGAAACCATAAGGAGAAGTCACCATCCTCCGTCGCTACGGATGGGAACACCAGCTCCTCCAACATCTCTTTGTAGCTGTCGGCATTCAAATTGTTGTGGATGAACACAGTACCAATGACCCGTGTTCCCCAGATCCCGCACCACACCATGACTTTGGTATGTCCAACCATCTTCTTGGATCAGTCCAATGTGGGTTACTGTCTGACCAATAACGCAGGTTCTGCTTGTTAACCTCCCTGTTAACGTAAAAGTTAAGTTCGTCCGTAAAGAGCACATTCTGGGCTAAGTGTGGGTTATCTGCAAGCTGTGCTGTTGCCCATTCCGCAAACTGAAGCCGGCGGTCAGGATCATCTTCAGAAAGGTGGTGTAAAAACTGCAGCTTGAATGGATGAAAATGATGTGTCTTCAAGATCCGCCATATGGAGCATCTGCCAACACCAGTCACATGAGACATGCTACGCACACTCCTTGTGGGACTGAGGGTGAAGCTACCTAACACGGCGATGGTTGTCGCCTCATCTGTTGATGAAATTGGCCTCCCAGACCGAGGCGTATCTTTCACACTCCCTGTGGCAGTGAACCGGGACAGCAGTGATGCAACTGTGGCATGGGAAATTGGATGTCAGTCTGAATGGTGAGCGTTGAAATCGGCTGCAATTGTGCGAGAACTTCTTTCCCCTAGATATTAGGATGATCTCAACCCGTTCAGCGTTGCTTAGTTTAATGTTGTCCTGTCAACCTGGAACGAAGAGAAAACCTTTGTAACTCCTACATGAATAAAGATACGTCAAAATGGACAACACCATTTAATTCCTGACAAAATTCTAGCCTAAAATTATGTGTCACACGATTCCCTTCCCATTTAAAAAAAATGAAGTTGAATCCAAGATGGCGGACTTCAAGATGGCGGCCGTCAAGATCAACCTCATCATAAAGTTTTCGCCCACCCCCAACACGCATATACAACACTCACTGACACCTATCCCCACAGTGGCTTCTTTTATTTAGATGTATTGCGACTTTTAACCCACCCTGTAGATCATGTTTTAATAGATAAGAGACACTCCTCAACAATCACAGATGTCAGAAGCCAAAGAGAACCAAAATGTGATTCAGACCATTTTCATGTAAAAATTAAACTAAGAACAAGATTAAGCAATAACCCAACCAAACAGAACATACGAAGAGCAAAATGGAACTATCCAAAACTTGACACTCCAGAAAATAAGAAGAATTACCAAACAGCATTTATAAATAAGTTACAAGAAAATACTCAAGAAGAAACAATAGAAGGGAAGTGGAAAAGAATTAAAAGTGTATTAAAAGCTGCAGAAAAAGTAATAGGCTTTGAGAAAACATCAAGGAAGAAAGAGTGGTTTGGTAAAGAATGTCAGCAAATAATTAACCAAAAAATTGCTGCAAGAATGAAGATGCTGCAAAGTAACAAATACAAAGAACTAAGGCAACAGGCAAATAATTCATGTAAGAAAAAGAAAAATAATGGATAAGAACGAACATCCAAGAAATAGAAGAACTTAGTCGACAGTCAGAGATTAGAAAGTACTATGCAGCAATAAAGAGAATAAATAAGGGATATCAACCCAAAGAGATAGGATTAAAAGGAGAGACGGGAAGATAATAGGAGACAAAGAAAGAGTACTAGAAAGATGGACAGAACAACTATACAATGAAATGTAAGAGAAGAACAAACAGAAGATAATGACGAACAAAGTACAGAAGGAACACCAACAAGAAAGGTGACAAAACAGAATGTAGTAATTATAGAGGAATCATGTTACTTAATACAACTTACAAAATATTGACTAGCATTATACATAGAAGATTAACAGCAATAACAGAAAACATAACAGGAGAATACCAAGCAGGAGGAAAAGAGAGTGAAGGAAAGAAATATTTTTTTCTCTCTCTCTTTCTTTTTCTCTTTCTCTCTCTCTCTCTCTCTCTCTGCCTCTCTCTCTCTCTGCCTCTCTCTCTCTCTCTCTCTCTCTCTCTCTCTCTCTCTCGCTCTCCTTCTTTCCCTCTCTGTCTTCACAGAGAGAGTTTTTCCTCCTCTTTTCTTTTTCCATTGCAACGTCCCACCTACACACTATTACCACTCTCTAAACACTTCACTTCGGAGGACGGCAAAAGTCTACCCATATGCGCTAACTTTTTGTCAGTCGTAGAACATGGACTCAGAAATATCTCAGGGCTTGCTGCGTGTAAGGAAAGACTATACCAGCTTAATATATATATTTATATATGTTTATTATAATCTCAACACAAGGGTGTCCGTTTGCACACTTACACACGTGTCTTTACCTGAAACCCTTACCACGCGCGTGCATTTACTTGTACCACACAAGTGCTTTTACCTGTACCACGCACGTTCTTTTAACTGTACCACCTTTGGTCTCGAAGAGATAAGGGGGGGCAGGGAACATCCAATTTATTCCTCGCTGTGAGGCGCCAGGGGGAGTATGGGGACCTAATTTTATTTAGGGCCTTGGTCGCCGCTGACGTCACGGGTTACCCTGTAAAAGAGAGTAGGTTGTGCGTAGTACCCCAACCACAGCCGGGAATTGGCCGAAACCAATCTGTACTCCCGAATAACGGGCGCAGGGTAAAGGATTAAAGGATGCCGCGACACCCCCGGCGTTAGCTGGGAATTGGCAAGCCAACCAGTGTCTCCTATGAAGGGACGGCAGGTTAGAAAGGAAGGTCCGGGTGCTCCCAGACAAGCCGGGCAGGTAGAACCTGGGCACCTATCAGCCTAAGTGAGCGGACCAGGTAGGTAGGTTGCTGCTAGGCTCTTCTTCTTCTTTCTTCTTTCTCCGTCTTTCCTTCTGGGATGGCTTCTAGTTCTCAGGCTGGGAGGCCAGTTAACCCTGGATGTTTGCCTGTTGACATCAGGGAGCCAACTGAGCTCCGGTCTCGCTGCACTGGGTTTTATACTCGCGGTGGCGCATGGGTGGTGAAAATTTTAACTACAAGTACGCGTTGCTAACTCATTTTTTTACATATTGCAAACTTCGTACTGAGGAATATCCAGGTTTTGACATTGAGAAATCACTAGTGGGAAAATCACTAGATGCATGTGACAATATAAACTAAAACTGTGTGCATTCAGACAATACAATTAATAATGAGCTTCGCAGGACTCTGCTATTCTAAACAACATGTTGAACAATGTAAATGACATTAAAAAGAATATAGCGACCATGCAGGGTCTAATAATGAGTGAAGCTAGTAAACGTAGAGGTGGAACCGTTGACGTTTACTGAATACATTTAAACTAAAAGCGTACGCCTCGCAGGGACATTCCGCTTAACTCTTTCATCAGATTATAAAGAATATAGTGACCACGCAAGGTCTAATAATAATTAAATGGCGACCAAGCAGGGTCGTTACATATGCCCCTTCCTCGGGCGAAAATTTTGAAGAAATTTAAATCTTACAATTTATGAAAAATTTTCATGAAACATTGATTTCAAATTCAATAGAAAAAATGACGGTAATAAGAGTCTGTTTCTCCTACACATTAGTCACTAGGTCATCTTCTTCCCCTACCACTTCTCTTCTTCGCTCCGATGAACACCTGTAGAGGCGAAGGTTGTCGAAGTTGACTCGGTCGACGGGTTGCCTGGTCCTGGGGTGAACTAACATTGCTGTGTTGTTCCGAAGATCAGTGGCTAAATAAGGTCCAATATACACTTCGAAGAGCTTAGCTATTGTTTTATTCTTCCTCAAACTAAGCTTATGATTTCGAACAAGAACCAAGTCATCTTCGTGCAGCTCGAGCGCATGGCCTTTAGTCTTAAATTTTCGTTTGATATTTCTAGAGCGCTCTTTGGACTTGGCTAGAAACAGCTTTTGATTCCAGTTGGAGATTTGCGGGTCTACTTCGTTGATAGGCCAGTTGAAATGATCAAGGACTTCGTTAGGAACGGGTCTGTTGAAGAATAATTCTGAAGGAGCAAAGCCGGTGGCTTCAGATACCGAATTATTGAGTAGCCAACATATTTCAGTTAAAAATTTAGACCAGCTTTGATGTTCACGATGGCAGAACAATCTGAGTAACCTTACAATTTTTTGATTCATCCTTTCGATTGTATTACTGCTTGGGTGGTAGGCGGTCGTGAAGAAATATCTTATGCCTTTCTGGTCAAGATAGTCTTTCCATAGTCCTGAAGTAAACTGGGTACCCCTGTCTGACAAGATGGCCTTAACTTTGGGAAAGTGGGAAAAGTATCCTCTCTCCATTATATTTATTATCTCTCTTGCAGTCCCTCACCGTAAGGGATAAACTGAGACAAACTTTGTACCAACGTCTACCAGGGACAATATGTATTGGTATCCCTGAGATGAAGGTAACTTTCCAATTAAATCTATGGACAAGAGCTGGTGAGGATCCTTCTCATTTATGTGCAGCTTGGCCTTTAGAATTCCTAGTTTATCCATCTTAGTCTTAGCACACGTGAGACAATCTCTGACATGCTTAACTACGTCTGCCTTCAATTTTGGCCAAAAATAACGGGTCTTAATTCGGCTTAAGGTTTTTGCTAGGCCGAAATGTCCCTGTTCGTCGTGATTTTCTTTCCTAACTTTCTCCTTGAACTTTTCTGGAACACACAACTTCCACGTTACTTCATCTCCAGAACTCTTCCTGAACAAAAGATTACCATACCTTTGGTACAACTTCTTAACTTTTGTTTCTGCAGGCAAATCTTGCTCTTCCTTTTGTTCTAGGATTTTGATGATAGGCCGGCAAAAGTCATCAGCTTCTTGAGCTTCTATCCAACTTTCCACCTCCTCTATTTCATCTCGCTCCTGCCAGATGTAGTTTACATGGAAATTTCTGGTTTCTGGTTCCACATCTTCATCTTCCGCCGGATATCTGCTAAGCACGTCAGGTACTAAGTTTTCTTTTCCTTGGATGTAAATAATCTCGAAAGAGTAGGACTGCAATCTGAGGGACCAACTAGTAAGACGGCAATTCCAGTTCTTACAGTTTTGTAGCCATACTAATCCACGGTGGTCAGTATAAATCTTGAAATGTCTACCCTTTAAATAAATTTCAAACTTATTCACTCCAAATAAGATGGCCAAACATTCAAGCTCATGAATTGAATAATGCCTTTCATTGTTCTTTAATTTTCTGCTAGCATACTGAACAACAGCTTTATCTTCTCCTTGCTCTTGAAATAGGATGCACCCTAAACCTTTAGTTGAGGCATCGCTCTGAATACAGAACTCTTTATCTAGATCCGGCTGCACTAACGCTGGAGTACTTACTAATTCTTCTTTTAACTGAGAAAAAGCTTCTTCTTGAGCTGGACTCCAATTCCATTTGGTAGCTTTGGAAAGCAGCTGCACCAGAGGTTCTGTCTTCACAGAGAAGTTCCTTATGAATTTTCTTCTCCAGTTTGCTAGTTCTAAAAATTTTCTAACGTAATTTTTACTATTAGGGCAAGGGAACCTTAGAATGGCTTCATTCTTCTTTGGATCTACCTTGATCTGATCACCAGAGATTAAATGTCCGAGATACACTAGTTCTCCTTTCACAAAATTACATTTTCTTAATTTCACCTTGAGACCGACTTCTTCCAGTCTGCGAAGAACTTCTTCTATGTGTGTTAAGTGAGTTGGAAAATCCGAATCAAAAATAAGGAGGTCATCAATATACACCGTTAAATAACTTTCAGTCTCAGGTCCAAACACACGGTGCATAACAGATACAAAAGTAGAAACTGCATTCGATAAGCCATAGGGCATTTTTAGGAATTCATATTGACGACCTTTGTAGGAAAAGGCTGTATATTTTCTACACTCTGCTCTTAGGGGAATCTGCAAGTAACCTGAGGCTAGATCCAAACTAGTGAAGTATCGTGATCCTCGGAATCGTTGTAAAGATTCGTCAATTGGTGGAACGGAGCTCTTAGGGACCACCATGATTGCATTGAGTTGACGAAAATCCAGACAAGGCCTTACACTTCCGTCAGGCTTGTCGACCACTAATAATGGGTTGAGATACGGAGACAGAGATGGTTGGATGATATTCCATGCTTTCCAGAGATCTAATTCCTTTTCCAAAGCTTTTCTTTTGAAAAGCGGTACTGGGTATGGGTGGCGGTAAACTGGTTCAGAACTTTTCAGTACGATCTCGCATTCAGCACTTTCCATGGTTCCTGGTTTCTCTGAGAATACCTCTAGATACTGCAGCAGCACACTGAATAACTCCTGTTTCTGGGAATCGAGCAAAATATTTATCGTCTCGACCTTCTCTCTGAGGTCAGTGGGTTTATATATCCAATCCACTTCTTCATCTTGGATTCTTTGGATATACCGCACTATATCAATATTTAATGGATTCCCCTCTCTCTGCTCAGAAGTTTTTCCGAACGATAACGTTACAATATTTTTCCTGAAGTTGATTTCAGCCTCGTGCTGTTTCAAGAAAGGCATTCCTAACAGAAGATCAGTTCCAAATCCTTTTAAGATGAAAACCTCAGTACTGAAATTTAAACCACCAATTTCTAACTCCACACGCCTGCTTCCACATACACGCTTCTTATGACTTCCAGAGAAATCTACCAATCGCACCTCTGGAACTTTCTGGATCTGTATGCCAGGTATCTTATCTACTAACTTAGTCCAGATTGAATAATTAAGGATTGAGCATTCACTTCCAGTATCAATCACACAGGTCACTGTAAAGTCCATTAATTTAGCCTGCACTACTGGAGATCTGTATCTAATTTTGGATTCCCTTGCAGACTTCAATTCCTTTTGTAAAATGGTCTCTTCAGTTTCTGTTAGCTGGAAATTTACTAGTAACTCTTGGACATCTTTATCTATTAATTTGGGCCGCTCCATCGAAGTCCCTTACCTAAACAGGAACGAAGCATTTAGACAAGGTCCTAGTTTGTCTGGCTAGACTGGGACCTTTGATTTTGATGAAACTCCCGCGCTGTTTCTACGGCCTACTCCTGCTCCGATGTAATGTTTTGTCTAGGAGATGGAGGTCCACGAATCTCATTCTGCTCACCCGTAAATTGTCGTCTCGGAGGACTAGGGCTACTTCTACCCTCACAGATCCTTCTTGGGTCAGGAGATCTACGTCTTTGGTTTTGGTAAGGTCGGAAAGAGTTTCTTCTAAATTCACGCCTGCCTCCTCTTTCATTAGTGAAATGTTGAGGGTGCTTGTAATAACCTTCTGACCTCGTTTCTATGTTCCGGACTTTATAGTTCCTTGAGGGATTCTGTTCTTTTCCCTTCGGTTCATCTTTGTTCCTCCATGCATCTGGCTCATCATAGATTTCAAAATCCTTCAGGAAATGAGTTAGGTCATCTACCGTTCTAGGCGCATGTGCTAAACAAAGGTTTCGCATTCTATAAGGAAGTTGTCCGATGATCAAATTAAGTACTTCTCCCTCATTAAAGTTATCACTCAGGTTTCTATAGGCCGCATAAACGCTCCAGGCAAAGCTCTCCATACTTTCGTGGACAAGTCTGGAATATCTCCTGTTTCTCACAGCTGTTAGCTGCCGTTGTCTAGCCTTCTCAGAAGCGAATTCTTCTTTGAACCTGGCGCAAAAGTCAGCATAATTCACGAAACTATCAATATTTCCTGCAAGCCAGTGTTCAGCTTTATCAGTGAAGACTCTAGGAAGCAACTCTAGCCTATAATGTTCGGGTACCTGCATAAGTTCAAAGCTGACGTTGAGCTCCCGAAGATATTTTTCAGCTGACTGAGCCTCAATGTCGCCTTTAAATTTAGGAATGTGGGCGATATCTGCCATTCTAGGCATCTTAAAATCTGGCCTTCTTCTAGGTGGCGATCCATCTGAAGTATCATCGTATCGAGGCCTCTTTCTTCCATCAGCCTTCATTCTGTGGGCAGCGAATAGAGGTTTCTCAGCTAACCTGGGCGGCTCATAAGGAGTAGCATCCGGATTCAGATCCCTATCCGGAGTAAAAGGGCTGGAATGAACATCTGGAGTGGGTTCTGGCTGAACATTCAATCTTTGGAACTGAATCTGAAGTTCACTTACCCTCTGGACAAATGTTCCCGTCTGATGTTGCATTTCTCTTCGCAGAGATACTTCAAGCTTCCTTGACTCTACCCTAAGAGAATTCACCTTCTCTTCAGCTGCCTGCTCTACATCCTTCCGCAGAGTTGAGGTCATTGACTCCATCACTTCCTTCTGTTCCTGCATGACTTTCTCGATGGATTCGGTCTTGTCACCCAAGTTTTTGACAGCTTTCTCAATGGACTCCACTGTAATCTCTACTTGTCCACGCCACTGAGATAATGGTTCCAGTCTTTCCTGAAGTACCTCTTTTACTCTCTCCTCAACCTTTGCTATCTCTTGCTGAGAAGTAAGTTGTATACTTTCTACTAAGGCCTTAAGACCTTCTATGTCAGTCCTCTGCTGGGCAAAGAGGGCTTGCAGTTCATTCCTACGATTCTCTTCTTCTTCCTCTTTTTCTCTTCGTCTTTTGGCTTCTTCTTCCTC
Organism: Lepisma saccharinum; assembly: GCF_977018435.1. Lineage (NCBI taxonomy): Eukaryota > Metazoa > Arthropoda > Insecta > Zygentoma > Lepismatidae > Lepisma > Lepisma saccharinum. Next base: position 48,872,209 of record NC_139256.1, read on the forward strand.
TTTTTCTTTTTTCTTACTCCCTCTTGACTCTCAATTAAAGCTCGGAGAGTTTCAAAGTCCTTTTTCCTTTTCTCTTCAATTTCTCGTTTTTCTAGCTCTCTTTTCTCTTCATGAAACTCTATTAGGAATCTAAGTTCCATGAGTTCCTTTTTTCTCAGCTTTTCAGCCTGAACTGCCTCTCTTTTGCGCACTTTCTCTTCCTCCTGTTTCTCTTTCCTTCTGCGCTCTTCGTCTTCAAGTCTCTCTTTCTCTTCAATCTCTCGTTTCTCTCGGCGTATTTCTTCTTCAAGTCTCTCCTTCTTTCTGTCTTCCCTATCTTTCGTCAGCCATTCCAATAACCAATGGTCTGATGGAGGATTGATCAGCGGACTTGGTTCTTGTATTGCGGTCTCCGCTACTTGAGTCTGCGGAGCAGATTCACACGTCTGGCATTTAACTCCTACAGCGGGGAAGGTAGCCACATCTTTTCCATCACAGCTCCAGTGAATTTGGCGCTGGCACTGGCAACACTGGAAATGTGCTGCCTCTTCTCCCAGTTCTTCCCAGCAACCATATCCAGACTCTGAATCCATGGTCTTCCTCCCTCTACTTCTCAGATTCATACCAGTAAATTCTTGATCCATTTTTAATACAGTCCACACTTTCACTTTCACTGGACAGTCCTTTTAATGCACGGTTCGGTTGGCTTCACTTAATTGCACAGTTCTGTCGGGCCCCACGTTGGGCGCCAAAAACTTTTGCAACGTCCCACCTACACACTATTACCACTCTCTAAACACTTCACTTAGGAGGACGGCAAAAGTCTACCCATATGTGCTAACTTTTTGTCAGTCGTAGAACATGGACTCAGAAATATCTCAGGGCTTTCTGGGTGTAAGGAAAGACTATACCAGCTTAATATATATATTTAGATATGTTTATTATAGTCTCAACATAAGGGTGTCCGTTTGCACACTTACACACATGTCTTTACCTGAAACCCTTACCACGCGCGTGCATTTACTTGTACCACACAAGTGCTTTTACCTGTACCATGCACGTTCTTTTAACTGTACCACCTTTGGTCTCGAAGAGATAAGGGGGGGCAGGGAACATACAATTTATTCCTCGCTGTGAGGCGCCAGGGGGAGTATGGGGACCTAATTTTATTTAGGGCCTTGGTCGCTGCTGACGTCACGGGTTACCCTGTAAGAGAGAGTAGGTTGTGCGTAGTACCCCAACCACAGCCGGGAATTGGCCGAAACCAATCTGTACTCCCGAATAACGGGCGCAGGGTATAGGATTAAAGGATGCCGCGACACCCCCGGCGTTAGCTGGGAATTGGCAAGCCAACCGGTGTCTCCTATGAAGGGACGGCAGGTTAGAAAGGAAGGTCCGGGTGCTCCCAGACAAGCCAGGCAGGTAGAACCAGGGCACCTATCAGCCTAAGCGAGCGGACCAGGTAGGTAGGTTGCTGCTAGGCTCTTCTTCTTCTTTCTTCTTTCTCCGGCCTTCCTTCTGGGATGGCTTCTAGTTCTCAGGTTGGGAGGCCAGTTAACCCTGGATGTTTGCCTGTTGACATCAGGGAGCCAACTGAGCTCCGGTCTCGCTGCACTGGGTTTTATACTCGCGGTGGTGCATGGGTGCATTGCTAACTCATTTTTTTACATATTGCAAACTTCGTACTGAGGAATATCCAGGTTTTGACATTGAGAAATCACTAGTGGGAAAATCACTAGATGCATGTGACAATATAAACTAAAACTGTGTGCATTCAGACAATACAATTAATAATGAGCCTCGCAGGACTCTGCTATTCTAAACAACACGTTGAACAATGTAAATGACATTAAAAAGAATATAGCGACCACGCAGGGTCTAATAATGAGTGAAGCTAGTAAACGTAGAGGTGGAACCGTTAACGTTTACTGAATACATTTAAACTAAAAGCGTACGCCTCGCAGGGACATTCTGCTTAACTCTTTCATCAGATTAAAAAGAATATAGTGACCACGCAAGGTCTAATAATAATTAAATGGCGACCAAGCAGGGTCGTTACACCATCTTTCTCTCTCTCTGTTTTTCTCTTTCTTCTTTTCTCTCCTTTCTTCTGACTTTCTCTCTCCTGCCTCTCTTCCTTTTTCCCCTTTTGGAAAGGGAAAAAGGAGAGGGAGGATGAGAGAGTAAAAGGAAGATGGAAAGAGAAAGAGAGAGAAAGAGAGAGAGAGAAAGAGAGAGAGAGAGAGAGAAAGAAAGAGAAGAGAAGAAGGAAAGAAAGAATTCTTTCTTTTTTCTTCTTTCTCTCTCTCGAAAGAAGAGAAGGAAAGAAAGAAGGAAAGGCGAAAAAGAAAGAAAAGAAGGAAGCAAAGAAAAAAGAAAGAAAGAAGGAAAGAAGGATAGAAAGCTCCTTCTTCTGCCGTTTCTTTCTCTTTCTCTCACTTCTTCCTCTTCACCCTCCTTCTCTCTCCCTGTTTCCTTCTTTTGAGAAAGAGAGAGAGAGAGGGAGAGAGAGAGAGAGTGTGTGTGTGCGAGATGCAGAGAGAGAGAGGATGAGAGAGAGAGTGAAAGAGAGAGAAAAAGCGATAGAGGAAGAAAAGGGGAAAGAGAGAGAAAGAGAGGAAAAGAAAGAGAAAGGGAGAAGAAAACAAGAGGAGAAGAGTGAGAGGGAGAGAGAGAGAGAGAGAGAGAGAGAGAAAGAGAGAGGAAGTGAAGAGAAAGAACTAAAGAAGTGACCTTACTTTCTTTCTTCTTCTTCCTTCTTCTGTCCTCTTTCTCTCTTCCTCTCCTCCTTCCCTCTCCCTGTCCCCCTCTCCTCCTCCTCCTATCCTTCTCATCCTTCCCTCTCCATCTCCCCCCTCTCCTCCTCCTCCTATCCCTCTTCTCCTTCCCTCTCCATCTCCCCCCTCTCCTCCTCCTCCTCTCAATCTCCAAAAAAAGAAAATATATAGAGAGAGAGGGAGAGAGAGAGACACGGAGGGAGGGGGCTAGAAAAAGGGAGAAGGGAGAAAGAAAGAGAGAGAGATAGAAAAATTGAAAAATAAGAATACAAGTTCAAGAGAGAAAGCAGGATTTTCCCTAACATATACCAGAACAAGGAAAGAAGTTGAGAGGTTTAGGTAAACTACATGGAATGTAGAGTTTTTAGAGAATAGATGTCTACGAAGAAATCATTGCCTGGATAAGGCCAAGGATAATCTCAGAAAGCTGGGAGTGAGAGGAAGAAGAATGTGAAAGAAAAAGGAAGCAAGTTTCAGGATGTACAGGTTCTAAGGAAGCTAGGACTTTAAGGATGGCTGGAGGAGGCAGAGGAATATCTATGGAAGATAGGAGAGAGAAGGCGAAGGAGGAAAATAAATAAGTAAATGCTGTAGCCACATCTGGAAAAGGATTGGTTTATTTGACTTTGCTCCTCTGCTACTTTTGGCATTTTGAGATGAGGATGAGTGTTGATATGATGAAATTTTTGAAGGGACACTCAATAGGACACTTGAATTCAAATCAGGAACCTCTTGGGTCATAGAGCACTGTGTGAAACAATCTACCATTGAGGTCGACAATTGGAGGAGAAAAACCACTAACGACTAGAAGATATGGCTGGAAGGAAAATATCATGAAAGGCATGGCTAGAGGAGGCAGAGGAAATTTTAAAGAAACCTAAAGAGAGAGGATGGTTAAAGGAGAAACAGGAGTGATAGAACAGAGGAGGAAGACAAAGGAAATAAAGACTGGAGGAGGAAAACTAAGAAAACCATACCTAGCTGAAGGAGGGAAACACATTTTTAAGGAGCTGTAAATGGCATTATGGAGAAGGAAGACAAAGGAAGTAACAGCTGGAGGAGGCACTCAATGGAAGTGACAGCTGGAGGAGTAACATGAAGGAAGTGATGGCTGGTGGAGAAACACAAAGAAATTGATGGCTGGAGGGGTCAGATGAAGCTTCAAGTTAGAGAAAAAAGGAGAAAGATAAATGTAGGACGCAGAGAAAGAGCCAAGGAAGCCAAGAGCAAGAGAACTGAAAAGGAAAACAAAGGAAGCCAGGTCAGAAGGCAATATTTCAAAATCTAAAAGTGTAAGAGTTAGAGGATATGGGATGAAGACAAAGAAAGCGATGGCAGAAAGTGATTGGTAAAGGAAGCAATGTACAGTGAATAATAATAATAATACTAGTGGCAGCAGCAAAAGTACCTACAATTCTTGTAGGACAGGGAAAGGAACTAGCAAAATTGAACTCTAATCACGACTTCTTCTCTGATATGTACATCAGTTGAAAATAAAAATTTACACAAGAAACATACCTGGTGTTTGAAGCTGACTCAGGATTCCAGACAATGTTTCAGGATTTATACCTGAAAATTTAAAAAAGATATGAAGAGTTAAAAAATTGACTTTAAGTGTAGAATAACAAAAAATAATTGAGATTCACTTCAGGCAATTCATATTACATATTTCTAGACTGGCTTCTGTGTACATCAGATATATTGAAGTGTTTAAATAATGCTCTATAAAACTGGGAATTAAGAGTCAATGTTTGAATAAGGAATGAATGTGAAATTGTATTGGTCCTAACATTCTTCGTATTCCATCTAATGATGATTATAGCATTATGATTAGTACAGAGCATAGTTTCTCAACCTATGAGGCACGACCAACTGCTAGGTCCAAAGGTAACATTTGCTGGCTTGCAAAGTCAGTCTCCAAAATTTATTTACTTTGTGTTAAAAACCTATTATTACATTTAAATTTTCTGAGATATATTGTTTTAACAATTTCAGTTCAACACGTGTTGTACGTAGTCTAAACTCTACATTTCTGTTATTTGCACTCTACCATTGCTCTTTACCGGCATCTCTCAATTACAACATGTGTGTTTAGACTAGATTAAATAAGTCTCTTAAATTACATAGTTTTATTTTTCTAGAATGAAGTATGTGTGATTTGTTTATGCAAGCTTAAAATAGGGCTCTTTAAAGTACTAGATGTTAGCAGAAATATGTTTATAAACTGGGTGCACATCCTTTCAATTCTGCCAGTGCCCATGATTATGGTTCCCATGAATTAATATCCTTGAAAGTAGGTTCGGACTGAAAAAGGTTGAGAAGCACTGACATAGAGAAATAGAAAAGCGGCATAAAATAAATAAAGTAGAAATTTACTTCTGTCTGACTGCACTTGGGAGACTTCGGTGGATGATTTCAGGTGGGGATATTTTCAGCAACGTCCAAGTAAGAATTGGTTCTTGGGTTCATCTAATAAATGGGCACCTGGGGCAACCTTGGAGGCAGCCAGAGTATGGTACTAATAACATCACCTCCACAAATGGCCAAGATTATGAATGTGAAGGCAAGATTTAGTTTTAGCTTTACCTACAAGTACAATTATTGATACAAATTTGTACAAGCATTAAATATTAACATATTGAATTGAGGTTCTGATAAAAAAAATCATCTCTGACAGAGGCTTCAGCTGTGTGTGTAAATTTCAGCAAAACCAAATTTTTTGTTTTCTAGTCCACTTTTAATGTTATTTTTAAATATATCATAAAGCTTTGTTTTTCAAATTGATATGTACATTCTTATTTTAACTTGCAATAATACCAAGGCTTATAGGATAATATTAAATAAACAAATATGCTATTCTATGTTGCTTAATTTATAGAAATGACCCAAAGAGAGTTTGAACTATTGACAATAAGGTGTAAGTAAAAATGTGTAACTTTTTGCTATGTAAATACTGTAACTACAGCACCATGAATACGTTCTGTGGAAAACGGCAGTGTTCTGGGCTCTCTGGCAGGTTCCACACAGATATGATACCACTAAAGGTGCTGGTGTTGGCCCCCCTGCATGCTATTCGTCTTCTTATAACGGAATTAATGTAGTTTTCACTGCAATGTCAGATTCTTTTACATCAAGCATTTCTATGAATGTGATAATTGCTAACATATTTGGTACAGTGGTTGCGAATATATTAACAAGCATTCTAGACAGTCGAGCACATCCTGTTATCGTTACTTTCATTAATAATATGGGAGAAAATATACGCGTGGAATGCTCTTGGTAAATAAGTTTTTGTGTATTAATTAGGTTCATTATTATTATTATTATCATCATCATCATCATCATTATCATTTCTTTTAAAGATATACATGCTGAAGCATTTGTATTTTTGATATTCACTCTCTCTTTTCTTCAGCTTGAAACTAATTGCTGTGATGATGATAATGATAATTGCATGAAACGACAAGGGTAAACCCATAAACTTCTTTGATGCCATCAACATGAGTGTAAGGAAAATTTCAGTCCAATGGGACAAGCGACATGGGATGTTCACACTGATGTAACTAGTGACATAGATACTTCCAGACTGTAAAATAGCATTCGTTGCACAAGAGGATCCAAACAGCAAATGACAGGTTCAGCACATGTTCATATGTCGTATTCACGTGCTACTTGTTACTTCAGTCAGAAAGCTCCTTAAAGGAAGCAATAGGCTACCAGGGGGGGTTCCAACTAAGTGACTTGAACCCAGGTCTCTGGTCCACACAGGTAAAACAGTGATGGCAAGAAATCAGGCAAGCCAAGGCTGGCTTGGTAGATGAGTGGTAGAGGAATGGCACAGTATGCCAGAGACCCAGGTTCGTGTACCGGTAGAGCCTGCATTTTTCGCTGAAAATTCTACGAAGTACATTCATTGTACGTTTATCAAGTAATGTATCTCATATTTGCTACAGGTAATAATATTTGTCTTTTATATAAACATTAATACTTCTTACACATATGATATACATGGCTTAATAAAAATACTGTGAGTTTGTATTAAATCATTGCCAATTCAAGAAGTTAATGATTGCTTACACAACATATATGTGCATATTGCACTGAACCAAATCATTACACAAGAAATTTAACAATAGTTTTCTTTCATGGTTTATACAAATTATACAATACACTTCAATACTTCCTCAGGGCTGCAAACGTTACAATAAAAGATTAAGGTATCAATAAAATTGGTTTAAAACCTATAATTCATAAAATATCATCTTTCTTTTTTCTAAATGATCTACCTTGAGATATGCTATGCTATTTGTCATTCGTATGTGTGTTCCAGAGTAGCGTGGTTGGTATACGGTGAGTGTGGTGCTCACATATGAATTTGATTGTTTTTTGTCATTTTTTCGAATATCTCTTTACATTAATCATATTGAAGATAGTTTATAAATATTTATTGCCTAATGCAGGGTGGGCTATATTGATGGGACACATTTATATGTATATTACTGTGAGCAATAACTGTTGTGCATGTTTTAGATATAGCTTAATAGGAAGTGTAAGGATGGGAGTTACTGTTACATGTTTCTTTCATTGTTGCAAGGAAACATTGTGATGTGGACAGCAGTTGAAATTTCGTACATTATGGAGGAGTTCTTCAGTAGCGGAAGCTTCATCATCACAGCACAAAGACGTTTCAGACATAATTTCAAGAAACGGGTAGCACCATCCCGAAAGGTCATATTGCATGCAGTTCACAACTTTCGTGAGATCGCAAATGCCAAGAAGATACGGTCTCCTGGGAGACCTCGATCGTCTCATAGTGCAATAAACATTGAACATGTGTCCAATGCTATGGACCTAAATCCAAAGAATTCAACTCGGCAATTGTGTCAGCAACTTCATATTCCACGGACCAGTGTGTGGCGAATCCTCAAAAAGGACTTAGAACTGTATCCGCACAAGCTACAGGTGGTGCATAAATTTTTTGACCAAGATAAGGTTCACAGAACCACATTCTGTAATTGGTTAATGAGCATAGGTGATGAATTTGTGCAACACTTGGTCCCGTCAGATGAGGCACATTTCCACCTGAGTGAGTATGTTAATAAACTAAACTGTCGATTCTGGGCAAGACAAAATCTGCAACTGTTGCATGAAAAGCCATTGAACAGTGTCAAGGTTACTGTGTGGTGTGCAGTGAGTTATGCCTGTGTGATAGGCCCCTATTTTTTTCAGGACGAACAGAATGACACTATCACAGTCACCGCTGAGCGGTACAACACGATGCTACGACATTCTTCATACCCGAAGTGAGCCGGCTTGGCCTAAGGGCCATATGGCTGCAGCAGGATGGTGTCACTAGTCATACAGCAGTAGTCTCAATGACAACCCTTCGACAACACTTCCCGGGATGGCTCACTCATCTCGAGATTCGGTGATGTCCAGTGTCTATCCAGATCCTCAAATCTAAGTCCAAAGGACTACTTCCTGTGGGGTTACCTAAAGAGCAAGGCACACTACCATCAACGAACTGAAGGACAACATCCGAAGGGAGATAGCGGCCATCCCAGCCGAAACCCTGTGCAAAACTATGCTGAAAATGACTGTTAGAGCCAAAGAATGTTCTTGTTTTGTTGTTGATATTTTTTTTATTTTTTCCTTGTTGCTACAGTTTCAATTGTAATATTATTAAACCAAGTTTCCATATTAAAAACACTAAGTTGCTGTTTCTACAGTTTCAGTATAAAATGGTCAGTAGAGGGATTGGATTCCTTCAAATCAACACTTGGTACAGGCCTATTATTTTTATTAATTTAACCACAATAGAAAACCTATTTTGATGATGTTTTTGTCGATTTTATGCTATTGCAAATCTGTGTTTTTTTCACCTCACACTTGGTACGAGTGTCATAATTTCTTACGAGTTAAAGTACGTAACATGCACACCTACACCCATGCACACCCACACCCACCCACGCACACCCACGCACACCCACACTTGGTACTTGGTACGAGGCCTACTATTTTTATTAATTTAAGCACAGTGGTAAAAGTATTTTGACGATGTTTTTGTCGATTTTATAGTATTGCAACTCTGTGATTTTTTCATCTCATATTTCGTACGAGTGTCATAATTTCTTTCAAGTTAAATTACGTAACATTACGTAACATTGCGATGGCTTGTAAGGGTAAATTATTGCATCATGTTTCGCAATAAGTTATTATGCAACATTGTGACGGCTCGTAAGGGTAAACTATTGTGTAATGTTTTGCAATAAGTTATTAGGCAATATTATGATGACCCGTATCTAACGTGTTGTTTTCTGATTGGTTGGATTATGACGTAATGGGTGTTTTCTGATTGGCTCACTGTTTCGGATGTTTTCAACGTGGTCCGCGCTTAGGTTACTTAAAGAGTTTTCGCTTGACAGATCAGTCAGTATCGTGAGAGTGTTTGAAGAGTACGGACGTGTTGTTGCAGTGCTCCTCTATACATTTTTTCATGTGCTAAGCACAGGGGGATATTTTTTTACTATATGTGCTTATTAATTTTTTTTATACTTAGTACAAATATATATTTTATATATAATACAAAAATAGCTAATATAAAATAAAACGTCATGAATATTTTTGGGTTTTAGAAGCAACAACATAATCAGCCTGTAGAGAGAATTGCAGTAAACATGGATGTATTTAGAGAAATTTATCATCAATTGAAAGGGTTATTTCTTGTTCACTTGAATAGTATTTGGTCTCATGTTGACGAGGATACTGGAAAGCACTTATTTGTATTTAATGATAACTTATCATCATATAAGTTACCTGTTAGTGGGAAAATTCAAGTAAACGTTTCACCACTCAATGCGGCAGTTTTGCACATAGGTCGAAATTTGTATAGAATTAAACATAGTACATTACTTCCTGATACGTCTCATGATGTGGAAGCTGGTGAATTTTTGTATGCTGAGATAATTGGAGAGTATGATAAATTGATTCCTCTGTTTATCAAAATAAGAATAATCTGTCCTCTTATTAATATATAAAATACCTAAAAACAAAAAAAGAAACATGGACATATTTGGTAATAGAAGGCGACAGGAGATTCCAGATAATTCCAGCGAGATTGCTAGTTTAGATGTACGTGTAAAGAAACTTAAATCAGATTTATTAATATTACAGAATTTGCTAAATCTAAATATTCAAGCAGAGATTACAAATCTTGAAACTCAACTGATTGATCCTAAAGTAGAAATTGATGGAGAACTCAAATCTATGCTTGAGAAATATACTAATTTAGCTTCAATAGATAATCTTCAGAACTTAGAAGAGAATATTGCCAACTTGAAAAAAGAAATTGATAAATTTAGACAAATCCAGAGAACGAATACCGAACAGCTGAAACAGCAATTAAATGACCAGGCAAATAGTATTCGTACCGAACTGCAAAGCATCATCCAGAATATCAAAACTCAAGAAGAATATGGGCAGGTAAATGCTAGTATTGCTAAATTGCGAGAACAGTTTCAATCTTTCGAAGTTCCTACATTGCAAAGTATCAAATCTGAATTACAGACAGATGAACTGCATACAGCTATAACAGAAGTTCAATCGAAACTACAGACATTGGAAGATTTTATCAATAATTTACCTTCATCTTCTGAATTAAATGCTATTGCTCGGAGCGTTGCCAGCATCAAATTACATTTGGACGCTTATGAAGATTTTGGGAATATACAAGATACCATAGCTCACACAGAAGATACTATGGCAACTATGAGAAATGAGCTAACAAGTGTACAGGAAACTCTGGAATCGAAAATGCCTGGCATTACTGATATTCTAGCTATAGTTCAACAGCAAGTTACTAAGCTTGATGCTTGAATACTGAATCAGAATTATACGCATTTCCATCATCTTATTGACGACATTCAAAGTAAATTAGAGACACTGCAACAGTCTACACCTACGCAGGATGGCATAACGCAACTGCAAGAAATTTTGCAAAATGCAGCTGATGCAACAGAACTCGATGCTATAAAATTAACTCTTACCACACTTCAGAATACTGTAGCTGCTTTGCCTACTTCTCAGGAAATCAGAGCTATGAGAAGAGCAGTACATCGAATTTTAAAATCTGAGGATATAAAAAATCTGAGTGAACAAATTAGCGTGTAATGATGAACATCATCGTCAGCAATGAGAAGCAGATTGATTTCCACGGCTTCGTCATCAACAATATTAGTTATCCTAACGGGATGCACAAAATGCTTAACTGAAGTATACGAATATACATTTATAGCTAATCGTTTTCCTTCTCCATTTCGTAACCTGTTTTCAAACTTTGTTATGTCAGAAATAGCAACAGGGTATTCGATGCCTGTCATAGCATATTCAATCTCGTCTACATATTGTGTGGAATGACTAACCTCTTGCGGATGATTTGAACAATGAATCGGGTGAAGCGCCGCTAAAATGCACCACATAAAACACTTATTGTCGGTGTTATAAATGTTCAGCACAGCTCTCTTATGCTGAATTTCTAGCAGAAGTGGAACATAGCTCGAAGCAGAAAAAGGTGTAAATTTGTTTACATAAGCGATTAATCTGTGAGGACTTCTTCATAAAGACCAACCTGATCCCTTAGCCTCGAATTCATCGTGTTTCCTAATCAATTCACTAGTAAGATTAGAATAAAAAACGTTCAAATTATCAATGTCTGCCAAATAAAAAACTTGGTTTTTCGTTTTGTGAAAAAAAATATTTCTTGTACCATTGGTTTTCTCATATTTACAGATTAGATCAACATATACTTTTATGGAGTTGTTTTCCAGTTTATTTTTCAAAATATTTATGATAGATGTTTTAATTTCACTCAAGAAACTAGAAATATCACAGCCTGGTTTCGAAGTAAAAAGAAAATTCAGGAGTTGGTTGTTGAATGCAGATCTAATCGGCTTTTTGTCATTAGACATCTTAATTTGTTTGGAAGTAGAAGCTTCAGTTTCAGGATGATCAATTTTTCTTTTCAATGTTCCATGTCCGGTTGATGCCTTGCAAATTTTCAGGTGTTTACTTAAATATGCATTGCTTTTTATTTTTCCGCATTGAGGACAAGGCTTAGTAGGCTTAGTAGGCTTAGTAGGTAACAAACGATTTATTTTCGAACCTGTTTCACAACATCTTGCCCTATGTTTGCTAATATTAGTTTTGGAGATTAATTTCCCACAAATAAAACATTTGATGAAATTAGTAGATGACATTTTTTTTAATATGCTTTAAGTAAATAAAAATAAAATGCACAATCAACTCAAAATTAAATGGGATTCTATTTACTAGAAAGAACAACACTTTTAAACTTACAATAATTAATAGAATGTAACTTAAAAAAACAATAGTTATAATTATAATAATATTTTTTTTCAGCTCTGGTATTTATATATAAATTTTCTCGGGAAAAAATACAAAATTCAATACAAATACAAATTCATACAAATTCAATCTGTGTGAAAAACGACTTGAACCACCTTCAAAATAAAACAATTTTAGCTATTACGATAAAATTTTCAGCTGTTATTTATACAGAATTTCCGGAGACAACAAGTAACATCTGATCACACCAAAACTCAATCTGATCGAAATTACTATGAAAGAAAAAATCACTTGATACACTTTTTAAACTTAAAATAATAAAATAATATGTAGCTTTAAAATAAATTAAATACTTAACTTTTAACCAAACAATTATGAGGAGCACTGCAACAACACGTCCGTACTCTTCAAACACTCTCACGATACTGATTGATCTGTAATGCGAAAACTCTTTAAGTAACCTATAAGTGTGGACTGCGTTGAAAACATCCGAAACAGTGAGCCAATCAGAAAACACCACATCATAGCATTACGTCATAACCAACCAATCAGAAGACAACACGTTTGATACGGGTCATCATAATATTGCGTAATAACTTATTGCGAAACATTGTGCAATAGTTTACCCTTAGGAGCCGTCCCAATGTTGCGTAATAACTTGTTACGAAACATGATGCAATAATTTACCCTTACAAGCCGTCGCAATGTTACGTAATGTTACGTAATTTAACTCGAAAGAAATTATGACACTCGTACGAAATACGATATGAAAAAATCACAGAGTTGCAATACCATAAAATCGACAAAAACATCGTCAAAATAGGTTTACCACTGTGCTTAAATTAATAAAAATAGTAGGCCTTGTACCAAGTACCAAGTGTGGGTGTGGGTGTGCGTGGGTGTAGGTGTGCATGGGTGAGGTGAAAAAACACAGATTTACAATAGTATAAAATTGACAAAAACATCATCAAAATAGGTTTTCCATTGTGGTTAAATTAATAAAAATAATAGGCCTCGTACCAAGTGTTGATTTGAAGGAATCCAATCCCTCTACTATAGTCTTTCAGTACTATATCTGAAACTTTAAGTAAATAAATAAATAAAATAAAATAAAATATCAAAATAATATTCTTGTATTGCAATGTTACTGATTACCTATTTTGATACCATACTCAGAACTGTTCGTGACAAATATCATATTTCAAAGTTTAGCCAGAAATAATAACCGTTATAAGTGATTGGAGTCAAATAAAATAACTATTGAAGAATCAAAACAGAAAACAGTGACATGATATGAATTTAGTGTGCACAGATACAAAATTTGTTTTAAAAAATTGGTTATGTGGTTGGTATACATGTGCATTTGGTGCACACAATACACAGACTGTCATCAAATGACGTGTCTGTGCAGACTGAGAGTAATGCCACAACATATAACTGGTATCATTTGGCGATAAACATTACAAATTAGAGCTACACAAGACCAGAAAGTGATAAAAATAAAATGCAAGGCTAAAGCAATTTAAGGGGCTGGAAGCATCCAGCACCAAATATAATGCTAGAAGAAAGCAGGAAGATGTTGGTGTAAAGAAAAATGATCACGTAAAAACCTTAGAAATGCAGAAATGAACAAGATGAGCTTCTATGCTACACAAAACGTTTCTTCTTATACTTTCATATTCCTTTAGTAGTCCCAATTTGTTGTTTAAAATTTGAACATTACCATGGAAACCCTGATAATTATTTCAAATCACCTTGTATTTCCCAAGAAAAAATATTGTAAAGGGCATTACCATGGAAAAAACACAAATTACAGCTGAATTACTAAATGATACTATCAGACTGAAAATGTACTTTCAGATGCACATAATACACTATGATAGGTGAATTCGAATTCGAGACAAATTATACATGTATTAAAGTGTATTACATATATTTTTTAAAGAAAAAATTTGGTGATGGCCAAGGGGTACAATAACAATATAAATTCGATTATCTCGAAAACTACTAATTTTCGGTCAGGGTATCATATAGTCAAATTTATTGCAAATTGCCTCTACTTTAACCCCTTTCAGGGAATACATCTAATTACAAGTCACCCTGTACACACACACACACACACACACACACACACACACACACACACACACACACACTCACATATATATATATATATATATATATATATATTGTGTGTGTGCCAGTGCGTGATTTGTAATTAATACACTTACAAGGGAGGTTATCTAAGTTTCTCCCTCCGATTTCCATGAAACTTGGCAGGTGTATAGAGGGGCCCAAAGGAAGAAATACGTGTTTTTTTGTTTCGGCTAAAAAACTGTTTTAGGGGGCAACCCCCCTAAAATGTCAAGATGAAGACAAATTGACGCGGGGATCTGACCCCTGTGTCCCACTCTGATTTCCATGAAATTTGGCAGGTGTATAGAGGGACCCAAAGGAAGAAGTACATGTTTTTGTGTTTCAGCTAAAAAAAAAACTGTTTTAGGGGGCAACCCCCCTCTCAAATGTCAAGATGAGGAGAAATTGAAGCACGTAAATATGGCATAGGAAGAAACAGGGGGCATAAGGTCCCTCTATACACCTGCCACACTTCATGGAAATTGGAGGGGGATACAGGGGTCAGATCCCCTCTTCAATTGTCCTCATCTTAACATTTGAGGGGGGTTGCTCCCTAGAACAGATTTTTAGCCGAAACAAAAAAACATGTATTTTTTCCTTTGGGCCCCTCTATACACCTGCCAAGTTTCATTGAAATCGGAGGGGAACACTTAGATAACCTCCCTTGTTAGTCTTACACTTTGTAATTATATAACACTATATATATTATAATGTTTTATTTTAGTTTTTAAAACTAACAGTAGAACAATTGTATAATTTTTGTATATCATTTCTATCTTGTTAAATGTGTTAAAGGTTTCATCCTGGAATGGAATGTCTCACATTTATGTGTGTTTCCATTTCCAATACATTCGAATGAATACATATTCACTTCAATGGCATTTACAAAATCACCTCTGACATTTTATGTTAAACAAGATAGATTATTTTTGTGCACAAGTGAGTTAGCCGATGAGTAGCAAATTATTTTAAGAAGAACACTTGAAAAAAATCTTGTAGGACTAACTAATGAAAAATTTATTTGCAATCGAAGATCATAATATCTTTTAAGGTGCGGTAATATTATAATGGGATTGAGATACAAAACTATTGGTTCCAGATCCAGATCTGGAACTATCGGATCTGGATCCAGATCCAGAACTTTCGGATCCAAATCCAGATCTGGTATTTTGGACCCGGGTCCAAATCTGAAATTTTTGGATCTGGATCTGTTTGGCCATCCCTAGTCTATAGAGAAAGATTCATGCAGAATTCACACATAATTCCCAGAGCCAATATTCATGCATAATTCCCAGAATTCAAGGAATTCTCAGTGAGTAGCCACCCGGGTACAATAAAACTGTATTAATCTATATATAGAAAAATTTATGTATGTGCATGTGTGTGTGTGTATATATGTTTGTCCAACATAACTTTCGAATGCCTGGAGCAATTTCAACCAAACTTGGTACACATATCAATTGCAATCTGGAAATAGTATGTTTGGGGTAAGACACACCTGGCACCCCTAGGGGTGGGGTGGGAAGAGGTGACATGTAAAAATAATCGCAAACGATCTATATTAAATTCCGCATAAACAGACATCTGTGACTCTATGCAATTCCGCACAATGATAGTGTTTCTCGGGTTGTCTAACATTCAGGCTGATATGATTGACTTTGTGTTGCAAAAACGCCCAATATTAGTGTGAAATCTATAGTGTTTGGAGTCGCTCCCAATGTCGTTCAACTCCAAGTTCATCACCTATCAGCAGGGGTGTGAGAGGGGATGAAAAATAAAATGCCACAAATGATCTAGATTAGTGTTGAATCCATAGGTTTTGGCTAAGCTAATTGGTCACATTCACGATCACATTTACAATTAGTTACATTTTATACTATAGTTAGAATTCATTATTTTCCTGTCTAATACAAGATTGGGATAAATAAATAACCAGGCAACACCGGGTAATCATCTAGTACTAAATATTTATGGCAATCAAAATCTAGAGAAAGTATGTATCATACGTATTGTCAAAATTAAGACAGGTAATTATCTGCATGTATAAAGTTTTAGTGAATGTAATTATCTTTTAAATTCTTCCTCTTTCCAAACAATGGGATTGAGATGTCACTGAAAAGCCGATAGCTCTTTGTAGTATCTCATTTTCATGCTGTGTTATTTCCTATTAATACAGGCAATACTGTAATGTATCGAGCACTGTGCTCAAACTCATACCAATGGAGGGTTAATTATTTTTTCTTTGTTTTATTTTCAGGTGAACTAGTAGAGTCTGAAGAGATGAAATTCAGATTAAAAATCAGATCAAGAAATACTCCTCTGATTGAGTTTCCTCTGATTAAGGAAGTTATGCTAATTAAAGGAAAATATGGTTCTGTCAATGGCTTTTCATATCCAAGGCATCTTCTCTCATTTGAGACATAATATCTTTACATGTATAAACATATCTATAATTTACATTTGATTAATACACTGGAAATATAATTTTAACATACCTGTTGGTAATGGTTGCCCTTTGGTGAGTGTGACTTCATCTGAAAAGATAAGTAAGAATAGTTAATGTCTTTCATCAAGAAAAATAAGAAGAAACAATGTATCTGATGGAAGAGAGTATTAAATAATATCTTACTCAATAAATAGAACGTCTAGATGAATTTTGAAAATAAATTATACACTTATCAATAATACACTTTCAAATTTCCACAAATATCACGAAAACATTGCTTATTGATAAATTTTTGTTCATACAGGTACATGGGAGGTACTTTCGTTTCATAATACACAAATGACATAACACAACACAGAATATAAGTCAATTTCCATTTTAAAGCATGATATAGTAATAAATATATGAAAGTAAAATAAAAATATTAACTATGAAATAAAATATCATCATAATTTTCCTAATGAATTTGTAGGAAACAACCCCAGACTCATAATTAAGTTTTTCATATCATATGTTTATTCATGCATAATACAATTTATATTTATTGCAACATATTAGAAAGCTGCAGTAATATAAAAAATTTATGAAAAATATTTAATTTTACATGAAAAAATCCCAATCTTTTTCTGTTGGAGTATCTTCTATTGGTTTAACTGAAAGTGGATACAACAAAATTATCCCTTATTAATAAAATATTTAGATTTGTGCAGAGCAAAAAATTATACAGAGGAAATAATAATAACATGCTGAGAGTATTTAAATTTAAAAGAAAATAAAAAAGCACTATTAAATATAAATGACAATGTTTGTGTGATATACTACAAGAAAATTTAGTAATTTTATTTTATTGCTTACTTGGAATTATGATACGTGCTGGTTTGGATGCTATGGTAGTAGTTTCCAGTGCTATAATTCCAGAAAAAAGATAAACATATTTAAAAGTAATATTAGCAATATACATTTCAGTAAGAAAAGTACGGTTTCTATAGAGCCAGAAATTTATATTATAATCAAAGAACATGGATTACTATTTGAATTATATCTGAAACTCTTCGGTTGGTCCCCTATATTACATTAATATATTAATATTTATCATTAATGAAGAAACTCTAGTGTAGCCAATTCGCTAGTATTCTTGCTATGGCAGAACCAATATTGATGTGATATCAGAAAGTATTAGTTGAAACTGAATCAAAGATACTGGTTGATGCTTACATAAAAAACATAATTTGCATTATTTACACAAACATGCTGTCTGGGTGGGGGATGGATATTATGATTAAATGATTATCAAATTATAATAAACAGGTATTATTGGGTTACCATACAGGATCTGCCAGCATGTATTTCCAAAGTTTTGAAGCATCAGGGAATGTTGAGTGAAAAAAGGCTCGCCAACTTTAAAGAATAAAATTCCAGGAGATTTATTTACCCTTTAGATTAAAATGTTCTGGAGGACCAAATTTTCTGGAAGATCTAATATTCTGGAAGACCTGATGTTCTGGAAGACCAAATATTCTGGAGGACAAAATGTTCTGAAAAACCAAATGCTCTGGAAGACCAAATGTTCTGAATATCAGGTATTATAATGGACGTCTGGAATGGGTGGACAATGGGGATCGAATCCTTCCTGAAACATGAATGCCTACCTAAATGTACATAAATTTTACAGATATAGTTTTATTTGAGCCACAATCATATATGATTATTATTAAGAGTGCATTGCAGGAAGATGATAATTTGAAATTGGTAGAGCACTTGTTCAGGGGTAACATTATTATGGGGGAATATGTCTGTTTTTTTTTTATTAATTTTGAATTTTGTCCTGAATTATGTCTACTTACAGGTATATTGGACCAGTAAAATTCGAGGTATGCCTACATTCGCCAATATCAATAAAGTACTAATTAAACTATCCGATTCCTGCTAAAATGATAATTAGTTAATTACAATCATGTCTGAAAAATAAATATAATACTTGCAATACAATATTACTGATATTTGTAAGTTTTGCTTCTTCTATAGGCATTTTTCCTGTGAAGTGACAAAAAGAAGTTTGTAGTGCTCAATTCATTATACATTGATGAAGACAATTGAAATAAAGAGAAAAGGAAAATTTTAAAAATGCCATGAGTGTTTAACTTTTGTAAGTGTTACATAATAGATACGGATAGACTGACATGGAATTTTTGCTAATACCTACGTATATCTCCTGTTCCAAAATATGGTATAGAAAGATGTTATTTATGTTGCTCTGACACACAGTATAAATATGATACATATTTCAAAATAAGGCAAAGGAACCTATCATTTATTTTTTTAAAAAAATATAGTATATATATATCTTCTACATATTCCATGGCATTCTGTTGCATCTTGGACTTTCTACTTAAATTTTATTGTGTTGCTGATATTGGGCTTCTACCGGAATGCCACTGCCACCCCATCCACGATAGAGAACGTAGTCATTTGGTTTGATGCTTCAGAATATGTATCTCTCAATACTGTTCATATTAGTACAGCAAAGGCCCAATATAACTCATTGAACTCATTTATATACCATATTTTGGATCAGATGTGATTAAACCTTTAGCAGACAGAGCATTGTGCACATGGAAAGCTTCTGCAGACATGTTTTTTTAATGTGAACACTTTTCAAAAAGTCATAGCTCAAGAACCATTGTACTAGAGATGAAATCAGTTTTGTGCTATTTCTTAGACAAGACTTTTAATGGATGTCAAATTTATACATTATAGTGCTTTCCAATAATGAGTGTTAGGGGAAGAAGAAGACAATTGTAATTTTAACAAATGGCCCCCACAATAGACCAAAGTGAATGACAAATGTAATATGTTGCAGTAGTATATTCCTACAAACATGCAAAGTTTCATTGAAAACAAGACTGATATTTCTTGGCTTAAAAAATAATAACAATGCATACTATGGACGCTGGATGGACCAAATTTGGAGGGAAGCATGACTTTGACGATATGTAATGCCCGTGCCTCAACTTTGAAAGAAAGAAAACAAAAAGGAAATTATGACTAAGAAATTTTGAGTAATTATGAAAAATTTCAAATTCTAGTCCATGGCCACCATATCCCCCTCCCCCCATTATCCTTAATTGTTGTACATTACTTAAGGTATTGCTTTTAACTCATTATTGCATGTAAAGTTCAATTTTTGCAAAGAAATGCAGTGGCTTAGGAGTGATAGTCATTTTTATAAATATATCCCATAATAGCATGAGAGTAACAAAGGAATTTTTCAATCACCACTTGTTAATAATATTAAAAATATATATATTATTTTGTAATTCGAGTATGTCACACCTTCATAT
Organism: Lepisma saccharinum; assembly: GCF_977018435.1. NCBI lineage: Eukaryota > Metazoa > Arthropoda > Insecta > Zygentoma > Lepismatidae > Lepisma > Lepisma saccharinum. Next base: position 48,892,251 of record NC_139256.1, read on the forward strand.
ATATACTAATGAATAAAATAGACAGAACTGAACTATTGTGTGTAATTTTCAAGAAATGGCACATTAATTGCTGCCTCGTGGTATTTGTAGGTATATCTACCATCTGTCCTCAACAAAACAACTTAAATGGTAGAAATATCTACCTTCTGTCCACTAAAGGTTAAATTCCAAAAGATACACTCCTATACTGATACCACAGGTTTCATCTGATACTGATACATTGGTACTAATATTGCCTTAGCCATAATATTGAAAGTAGTAAAGTATTAATGTGTTTGACTGCACTGATATTCACCAACACTTTTAACTGTATCATGCTATAGGTTTAGCAACTACAATCCTACAACATTATTTTCATCAAACATAAACATTAAATTAAGACCTGGAGTCAAAGGTTGCACATCTGTTAACCCAGGATGATCTTCAGTAGGGTAGCAAGTTACTACAGGTTCCTTGCCTGGCAATAATGAAATCTATCAATCAGTTGAATCACTAAAAAATTGTACTAATTTTAAATTTCATTAATGAGTTGTTTCACACATATCCACAACTCATTCAATTCTGTACATATGGATTAATTTTCAAACAAGCTATAAATAAAAAAGAATAAGGAATTCCAATAAACGTTTATGCTATAAAAGGTTGCTGGATATTACACATTCCTTCATTTTTTGCTTATTTTCATCTTGGTCTGCTGAGAAACAAAAAATCAATATTCTACTATAGTTAATAAATACGATATTAGTATGGATTTACTGAAGGGATGTTACTTTACTGGTGTAGGTTGCCCACCACTTAATAAGGCACCTGTAAATAGAATTTCCTCTAAAATGTATGCCAAATAATATGAACTAGTGCCAATTTCTGTTCTGAATTGAATACAAAACTTATGCATAGCATTACTATCAAAACTGAAAGGGAGTTACAATGTAAAGACCATTTACAAATAAAAAAATAATACTTTTATAAACTATCAGTATGATATCATCCTCAAAGATAGAAATTACATATGCACTCTCGCACAGAATTTTACATTGTTCATAACACAACTCATTCTTTTTAAATTCTAAGACTGAATAGATAACACTTTAAACCAATATTCAATACTTGTATTGTTTCTTGCTGCTCCTGATACTGATTTTAGAACATTCTACCATTTAAAGTTGTTCACATGAAACCAGTAATGTTTGAACATAAATATTAGATTTCAACTATGGTGTATCACCCACAATTTTCTTTGCATAAAAAAGTTGAGAAATGGACCTGTGTTGCACAATTTTACAAGTTGCATAATGAAGAAGCACTGTAATTGTTATTGTAATTTATTCTTGTCCTGTTGACTACATTGTAGACATTTCTATCTGCAGCAGTATAGAGCATGTCAGCATGTCATTTGTTACATATACGAGGTGTGGCTAGAAAAAAAAAAAACTGATTGATGTTCCTGTCGACAAACAACAAGCGAGTCAAGGTCAAGCGGTGCATGAGTGTATAACGTGATATCCTGCCTATCCACTGTGTGATTTTCCAGAGTGTGCGGCTCACATTTCCACTGAAGCTTGTGGACGAAATGAACCGTATGTCTGTGCTCCATCGGAAAAATGTTAAGTGAGAAACTAGAACAGGTAATGAATTTGAAGTTTCTTATGAAACTCGAAAAATCCTCCACAGAAACTTATGTTTTGCTGAAGGAAGTATACGGAGATGAGTGTTTATCATGCACGCAAGTGTTTGAGTGGTTTCAAAGGTTTAAAGAGGAAGGAGAAGTGATCGCGGACGACTCGCATCCTGGACTGCCTTGCACATCAAAAATGGATCAAACATTGCAAATGTCTGTGAACTGATTCGAAAAGATTGTCGCTTGAGTATTCGAGCTATTGCAAAACAACCAAAATTATTAAATTATGGTGCTGACGACCCTTCGTGAGCGAGTAACAAGACAAAGAACTGATTTCCAGAAAAACAAGTCATAGATTCTTCATCAGGACAATGCTCCTGTCCACACGGGATTGTCAGTCAAGGCTTTTTTGGCCAAGTATGGGATCCCAGTGTTAGAACAAACACCCTATACACTGGATATCACTCCGTACTACATTTTTTTAATTCCCAAAGATCAAATCAGCACTGAAAGGAACCAGATTTATGACTGTAGAATCTGTGAAAATAAAAGCGATGGAGGTCATGAACATGGTTTCAGAAAATGATTTCCAGCACTGCTTCCAGCAATGGACGATTCGTATGGAGCGGTGTATTGATAGTGCAGGGAGTACTTTAAAGGGGATAATGTTCGTATTGTACAAAATAATCAATAAAAGATTCTGTAGCAACAGCCCGGTTTTTTACTAGCCACACCTCGTAACATTAGCATGATTTCAGTACAAATACATCCACTTGATTACTTTTTTGGGATGCAGTATAATTAAAATAACAAGTATATATTATTACATATCGGTTTGATTACATACATGGCATATAACAGTAAAAAAAGGTAAAGTGTTCCCCTGTGCATAGCACCACGCCATGAAGGCATATAGGGGGTGTGGGGGTAACACCCCACACTTTCTTGATCCGGTCGTGAGTGGGGGTGATGTGATCAGCATCATGCCCCTGACCACCTTTACCCCCCAGGGTTTCCCCCAGGTACCCATGTTATTCGACGCTGGGTGGGCGTCGGGGCCGCTTCCATCGTTAGAAAAGTTCCCGGATTTGAACCGGCCGGGGATCGAACCTGGGACCTTTAGCATGGTAGTCAGACGCGTTACCGACTGAGCCACCGCGGCCACAGTTATTGTTACAAATGTATATTACACACCATTGATAACATATTTAGGATGTAGGTCAGCATAATTGAGTTACAAATGTATATTACATCCATTAGATTACATATATGGGATGCAGATCAGTATAATTGAGTTACAAATATATATTACATACCCTTGATTACACATTTGGGATATAGATCAGCATAATTGAGTTTCAAATATATATTCCATCCACTAGATTACATATATGGGATGCATATCAGATTAATTAAGGTTTCCAATTTATTATATACATGGGTGAGACAGAGAAAGTAGTTTTAGATATACTGTAGAAATTCTTCTATGCTGTAGGGCAGGCATGTCAAACTCAAAATATGAACTGGGCCAAATAGTCAATAGTGTTAGATAGGGCGGGCCGCAAGGACAAAAAATAAATTATCATTAATACTTTATTTTAAAGAATGACTAACATAACACTTAATAAAGTATATTGAACATTCATTGAAACTTGATCATTGCTTTTTGCCTGACAGCTGGCATCTTTTTTCTGCCACCAACTTATCAATATCAGGAGACATCTTATTTAAAGCAGCTACATTCAGAACACAGCTAAGATGAACGTCTGAAAATCTGGATCTCGTTGGTGACTTGTTTCCTTTCACGAGTGAGAAAAGTTTTTCACACTGGTAAGTGCTACCAAACATGGAAATTATTTCACAAAATTTGCGGGTTTCTGGAAAACGTGCAGGCAAGTACTTGTAAAAGTCAGGGATACCCATTTCGCTGTACTTTTGTTTCAAAGTTGAGTCGCACTGAATTTCAATTACTTCCATCTGCAAATGTGCTGCCACTTTTTCTACGTCAGTCGTAAACAGGGCTGAAAACAGGGAGATCTTGTCTTCGAAACAACAAACATCATGGAACCTTTTCCCGAATTCAGTATTCAAAAGCTGAATTTTTTCGGCGTACATTGTGTACAAAACAGGGTCCTTTGAACATGATCTGTATTTAGAACAAGTTGGAAAGCACATCAAGTCTTCGTTTCTTAACTGTTTTTCCCAAAGCAATAACTTACGCTCGAATGTTCTGACTTGACCATTCATGTTGGTGATTAATTGATCTTTTCCTTGCAGTTTCAAATTTAAATCTCACAAGTGTTTCGTTATATCAACAAGAAAGGAAAGATCTTGTAACCACGTTGGTTGCGAAAAAAGGCTGGTGTCTCGTTCTTTCATTTCCAAAAATTAGCATATTTCATCTTTCAAGTTCCAGAGTCTTTCAAGAACCATAGAACACGATAGCTAAGCGCACGTCTGTGTAGTAGGGCACTCCAGAATATTCGCTTTCTAAATCTGTTAAGAAAACAGAAAATTGTCGCTGGTTTAAGCCACGGGATCTTATGAAGTTGATAGCTTTTTTCACAGGAATCATCACACTTTCCATGTTGATTACTTTTGAACACAAGACCTCTTGGTGAATGATGCAATGCACATGATGGAACATGTGTTTATCACAGGTTTCACGAAATTCGTTTTGCAGTTTTGTCACAAAACCATTGTTTTTTCCCGTCATTGAAGGGGCACAGGATAACTGTAGCTGCACAGGATAACTTTGACAGAGGTAAATCATACTTCCGCAAAAGTTCACGAACAGCAATAAATATATCCTCACTGGCAGTAGTGTCATGCAACGGTACAATATCCAATAGCTCCTCATCACAAGCACGAAGAAATACAGTGAGCTACACCACCGATGTCTGTACTCTCATCACAAGCGATGGAATAAGCAATGAAATTTGACACTTTTGTTTTAATTTGATCACTCAAATCACAAGCTAGTTCGATTACTCTTTCAGCAACCGTGTTGCGGATAGTGAAAGGCCTTGAAAAGCTTTAACACTGGCGGGATTAATTATTTCAGCAGCTTTTACCAAGCACCATTTAATAAACTCGCCTTCGGCAAAAGGTTTTGACTGTTTAGCTATCAACTCCGACAATGCGTAGCTTGCGCGTACCGCAGCTTTACTTTCTTGAGCTACTTTAGTAGGTTTTTGGGCGAAGGCAGCTTGTTCCCCTTTCCCTTCAACCCTCCCCTCATTCTAGATTCCGGAGGGAAAACTGCGCAGGCAGACGACTTAGCCTTGGACTCTAAACAACTGGCAATCACTACATTCGTCAACCACCCCAATAATGAAACAACACCACCTTTTTTCGCCTACCGACGGGTATATCTTGTCCAAGAGGAAAACGTGTTAAATTTCATCTTAAATCGTCTTATATAACACCACAGATATTTTAGCAACTACTACATCTGAAGGCTCTACTATTTGAAAACAGGTAATAGCAAAGGGGCCGCACAATAATATATCAAGGGCCGCGTGTTTGACATGCCTGCTGTAGGGTGATGTTTCTAAGTGATAGTTTTTTTAATTTTATTTTTGAATAGCTTAAGATTTCTTTTCTCGTTTATTTCACATGGAAGTTTATTGTATAGTAGTATTCCTGTGTTTCTTTCTGGCACTCCTTTTGTATAGGTTCAGTGTGTGGTTTTCAATGTGTATATTTGCCTCTGTTATTGTGTTATGATTTTATATTACTACTTTTATTGAGGTTTTTGATGTTGTGATTTACAAATAGGAGGCATTCTAATATATGTATATAGAAATGGTACTGTGAGTATTGACGGTTTGGTGAACAGATTTTTACAAGATGTTTGTGGAGGCTCTTGGACCATAGTTCTGATGATTCTTTTTTGTAGAATGAAAACTTTCGACAGTTTTGTCGAGTTCCCCCATAGCAATATGCCATACCTTAGTCTAGATTCTACACTTGAAAAGTAGAGAATTTTTACCATTTTTAAGTTAGAGATACTTCTCATTTTCCAAATTGCATAATCTAAAGTGGCTAGATGTTTACATAGATTTTCAATATGATGACCAAAGACATGTTTTCATCAAAATATATGCCTAGAAATTTTATTGTTCTGGTTTATTGTATGATTTTTGAGTCTATTTCAAGTGTTGGGCAATCTTTGTTTTTCTGTTGTGTCATGTGGATGTCCATGTTGCTGTTTTTGTTGGATTTAGTATTAGTCTGTTTTCCTTGCACCATCCATTTAATTTTTTAAAATTGTTATTTGAATTTTGCTGAAGAGTGTTCATTTTACAATCTACAATACTTACTGAGGTGTCATCTGAGTAAAGTAGTGTAGTTGATGCAGGCACAGCAGATGGGAGATCATTTATACAGTATATAGCAGTAACAACAGGGGACCTAGTACACTTCCTTGGGGCACACCAAGATTATTTGTATTGGTATTCAAAATGTGCCTGGTAATAATGTTGCCATAGTTATGTTCATGTGATATTTCTAGAATTTCCTTTCTGTTTGTCATGTAAGATTTAAACCAACTTAGAGGAATTCCTCTAAACACATATGATTCTAGTTTTTTAAAGAGTATATCATGGTCAATGGTATCAAAAGCTTTACTTAAGTCACAGAAAATTGTTTTGTTTAGTAGTTTCCTTTCCATGTGGAGAAGTATATTTCTTGTGAATTCATGAAGCGCTGTAGTTGTACTTTTGTCTCTTAGAAAACTATTTTGGGCTGGTGTTATAATTGGGCATTGTTACAAAAATTCCTTAGTCGTTTCTCAACTTCATGCTCGATTATTTTATAGAACACTGACATTAGTGCAATTGTCCTGTAGTTTTTTACATCATTTTCACCTTTTTTATAGATTTGTATTATTGTATTTTGCCTGTTTTTACTTCTTCTGAAAAAAATCCACTTGAAAAGGAGTGGTTTATAATATGTACAAGGGGTTTCACTATTTTCAAATGGCATGCTTTTATAATGTGGTCTGTTATTTCATCAAGTCCTGCAGTCTTTCGGTCTTTTAGTTTCCCAATAATTTGAATAATTTCTGTTGGTTCCATAAAAAAAATGTTTTTCGGTTCCTGTTGATTGTCAGTGATGATGATTTGTTTTGTGGGGTGAGGTTTTGTGGGTATAAGTTTCTAACACTTCCTATGAAGTGATTATTAAAAACATTTGAGATTTTTGGGGGGTTGTGAATGTTATTTTGTTTTAGCTTTAGGCATATGTTTTGGTGGTTCTTTGGTGCGGAGTTCGTTTCTTTCTTCATTATATTCCACATTGTTTTTGTTTTATTTGTTGTGTTGCTTTTCTCTTTGTCATACTGCTGTCTTTTTGCAACTTTTAGAACTTTTCTGTTAATTGTTTTGTATGTTGCATAGTTGTTCCAGAAGGTGGGAGTCTTATTGGTTTTGCTTTCTCCGTGAAGTGATTTCATTTCTTTTTTTGCTTGAGATAGTAATTCCATTTGTAATCCAGCTCTTGTTTTCTTTATTTTTAAGTTTTCTACGTTTTTCAGGAAATGTTTCTTTATATAGAGATTTAATAATATTAATAAAGTTGTTACATTTTTCATTTGTGCTGTTGGCTTCCTGGATTTCTGTCCATTTCTCATTTGATAATTTCTGTTTAAAACATAGTACATTGTTTGGGTTATAATCATGCATTTCTGCAGTGTTGGTATATTTTGTATTTTTATTGCAGCTTGTGTCTATTATGAGAGCTGAGCATCATGGTCTGAGAAGTAAATGTCAATTCTTTTACATGCCGTTTTATTTAGGTTATAATTTGACATAATTTGGTCTATCATGGACTGTGTGGTTTTGGTAGTTCTTGTAGGAAAATCCACATGAGGTGTCAAGTCATAGCTACATATTAGACGTTTTAGTCTTGTTTTCTGGGTGGAGTCCCTTAAGAAATCAACGTTAAAGTCACCACAGACCACTATGTTGGATTTGAAAGAAAATATGTGTTTAAGCAGGGAATTGAGATTGTTTAGAAATACTTCAAAATCACCATCCGGTGTTCTATATTTACATATTACGATTAGTTGCTTTTCTTCTATCATTGCTGTTGAGAATTCAAAATCTTCTTCTACATTTTTAATATTAATTTGTAATTGATCTACCATTATGCTTGACTTGGTAAAAATACATGTACCACCACGTTTGTATTTTTCTCAGGAGTAGCTATTTACTAGATTGCACCCTGGCAAGTTTGTATGTTTGCATTTATCACTTTGGAGCCAATGCTCGGTGATACATATTATGCCTGATTTGCATCTTGAATTATCATCTCTAAATCAATTTCTTTCTCTTCGAGCCCTTGTATATTTAAGTGAAGAATATTTATTGATTTAGAGACTTGTTATTGCATTTGTATTATGGTCTTTTCCTTTCTTGTTATTATTTATGTTAGCCTTTTCCCTGATTTTTGCAGATTCTTTCTTGTGTGAGTCACTTGTTTTTACCATAAAAAATCATCTTTTAGTTTGTTTGGGATGCACTTTTTCTGATTTGAGATACGGATATTGTTATCAATAGTTTGATCACATACCTGTGAAGCTACGTGCGTACATGAGATGTCTTGCTTGGAGTGGCCGTTGATTATACCTTCTTCTGAATGTTCTTTACCCAAAGTTTTTGAAGGACTTTTTCCCCCAATTTTTTCTTCATTATCTTTGCATTCACTTTTGTTTTCTTTTGGTAAACATATGCAAGAATGCATTTGTAGAATTAGAGTGAAATTTGAGAAGGCACCAAAATGTCAATCTTGCACCTAGACCTACAGCCAGTAAAATGATCTGTAGAGCTGAGTTTTGTCCATGTATGTGCACCTTTATAGACTCAGCTTTCACCTGGCTAAGGAGATTATAGTCCTTAGCGACAGATATTGATTTTAGCTCCTGTAAGGGGCTGGACCCCATATAATGTGAATAGGACAAATAGCCAAAGTCTCTCAAAAAATCAACCATTCACAGTATTGGATACTGTGTAGTTTAACTATGGCAAGAAACATATTATGCAGTAAGTACAGAAGTTCTTCTGAAATATGAGGGTGCATTCATAATTATGTCAGTATTTCTTAAGAATTTTCCAAAATAACTTTTGTTCTTATTGATATATTTTGTACATTCTACTGGCAACACTCTAGAAATGTGCCCAGTATCTAATTTAAAAGAAATACCTTGTACTTCAGGTATTTTTCTAGTTTTGGAAAAGTATAATACCGTATTCCATAAAAGCTCAATTTTACAGTTCTTAGGGGATAAAGGTGAAAAAATAATACTGCAGGAAAATATAAAATCTGCAAAAAATTTATGTCATTTGCTTAATTGTGAACATGTTGATTAAATGTATCATGCTTGAAATTGTAAAATCTGGGAATGGCAGTTTGGGGTTCCACTGTACACCAGTGTTCTGAAACTCAGAACATTGATGAGCATCTTTCTAATTTTGAAAGTTAAGGGGCCATGTGAATAAGAAAAAGTTCATTACGGGTAAGTGCCAACTTCATGAATTACATTTATATGTACGGTTTCTAATTATCATGGTAATAGTATAAACGAAAGTGTCCCACACGGTGGCTGTGTAGTCTGAGGTGTCATGCTCTTGGCTCCGGCCACGTAACGTGCACAGGTTCGAGTCTCCTGGGAAAAGCGTAAAAACTTTTCTCTTGGGAATTTGGCCGTGTATGGGACTGGTGGCCACCCACCATCTTGAGGAAATTGGGGAACTGCAAATGAGTAGCGTAACCTAGTCATGGAAACCTGCAACAACAATTGGGGACTTGTCGTGATGACCACACATCACCACGTAACTGGTGTGGATAATCTCCCACCTAGGGTGAGAGATTGAGTAGGATCAGGTGGGAGTGAGGCCGGAGTCGGTAGGTAGACCCAGGCTCTCAATGGGCTGTTGCACCATAGGTTATTATTTGCAATAATATATTGTTTCTAATCATGGCTAAATAAAATGCTTGTCCATTAGCTCTATTTGTAACACAATATAACCATTATTTTCACCTTCATCCTGAAATGGTCATGTTTTGCCAGCTGGATGCTACATACAAAATATTACATTTTCTACAACCAGATAAACCAGAGAAACTCTCTCATTAACTTATCGTTGTTTGGAATTTTGAACATTCGCTTTTTAAAAGTGGGCATTAGTGCTTGTCCCTTAACCTTTTCCTTTCAAGAAATTCGACTTGATTCATTCTTGAATACAAGAATCCATTTATAATTTTGTTCCAAACATAAGCTGAACTCAAGCAGCTGGGATTTCTCCCAATGGCATAGTGGTAATGCTCCTGCCTTGTAATCAAGGAATCCTGCATTTGATGTCTGGTGTAAGTACAATGTGGTTCAGATCCCACTTTAAATCTGTTGTTCAAGTCCTGGTTAGTATATCTATGCATGAGGTGGACATAAACAAAAACTGAAACTTGTGCAGCTGGGTTTATAATGTAGATGTGCTTGTGATTTGGTAAAATATGCATGCTTAATTTACATTCTTCATAAATATATACATTGATGACAAAGAGAATGACATTGCTAAGCATTGCTATGTCCATGTCATATTTAATATATGTAGTATTACACTTAAAAACAGGTAATTTCTAATTTGAAATCATTCATGCAGGCTGAAATGCAGGTAGCACTAGCTGCTCACATGTTGGATTAATTTCATTATTGAAAAGTAAATTCTGTATTTAGAATTTTATTTTACAAATAATGAATTTTGTTCTTTTACTTTGGTTTCAAGTCTGAGGAGGACCCTAATGGACAGTTGAAACATCATTTTGTTGTCTTTTTTTTACTGAAATTTAGACTGCTGTGGTCAGCATATGTCAGTTATCTGTAATGGAAACAAAGCTTAATTGTGTTACCAATGCATTTTGTTTGTATATTGATAAGAACAATGGGGCCTCCCCGATGACGTAGAGGCGTCGCCTTGTAATCAAGGGGTCCTGGGTTCGATACCCGGTGGAGGCACATGGCACAGTGGTTCGGATTCCACTTTAAACTGTAGGTCCAGTCCCGATTAGCCTTCCTGTGCATAAAGTGGACTTAAAACAACAAATCAATCAATCAATCAATTGATAAGAACAATGACAATGTAACACAGTTTTGCATCTAGCAGCTATGGAAATTTTGTCAATGTCCACTAATAATCCTTACCCAGTCCCATCAGTGATTATTTTGAGCATCAGACATATATATCTGGGGCATAAAATTTCGAGAAAATACTGCCAGTTTGTATCACATGGATTACAAGCTCCAAGTATACAAGATATCTTTCATTCTCTTAAACCTCCTAACACACAGGGTTGTGCTCTGACGTTGCAACAGCAGAATTCAAGTATTTAGATGAATTGCCACATTGCATGGAACACAAATTAAGTAAGCATTCTCTATGACTATTAAGGTTGCTTCTGAGACATCAATACCTACTTCAAATCCACACTGAATATGCGTCTAATTCTGGCTTAAAGTCATCTCCATTTCTTTCACTGGGGCAAGGCTTACATGTAGTTATAGAAAAACTCATGAACTTCTGCCACTTGCCTAATTATATGGCCATGCATTTAATAAGAATATTGAATATTGGCATCAATATGGATTCAAAGTGGTATAGGGTTGGCCATAATAATTAAAATTTTACCATGTATCTACACTGCTTTACAGATAGATGATCATGTGTGTTATTTATCTACTTGTACAAAGTCACCACTATTGTACTATCTATTTGCACTTGAAAAACGAAAGTGTGGGAATCGCTGAGAATCTCAGAAGTACAGAAAAATATGAACAAGCATGTACATATGGGTTGAGTATTTTTGACTCAGTAAACTTAATCTATTGTAGATGTGTTATATTATACTCTACAGACGTTGATACTATTACACTGGATATATAAAAAAAGTCTTTTTTGAAAATGTCAAAGGGAGATTCATGTGTGTCTCTAGTCATCAACATCTTAGTTCCTCCAGATATGGTTACCTGTTTTATCTTGATTCTAGATGAAATCACTGGAATACATCCTATTTATCCAGGAGAAGGATCTCCTATAATTCCAGGCATGTTGGCTTTATTTTCTCTTAAGATTTACATTGTTCATATAATTTAATGGTCAATGTTGTTTTTTCTATTGGAGGTAAAACAAGTGACTCATACAAGAAAGAATCTGCAAAAATCAGGGAAAAGGCTAACATAAATAATAACAAGAAAGGAAAAGACCATAATACAAATGCAATAACAAGTCTCTAAATCAATAAATATTCTTCACTTAAATATACAAGGGCTCGAAGAGAAAGAAATTGATTTAGAGATGATAATTCAAGATGCAAATCAGGCATAATATGTATCACCAAGCATTGGCTCCAAAGTGATAAATGCAAACATACAAACTTGCCAGGGTGCAATCTAGTAAATAGCTACTCCTGAGGAAAATACAAACGTGGTGGTACATGTATTTTTACCAAGTCAAACATAATGGTAGATCAATTACAAATTAATATTAAAAATGTAGAAGAAGATTTTGAATTCTCAACAGCAATGATAGAAGAAAAGCAACTAATCGTAATATGTAAATATAGAACACCGGATGGTAATTTTGAAGTATTTCTAAACAATCTCAATTCCCTGCTTAAACACATATTTTCTTTCAAATCCAACATAGTGGTCTGTGGTGACTTTAACGTTGATTTCTTAAGGGACTCCACCCAGAAAACAAGACTAAAACGTCTAATATGTAGCTATGACTTGACACCTCATGTGGATTTTCCTACAAGAACTACCAAAACCACACAGTCCATGATAGACCAAATTATGTCAAATTATAACCTAAATAAAACGGCATGTAAAAGAATTGACATTTACTTCTCAGACCATGATGCTCAGCTCTCATAATAGACACAAGCTGCAATAAAAATACAAAATATACCAACACTGCAGAAATGCATGATTATAACCCAAACAATGTACTATGTTTTAAACAGAAATTATCAAATGAGAAATGGACAGAAATCCAGGAAGCCAACAGCACAAATGAAAAATGTAACAACTTTATTAATATTATTAAATCTCTATATAAAGAAACATTTCCTGAAAAACGTAGAAAACTTAAAAATAAAGAAAACAAGAGCTGGATTACAAATGGAATTACTATCTCAAGCAAAAAAAGAAATGAAATCACTTCACGGAGAAAGCAAAACCAATAAGACTCCCACCTTCTGGAACAACTATGCAACATACAAAACAATTAACAGAAAAGTTCTAAAAGTTGCAAAAAGACAGCAGTATGACAAAGAGAAAAGCAACACAACAAATAAAACAAAAACAATGTGGAATATAATGAAGAAAGAAACGAACTCCGCACCAAAGAACCACCAAAACATATGCCTAAAGCTAAAACAAAATAACATTCACAACCCCCCAAAAATCTCAAATGTTTTTAATAATCACTTCATAGGAAGTGTTAGAAACTTATACCCACAAAACCTCACCCCACAAAACAAATCATCATCACTGACAATCAACAGGAACCGAAAAACATTTTTTTTATGGAACCAACAGAAATTATTCAAATTATTGGGAAACTAAAAGACCGAAAGACTGCAGGACTTGATGAAATAACAGACCACATTATAAAAGCATGCCATTTGAAAATAGTGAAACCCCTTGTACATATTATAAACCACTCCTTTTCAAGTGGATTTTTTTCAGAAGAAGTAAAAACAGGCAAAATACAATAATACAAATCTATAAAAAAGGTGAAAATGATGTAAAAAACTACAGGACAATTGCACTAATGTCAGTGTTCTATAAAATAATCGAGCATGAAGTTGAGAAACGACTAAGGAATTTTTGTAACAATGCCCAATTATAACACCAGCCCAAAATAGTTTTCTAAGAGACAAAAGTACAACTACAGCGCTTCATGAATTCACAAGAAATATACTTCTCCACATGGAAAGGAAACTACTAAACAAAACAATTTTCTGTGACTTAAGTAAAGCTTTTGATACCATTGACCATGATATACTCTTTAAAAAACTAGAATCATATGTGTTTAGAGGAATTCCTCTAAGTTGGTTTAAATCTTACATGACAAACAGAAAGGAAATTCTAGAAATATCACATGAACATAACTATGGCAACATTATTACCAGGCACATTTTGAATACCAATACAAATAATCTTGGTGTGCCCCAAGGAAGTGTACTAGGTCCCCTGTTGTTACTGCTATATACTGTATAAATGATCTCCCATCTGCTGTAAAGGTAAAGGTAAAAAAAAAGGTAAAGTGCTCCCCTGTGCATAGCACCACGCCATGAAGGCGTATAGGGGGTGTGGGAGTAACGCCCCACACTTTCTTGATCCGGTCGTGAGTGGGGGTGATGTGATCAGCATCACGCTCCTGGCCGCCTTTACCCCCCAGGGTTTCCCCCAGGTACCCATGTTATTCGACGCTGGGTGGGCGCCGGAGCCGCTTCCATCGTTAGAAAAGTTCCCGGATTTGAACCGGCCGGGGATCGAACCCGGGACCTTTAGCATGGTAGTCAGACGCGTTACCGACTGAGCCACCGTGGCCACCATCTGCTGTGCCTGCATCAACTACACTACTTTACTCAGATGACACCTCAGTAAGTATTGTAGATTGTAAAATGAACACTCTTCAGCAAAATTCAAATAACAATTTTAAAAAATTAAATGGATGGTGCAAGGAAAACAGACTAATACTAAATCCAACAAAAACAGCAACATGGACATCCACATGACACAACAGAAAAACAAAGATTGCCCAACACTTGAAATAGACTCAAAAATCATACAATAAACCAGAACAATAAAATTTCTAGGCATATATTTTGATGAAAACATGTCTTTGGTCATCATATTGAAAATCTATGTAAACATCTAGCCACTTTAGATTATGCAATTTGGAAAATGAGAAGTATCTCTAACTTAAAAATGGTAAAAATTCTCTACTTTTCAAGTGTAGAATCTAGACTAAGGTATGGCATATTGCTATGGGGGAACTCGACAAAACTGTCGAAAGTTTTCATTCTACAAAAAAGAATCATCAGAACTATGGTCCAAGAGCCTCCACAAACATCTTGTAAAAATCTGTTCACCAAACCGTCAATACTCACAGTACCATTTCTATATACATATATTAGAATGCCTCCTATTTGTAAATCACAACATCAAAAACCTCAATAAAAGTAGTAATATAAAATCATAACACAATAACAGAGGCAAATATACACATTGAAAACCACACACTGAACCTACAAAAGGAGTGCCAGAAAGAAACACAGGAATACTACTATACAATAAACTTCCATGTGAAATAAACGAGAAAAGAAATCTTAAGCTATTCAAAAATAAAATTAAAAAAACTATCACTTAGAAACATCACCCTACAGCAGGCATGTCAAACACGCGGCCCTTGATATATTATTGTGCGGCCCCTTTGCTATTACCTGTTTTCAAATAGTAGAGCCTTCAGATGTAGTAGTTGCTAAAATATCTGTGTTATTATATAAGACGATGTGAAATTTAACACGTTTTCCTCTTGGACAAGATATACCCGTCGGTAATGGCCTCTTGACAAATGGTTTTGATTTATATATTTTTAGGTTAATGACTCAAAATTTTCAGTCATTATGGAACAAGGTCCATGAGCTGGATGTGATCCTTGGATCCCTCACAGAAGTCCCACATATAAATTGTGCCACTGAACATTGGTTGCGAGAAGAAGTGTTTTCTTCCACACCAATTCCAAATTTTAATTTAGCCAGCGCATATTGCCGTAAATACCACAAACGAGGTGGTGCTGCCATACAAGTTAAAAGCTATATACCATTTGAAAACGTAACAAAATTTAAATGAAGAATTCAATTTGGAACACGCAGTAGTGAATTTAAAATTACAACAAAATGAAGCAACATTAGTTTGCTTATACCGAACACCAGATGGACACTTAGGAACATTTTTTGAAAAATTAGAAACAATGTTGTTCATTTCACTACATAAAAAAAGACCCATTATAGTGAGGGGCCATATAAACATAGATTTCTTAAAACACAGTCCGGAAAAAATGGACTAAATACAATTCTAACCTCCCATAATTTGATTGCAACAATAAATTCACCAACAAGGATAACACCAACAAGTAAAACATGTATTGATCAAATAATAGTTAACCAAGATTTTTTTGAATACACCACAAATATTTTACCTTTAGCCTTGTCCGATCATGAAGCAGTTTTCATAAGTGTCCATATACCAGAGAATATAAAAGAAAAAACTGCAAAACATATCAAAGGAAAATATAGGAAACTTTGTATATTCCTTAAAGAAAGAAGACTGGACTGATGTGGTCACGGAGGAAAATTTAAACACAAAAGTAAGCTTATTCACAAAGACAGTAAAATATCAATTTGAAGTAGCATTTCCATACAAAACATACAGACAACCCCTAAATCAAACAAAGTCAATTTCCTGGATAACTAAAGGGATAAAAAAAATCCTGTGAAACTAAAAGAAAATTATATAAAAAATCCAGAAAAACAAGAATCCCATACTTAAAGACGACTACAAAAAATATGTAATTATTCTCAGGAAGGTAATAAACAGTGCTAAGAAATTGGCTATTGCAGATAAAATATGCAAATCAAAGAAAATATGGGAAATTGTTAATGATGAAACTGGTAAGAAAAGAAAGAACGTGAATGAAAAAACAGAAATAATGGCTGATGGAGAGAAAATAAGCAATCCCCTTGATGTGACACAAATTTTTAATACATACTTTGTGAACATTCCCAATACCGTAAATAAAAATGCAGTAATCTCTACACCTAGATCAAGAACATATTTCAACGGTCCCCGAAACATGAACACTATGTTTCTCACACCAGTAACTGAGGGAGAAGTCGAGAAGGTAATTATAAATTTAAAAAATAAGTATTCATCAGGGCCAGATGAATTTTCAAGTTCTCTAATAAAAAAAATGTGCGAATAGTATTTTACAACCACTAGTAAGTATTTGCAACACATCTTTAGAAACAGGTATTTTTCCTAGTGAGTACAAAATAGCAAAAGGAAGACCATTATTCAAGAAAGGCAGCAAAGAAGAATGCTCAAAATATAGGCCAATTTCTCTTTGGTCGGTCTTCTCTAAAGTACTAGAGAAAATTATGCTAAATACGAGGGTTGGGGCAAAAGTCATTGCAACTATTTTTTTTCTTGCAGATACCAGCCCGGTTGGAAAATGCGACATATACAGATGAAAGGACGATTGGGGAACTACATGTGGGGACAGTTAAAACACGCGAACATTTTGCCTCACATATTTATTACGATAGTGTACAGGACAATCGTAACGAACCTTAAAGTTCGTGGGATCTTAAAAGTATCTAGCAGGTTAACCAGTTAGCTGATGGGGTGATGTAAACTACTCATCATTCATCCTCTTGATGAGACCACTCGTCATTGACATGACGAGTTATTGCTTGGCATGCGAAAGGTACAAATTACACAAAAGGAATTAAACTACTGAAAAGACAATGGCAACTCGTTGGATTTTGTGAACCGTTGAACCTGTATCATGGCTGGGTGTAGGATAATTACCTGTCTAACTGAAGTCTCTGAGCTGAATGAAAATAGCGAAGTCCTCTGTGAGCTTCTCTCTAAGTGTTGACCAAAGCGAGCTTCCACTATCGACCTCCTGTCTTGCTGACCTCCTCTCTCTACCAACTCAATTCCCAAAGTCCAGTCCCTTCCCAGCTTGTCTCACCTCTATATTCCCTGGCCATCGAGCTCTTCCTCGATGCCGAATCGCCGAATCGTGTTTATTATCATAATTGCTACCATGCAAACCGCTGACACCAAACCCAGAAGTGTTACCTATTTCCTGAATGCTCAGGAGGTTTGCATGGCACAACACAATGCATTGTAAACATGCCTAAGAGGCTTGAGACAGCTGAGAGAAAAACAAGTGAATGCCCTGGTCAACATGAAGCGTTCAGAGAGACTTAATAAAATAAACATACAATCCTATGGATTGATACGTTCGCGCCTCTTAGGAAAAATTTTCTCCTTTGAAAATTTAAAAGTCAAATCGCAAAGCTTGACATGACTCAGGTTCGCCAATTCCATATATTTTCTTAAAAAACCAAATATACAAAAAAAAATCCACCATAACTATCTGTTGTTTGCCGTAGCCTGAATGAAAACAAAAAAAAAATTTTATTCCCTAAACTCTAAAATGAATAATACCCTTAATACTAACAAATTCGTATGTTTATACGATGTAAAAAACAATAATATATACTATTATAGGACTAGAAATCACAAAAGTTCGTGTCGTTAAGCAAAAACTCTTAATGCATCACATGTGCGTGTACGTAATGTGTATTATGTACAATCGCTCATCAACCTGCTCCTAGTCAAGAGTCTGTGATGTCTCGCCACGCGGTAGAGACTCTGTGTCTTCCGCAAGGCCAACGGTTGGAGTGGAGCGTCGTGCAAGATGGAACGGAATTCACAATGTTATGAATATTTCCACTTGATATAGACTTTTCAAACACATAGAAAAACCTTAAAAAGGTGCACAAGTAAGTACACGTAAGTAAGCATGTAAAACATTGTCACATCTCACTGTTTTGTTCGTGTGAAAACCTGATCATATCAAAGTGCGTATGTTTTACGAACTACGAAGCACTGCACTCCTAACCTCACCAAATATAAGAACTTGCATGGCTGTGTTGCACATTCCAATGTAGTATTATACACTATTCAATGTATATAATGAGTTACACTGAAAACTGTCGCTGGTAAAACTTAATTATAGCGTTCCATTTTCTTTTCTACGTTAATCTGTACACTGTATACATATATATGGCTTGGTGAATACCTTTGTATGTCTGCACACACATAAAAAAAAATAATCTTGCAGTATTTTATCAACTGTCTACTCTGATTGAAAATATCAGAAAATGTTCAATGTGCAATTGTATTTTTAATTATGTACCATATTGGTAAAACACAATTAACTATTTGGAAAAAACATTTGCATAAAACTAAAGCATACTGTCTGCAATGTTTGAAAGTACTGTAGCTATGCTTGTTATAGCTTGCATGTGCAATTGGATATCCATTATAAAAAGCTTCTTCTTAAAACCAAAATATGCACTAACTGATGCACTGGTCAATTGACATCACTGATGCTTGTAGCTTCCTTGCAGTGTAATGTAAACTTAAATGCATATAAAACTAGTTCTTATGCATGACACAAAACTGAAAATGTATATAAGGACTATGGAAAAGTACTGTTTCCCATAATGCATGTTAAATGACCAAATAGATACACATGATAGGAGCTCACATGTGTATGTGTAGAAACACTGTAGCACAATTCTGAAATTATTGTTTGTGACCAGAACTGCTGGTTGTAGAATGTATGTTTTCTCTGCTTCCTCTTCTTTCTGGATTGCTTGTCGTCTTGACTGCATTGGGGCAATGTAAAAATGTAATAAATTACCCGTAGAACTTGGGAGATGGGGAAAATTTGTTGTTCGAACTGCAAAACAGTGTGGAGGGAAATTTTATCTAGCTCCATCACTAGGTGTTGTTGATAATGTATAGTCCGCTATACTGGGAAATGTATGGTTGACTACATCCTTCCTGTAAAAGGTAGTCTCCGTGCAGTAATAAGTAGAAATCTCTGCATGTCTCCCTCAAATTGGTGGTGACGAATCTCTTCTTGAAATAGTACTTAAAATGTCTGCATGTCTCCCTCGTAAAATGATACTCAGTCTTTCTGCCTGGTAATAGTAGACTGCCTGCGGATGTCCGTAATAAAAAATGCCCATGGATGGTGTAGGCATTGCTTGTCCCTGGCGTTCCGTATAGACAGGTTAGGTTGAATAAAGGGAAAATTATGACAAAGAAAGGAAATTGCAATAGGATGGGTATATATAATTCAAGTATGCATGTACACAAAACCAACTAATTTCCACTGCCTTTTCTTTAAAATTAAATTAAATTGTCTCATCAAAAATAAAATATGATTAAAATAAATAAATAAAATAATTGCCATAACTCTTTGAAAATAAATAAGGAAAATTTAAATAAAATATCCAACCGTAATTAAAAATATTAATGTCCATGATTAATGTGTTGCCTTAACCTATTAATTATTACTGCGCTGCTCTAAATGAATCTGTTTAGAAAGCTGATAATGTTTATACAAATAATATCCTAGGGTTGCGGTTAATAAAACATTCCAAATAACAAAAACTAATATCGACATGGGCAAAGGGTTTAGAACTAATTCTTGAAATGAAATGTTCTTACTAATTGATTGATTAAGTTGTTTTAAAGCAAGTTCAAGTGGAGTCCATTGGGGAATAGTGAAATCCGATAAATTCTTGGGAATATTAAGTAGTAATCCAATTTCCTTCATTTTGACTTGTTCGAAAGCTAACATTCTTGTGTGTAAAATTTGTTGATCCACAATAATTTGCGAAAAATCCTGATAATTAAAAAATAAAGATTGGCCTTCGGTAAGCTGAACTGATCTGTGCGTGTTCAAATTATTATTCAAATTCTGAATGACAATAAATTGACCTGAACCTGATATTAAAATACCATTGCGTGTTCTAATAAACTGAAATAGTTTATTGTCAGTAATAGACTTCACTTCAAAACTACAAGAAACTGAACTGTTGTGTAGAAGTAAATCCTCTAAACACTGTACATCTCTATCGATGGTAACTTCACTATGCGAACAGAGATAAAAAAAGTTTTTAAGCTCGCATGCACTCTCAACAATTTGCACTAATCGTGGACTTCCCTTATGTTGCATACTGTAAGTTAACTCTGGGATTCTAATGCGAGACCATGAATTGTTATGCAAAATACCTAAGTTAACTGCTCTAAAAATAGGAGCGATGTCATTCATCTGTACTAAAGGTGTTTCTAAAAGTAAATGAAATGATCTACTACTGGGTTCATAATTAATCAAATATACTTTGGTCAATGAATAAAATAATCCTATGTCTGTTTTATAAAGTGAATCTTTAAAATCGGGATGATGCTGAATAAATGTACGGAGCCAATTAGGAGTTAAAATATGATAAGATAATTTTCCCGAAGCTATTTCCATAATTATAAAATCTAAACGCTCAATCATCTCAGAGGCGTGCAATAAGGCAACTATATGTCTCTCTTCATTATAATCATAACAAAATTTTGCTAATAATTCTTCCTTTAAATGCAAAACTGATTGCTTTAAAACTACCAAAATCCCATTAACAATGTTCACCATTTTTACTTGACTTTGTTTCATATTCTGTACTTCCTGAATAATATGATGTTGATTGGCTGCTAAAGTTTTAACTGATTGAGATAAATGATGAACCGACATGGTGTTAAAAACAGAAAGTCCTGCACTGAACAAATTTATTAAATTAAGAAAAATCTGTCTCTTTTCCCTGTTATGAATATTAGTAACATTCTGATATAAATTTTGGCAATTAGGCCTTACGTCTCCTACTGTAAATTTACATGGGAAATACTGAGAAATTTCGGTAAGATAATCATTAATTTTGGTGCTGGTATCATTATGAATGACTTTCCATTGCGCACATGCGGAATCATTGTCAGCCTGAATATGTGCATCGATGAATATATTCACAGTTGTAAAAATATTCTTACTACTATGAATGGTTAACCCTTGTCTCTCATAATATAAGCCTAATGATTTAAAAAATATGTCTTGCGACTGTTCATTGTTGGGTAAGGATCCAATAAAATGAATCAGGGATAGGAGTAGGATTAAAATCCAAAATAGGAAAGTAATTCTGCTAGTAGCCATGCTTCTGTAAATAAAAAAAAATTTCCTGCATCAGTACAGCTTGACGTTGGGATATATACCTTAGTAAGGCTAAAATTATGCTGATGTAATAACTAAGTATGGGATCAGATAAGTAACTAGATCGATGTTAGGGACGGGGTGGGAAATAACACATCAGCAATATCATGGAAAGGATACCGTAATTCTAAAGCCAATACCTTCAGTTAGTGAAAATCATGGGTCACATAATCAGTGATCCAACCGAAGTGTGGCTGAGTGATTTGGAAGGGGTGGAAGATATATATCAGCATATAACCCAATACATCTCTCTCGCAATACTGGTTTGATCGTGCAAGACAATTACATACCTGTTCTACAGTTGACAGAACAGAACTGGGGCTAAAGGCCCTCAAAGTAGTCACCTGCCATGTGCACCACACGCTGCCAACGATGTGGGAGACTCTGAATACCATCTGCGTCACCATTGTCCGCACACTGACAGGTCGTCCCGAGCGTTGCTGATCACCGCAACTTTCGTTCCCACCATGTTACTGTCCGGTATGGGAGAGCATTATCCCCAACGGCATCCACCAATTCACTGTGACAATCTCTCGCATTTAACCCTCGGCGAACGGCTAGTTTGATGTACGAGCGCTGCTCAACACGGGTTACGTCCATCTCGCACAATGCTCGCCACACAACTGATTTCACTGCGCTCTCTGTGCAACTTCCTGAAATCACAGAGCCATCTGTTGTTGTGCATACGCACTATGCCTGCATGGCTTCCACGCGACACATAGCACTTTGTGCTGCGCTCACATATCTGCAAGAAAAAAAACAGTTGCAATGACTTTTGCCCCAACCCTCGTAGATTAGTAACTTTCTTAGAAAAATATGACATTTTATCCAAACATCAATTTGGATACCAAAAAAGTAAGTCAATATCAGAAGCTATTTTTGAATTTACAAATAACATACTAAAATCGAGAGACAAAAAAATGCATGTGCATGGATTATTTTTAGATTTTACCAAGGCATTTGATTTGGTTCAGCATGACATTTTACTTGATAAAATGGACCATTATGGAATCAGAGGTTTAGCAAAAGAAGGTTCACGTCTTATTTAAAAGACAGATGTCAGTATAAAGATATTAATAAAATCAAATTAGACCAATTGTTCCTCAATACTGGTGTACCGCAAGGCTCAATTCTAGGACCAGTTTTATTTTTACTCTACATAAATGATATTCCAGAAACCTTATCAGAGTCTCAAACAATACTTTTTGCGGATGATACAAATCTCATAGTAAAAAGCCTGGAATATGAACAACTTCAAAATAATTCCATTTCAACAACAACACAACTAAACACCTGGCTAAACAACAACAAGCTTTCCCTGAATGTTAATAAAACAGTTCTAATAAATTTTAATCCAGCAAAACAAATAATAAACTTAAATGTCATTATTAACAATGAAGTCGTCAAAGAATGCAATGCAATAAAATTCTTAGGAGTATGGAGAGAGACAAACCTGTCTTGGGACATGCAAATTACTAATTTAACTCAAAAGTTTAACAGGCTCTGCTACATGATGAGAATTTTGAGAAATGTTTTAACTTTGAATGATTTAAGGACAGTATATTTTGGACAGATTCAACCTGTACTTACATATGGTATCTCTTTCTGGGGCAGCTCACCCAAAATGCAGAAAATTTTTATTTGGCAAAAACGCATATTAAAAATTATGAAGAATGTATCCCTCTCAAACCCAACAAAACAAATTTTCATTGAATTTCAAATATTACCTCTTCCATGTTTGTACATATTAGAAACGTTGTACTTTATTCATACAAATTCTAAAATATTCTCAAGTACAAGTACAGCACTCGTATGCATAACTCCCTCCACCTTTCTACTGTCCGCACATCCAAAACACATAGTGGTCTAGGATTTCAAGGTGTAAAACTCTATAACAAGCTGCCAGAGGAATTCAAGAATCATAATCCAACCAAATTTAAAATAACAGTAAAAAGCTTGATTATGAGGTATTTGTTTTATAGCACAGAGGAGTATTTGGATCATATTTTTAGCCATAACCTTTGATTTTTCTTCTATTTTTCTGTTCACTAATAGCCATAACCTTTGATTTTTCTTTTATTTTTAAAGTTATTCTATACTCTTTTATACTTTTTAATATGCATAAGTATGTGTTAATTCCTTTGTACTCAAAATCATACATTTAATTAACCTATCCCGTATCATAGTGCTATTTGTACTTATAAGATCAAGTGGATGGAAAGGAATCATATCATATCATATCATATCAGACTGTCTTCTAATGTAGTAGCAGTGTAATATTGTTTAATTGATTGAAATGAAAATTTTGTACATTTTGGGGGAGGGGACCCACATACATTCGAGGGTATGTGTTAATTCCTTTGTACTCAAAATTATACATGTAATTTCATTTTATACTCTTTATAATTTTTAATATGCTTAAGTATGTGTTAATTCCTTTGTACTCAAAATTACACATGTAATTGACCTATCTCATATCATAGTGCTATTTGTACTCATATGATGAAGTGGATGGAAATAAATCTTATCTTATCTTATCTAATGCTTAATCAACTTGTCTAGCTCATCATTTGTTTTTATTCTTGAAGAGCCATCACTCATTTTATAGGGGCCAAATATTTTTCTTAATATTCTCCTTTCAAATATTAGTAGTTTATGTATTAGGCTATATTTCAGGACCCATGTTTCACAGGCATATGTTGTCACTGGTCTAATAATTGTCCAATATAACTTAAGTTTTGATTTTTTTGTTATAATTTCTTATTTGCAATAAAAAGCTTTGTTTCCTGCTATAATTCTTTCTCTTATTTCTTCTTCTATTGAATTATTGGTATTCACAATTGAGCCTAAGTATATTTGTATTTATTTAGTGGCCGCGGTGGCTCAGTCGGTAACGCGTCTGACTACCATGCTCAAGGTCCCGGGTTCGATCCCCGGCCGGTTCAAATCCGGGAACTTTTCTAACGGTGAAAGCGGCCCCGGCGCCCACCCAGCGTCGAATAACATGGGTACCTGGGGGAAACCCTGGGGGGTAAAGGCGGTCAGGGGCGTGATGCTGATCACATCACCCCCACTCACGACCGGATCAAGAAAGTGTGGGGCGTTACCCCCACACCCCCTATACGCCTTAATGGCGTGGTGCTATGCACAGGGGAACACTTTACTTTACTTTACTTTTTTTTTTTGCCTAAGTATATTTAAAAGATTCAACATTATCAAGACTCATTGTGTCTGTTATTAGTTTATTTTATTTATTTGGTTTCCTCCCTCATTTCATATATTTTGTTTTACTTTAATTTACTATTAGACCAGATAATATTTCCTCATTTTTCAATATCATGAATGTATCTAACATGGCCTGCTTTGTTCTTGCCATTATCAATATACCATCAGCATAGGCAGATAGCTGTTTCTATCTGGTAGAGATATTACCTATTATTTCAAGTTTGGTGATTATCACATCCATTACAATACTGAATAGAAGTGCTGATAAAGGGTAACCTTGTTTCACTCTAGATTTTACTTCAAACTGATCAGTAAGATCGTTATTAATTTTCACTTTGGCTCTAGTATTCTGCAATGTAATCTGGATCAGGTTTACTTGTTTTATTGGAATTTTAAAGTGTAATAAGCATTCAGTGATTAATGATCTTTTAATAGATTAATAGAATGATATGCATGGGTATAATCTATGAACACAATATGTAGCTGGATATTAAATTCATGATATTTTTCATATAGCTGTTGTATCATATAAATATTGTCTATGGTTGATCGGTTAGATCTAAAGCCCATTTGATATTCACCAATTTGATGTTCAACAAACTATTTCGCCTGTTGTACAAAAAGATAGCATAAATTTTATACATTACATATAAGAGAGTTATTGGTCTATAATTATTACAGTCCTTATGATTACCTTTCTTAAATACAGGACAAATTATTCCTTCCAGACTGTCATTTGGGATCTGCTCACTTTTCCATTTTTTAAGTATAAGATCATATTCTTTTTTTCTTTAAGGCTCATCCACCAAATTTAATTAGTTCTGCTGAGATTAATTTCAGTAAATGTTCGGACATCAACCTCTTCATAATTTATCTGATTTACATTTCTTAGATAGGTATTGTCATGTGTTTCTTCATTGTTTAAAATATCGCTTAAATATTATTTCTATCTTTCCAATATTAATATCTTTACTGAAATTAATGTTCCTTGTTTATCTTTACATAGTAGGATAATTCAATTTTCTTCTTCATTAAAACATTTAATTTCTTTATAGAATTTACTAGTTTCATTTTTCCTACTTCATTCTTCAATTTCTTTAATTTTATTATTTATCCATTCTTTCTTTTTCCTTTTACAGATCTTTGTGGCATTTTTCCTTTTTTGTAAGTAATCTTCTTGGTTTGCTCTGGTTCTGTTTAGGCATTTCATTCTTGCTTTATTCTTCTCATCCATAGCTAATCTACATTCTTTGTCTAACCATTCATTGAATGTTATCTTTCTTTGGGGTTGGAATACTTCATCAGCTGCCTCAAGTATTGATTCCTTAATGTTTTGCCATTCTATGTTAGCATCCTGTGACTCAACGTTTTCTTCTAGTTTTCCTTGCAAACACTGTCTATATAGATTTTGTATTTTAGAGTCAAATAGATTGTTCCTGTTCCATTTTAGTAGTTGAATCTACTAGTGTTTAATTGTTATTAGTTTTTGTTTTATTTCCAGGTGGACTAAGGAATAGTCCAAATCACAATTTAATCTGCGTCTAGTCTTATTAACATCTTGGAACGTACTACTCTTGGTTGAATTAACAATCACATGATCTATCTGGTTCAAAGTGTTCATGTAAGGTGAGATCTTGGTTCCTTTATGGACATTTTATGTTGAAATTTTGTGCTAATTATCATCATGTTATTACTAGCTGAATATTCACATAAGAAGTCACCATTCTTATTACATTCATTGTGTAGAGAGTTGTTGCCTGTTATTAATAAATGAGCGCGTTCACATCCTACTTTGCTTTCATATCTCCTAGTATTATTGTTATATCATGTCTGGGTGTCTGATCTTGGATTGGATTGATTTGTTGTTTTAAGTCCACTTTATGCACAGTAAGGCTAATCGGGACTGGACCTACAGTTTAAAGTGGGATCCGAACCACCATGTGCCTCCACTGGGAATCGAACCCGGGACCCCTTGATTACAAGGCGACGACGCTACCACTGTGCCATCGGGGAGGCCCTGGGTGTCTGATCTTGTATTAATTGTAAGTTTTCACAGAATTAACTTTTATCTTCATCAGATGGGTCTTCCATAGGGGTGTGAGCACATATTAAAGAAATATTCTAAGTTTACAGATCCTGTTGTTGTGAGGTGTGAAGCTTAATATATTTTTCCAGATTTCCTTTTGTACCATAAATCCAATTCCTAGGTGAACTATTTTTTTCGCTATTGCAGCTATAGTATACAAAATAGTATTTCTTCTTTATGTGTCCATAGCCTTTCCATCTAATTTCTTGAATGGGTACTGTTTGGAGTGCAGATTTAAATATTTCTTCAGCAATTTCTTGCATTTTACATGGTTTCAGCATTGTAAGTATGTTCCAGGTTCAAATTTTAATGATATCTCTTTTATTCCTTTTAACTCACCTTGATTGTCATAGGTACATCAATCCAGCATTCCTTTGTTGGGCATTTTTAGCATGTGCGATTTTTTTCTTGGTGAGGGAGCTGGCCTCACACAAAACCTCCAATCTGGAAGACCAGGGTTTGTTCCCTTAGAACGGTTGCCTTCACTATGGCTGAGGGATCAGATCCATCCCCCTCATAAGCCTGAAGAAGGGAACCTTGCCAGGTGCTAACTCCTGGGTCAGGAGGACCTGTAGCTCATGTCGGTAGGGGTGCTACTCCCTGAGATAGGACTGTCTCCAAGAGAGTTTCTACTTGTTACCGGTGTTTGGGACTGGGTAGGAATATTAGGATAGGATATAATAGGTAAGATGGGTCATTGCCAGACGCCTTAGTCTGGCTTCTCTTCTGAGACCTGTCCAGCATGGGTGACCCTGCTGGTAGAAAATCTACTGCTGGCATAGCTCTCAGCCTCCAAAAGCACGCAAACCCCTCCGCTCACATGGCTAGTGCTAAGCTAAGGTGGTATTCCCTGGAGGGGAACAACATGTATATTATGCTATACTATATCAGAAACCTTTACATATCCCTCATAAGCTGTAGTCAATTTTAAATTTTCATTGTTATTTTCTCATTCAGTAACTAAAAACCTATAAGAATTGACTTTTCATTTCTGGAGCAAAAGGTTAAATGTGTTGCCTAGTGGAAGCGGAGTTTTTTTCAAGCTGCCAACAGCGCCTAGTACAGAATACACTAATGCACAGGCAACCTCTTGTGAATGCATAGTACACAACATGAATTACAACACGAAATAGAAATATGATCATTCAAGTACAGCTAACTTATACATTCATGATCATTACTGGTGTGCAATTTGTTTGCAACAAAACTTTCAGCAGAAAGTAACTGTTTAAGTTACATACAGTTACAATTGAATAATCAGAAATTGTAACTGAGTTACTCTTTAAAATTAAGTTAAACAGTAACTCATATACATTTTGAAGGAAATAACTGTACCAGTTACTGTTTTTAAATTAACTCTCCAAACAATGCACAATATGCATTATACAGGGACTACAAAAATTTATCTTGGGCATTTTAAATTTTAATAAAAAATATTTTACTTTGTTGGACAACAGTGGAACTGGAAACAACATGAACCTGACCTCCTTTACTGCTGACAATGAAGCTTTGATAAAGTTGAAGCAACAATGAAATCTTTGGCAGCTGGGCAACAGCGATTCAGTTTAATTTGTAACATAAAAAGAGTGCAGTTCTGTGGTGTTGTGGTTTTTCAGTTTGCATTCATAAAAAAATGAGTAACATTTGGAAGAAGAGAAATAGTGGTTCTCAATCCCAAAAACTGGCAAGAAGCCAAAACAATGCAAGAAATCTGAGATGGTAAGAAAGAATTCAAAATTGATGTGCTGTTTAGACAATGGACAAAGCAAGCTTTGTCTGGTTTGAATATGTATCAGAGGGTTATAATAATGGTCAAAATATGGTGAGTAGTACTGATCATTTTGCTTCCAAATTTGACATTTCAAAAATTAGTATGGTCATCGCAATGATTTAAATAAGGTGGTAGATAGTTCTTGGTTTGGGAACTTTAGTGCCAACTATTGCAATCAACTATTCAACTGAGCACTCTTTCTCACCTCTTAGGAGACTTAAGAATTATCTACAATCATCTCTGTTGAAAGATCGAGTTACAAGTCTTACTGTCCATTCTGTGGATGCTAATATTACATAGCGATTAGACTATGCAAATGTTGATTGATTGTTTATTTGGTTTCTTTTTACTGCACTTCCTCCCACTTTTCACTAATTATGAAGGTGAGTGATGATAAGGTAAAAGTAATGAACAGACACTCAAAGAGAACACCCCTGCCCAGCCCAGGATTCGAACACAGGGTCTATGAAAATGTGATCGACAAACATGCAGGAAAGAGAGCATGCTCTACCTGGCTAGTATTTGGTGTGTTCAATATGCATATATTGTTCTTATTGCACAAAAGTATTATCAAGAGTGATATGTTCATTGATGGTGTACTATACTCATTTCAAAACAGGGGGAGACCAAGTCTTCTTCTGCCTCAGGGCACATAGTAGCTAAATTTGCAACTATACAGGGTTGGGCAAGGAAAACCAGCCCACCTTATCTTGTCAGACTATTATTTCTTGTAAATACACCCATCCCGTTCCTGTACTCTTCCCATCCGGCCACGTGACATCAGCCCTCCCACTGTATCTGCCTCTGTTCTTGTTTCAGATGCACATTAATTTAGGAGAGACTTTTGTTTCAGACCAAGTGATATGAGATGGACTGGTTTCTAATGCTCAACCTTGTATGTGTGCATGTTTGCGTGATTGTGGAGATTACTCAAGAATTACATAATGTTACATTTCAAACTATAGTTATTAATTTTCATTCGAATGATGAAATTAACACTAGCAGCATTGCTATTGAATGAGTAAAAATATATATAAGAACATCATCAGATTAATAGATATGAAGATTATTTTAGAATAGCAATGAAACTTGAATATAGAATTCTTTCCATAGTGTTATGTGTGATAATTCTGCACTGTGGCCATGTAGTCTAAGGTTTTGTTCTGTTTTCATTTGGACAGTCACATTTAGGAGATGTGTCTTTGTTGTCCAATCCATGTTTTAAAAATCCTCAGTATGTCCCGCTTAATGAAAGTCTGGAAGTTAATTTTAAAACTAAATCTAAATTTGAGACATTTCATGCTAAAAAAAAAAGTTGGTGGAATTTTAAAGCTATTTACATTACTTCAAGTACTTCACAGATTTTTCTTAATTTTTTTTTATTTAGCATCACTTTTGGCTAATTGCGCAGGACAATCAAAATACTACATTGTCATCAAAATATTTGAGTAGACATCAGTCTACTATTTAGGTTAGCTCGCATTGTGGTTGTTATTGTTTTATGTGGATTACATTATTTCTAGATTATAAGTATTTAGTTTCAATGTCGGCTTCCACCAAGAATTTAAATTCCTGTGTCTTGACAAAACTCACAAGACAATTCCCAAAAAATTATAGAATGCTAATATATTTTCTAGTTCAGGGGACAGAAAAATATTGTTCGATTAGTGGCAATTTGAAAAGAGCAATCGTAACACAACATCAAAAAGCCTGGAAAGATGATAAGGTTTTTTTGTTGGGTAAAAGCATGCAGATTTTTAGTAACTTGAAGTGGACCACATAACTATAACGTTTTTCTAAAAGTGGTGGTTCTTCACTGCTTAAAACATCCACTCCCGTTGAACATATTTGCTTAACCCTAGAACACTACCGTGTTCCCATATTACAGTATAACTAGCACTATGTAAATATTACGTACATGCAGTGAATGATTTTCAACATAAACTTTACTTTATAAAATCAAAGTGACGAATATTTTTTAATATTATTTTGTTTATTTTTTACATTTTGGAGTTTTTATTCTTTATAAAATATATGAACATGGCTTTATTTAACACAGAATATATGAAAAAATGTACTAGTTGACAAGCTTGTACGTACATTACAAATTAATGGGAAAGTACACAATGAAAAACAAATGGTGCCAATAATTATAACACTGGTAAAAAAAGGTAAAGTGTTCCCCTGTGCATAGCACCACGCCATGAAGGCGTATAGGGGGTGTGGGGGTAACGCCCCACACTTTCTTGATCCGGTCGTGAGTGGGGGTGATGTGATCATCATCACGCCCCTGACCGCCTTTACCCCCCAGGGTTTCCCCCAGGTACCCATGTTATTCGACGCTGGGTGGGCGCCGGGGCCGCTTCCACCGTTAGAAAAGTTCCCGGATTTGAACCGGCCGGGGATCGAACCCGGGAATTATAACACTGTTAACAAGGAATAAGTAAACACCTTGGAAGATAATAGTGCATTTCCAGAATTATCCACAGTCGGGGCACTTTTGATGCTCACAACAAATTGCCTTCCCACAGGAGCAGTACATAGTTGTCATCCTCCTTTTCTTGTAGTTGAAGAAACTACAATACTTTCTGTTCCCTTGTGACATGGCTGCTATTTTACTTGTCTCTTCCTTCCCCAGCACTTTCAAAATTGACTTTCTCAACTCTTGTGAGAGTATTGGAATTATAAGCCTTTGCTCCTGCCAGATCTTGGTCAAGTTCTCACGGAGGTGAAGCATGAACTGAATCCGTGAGAGTGCTCTCTTAGCTGTTACATTTATTTGATGATTTTGATTAAACAATATATATAAGATTGCCACTTTCCCTGGATTTTTAACTCACTTTTGTGGAAAATCCTTATGTGATAGAGAAAAATGGAGGACATATTTAGAATCAGCGCATCAAAAAACATAAGAATCAGCCCTCAGATTCCAAGCACTTTTTAGTGACCCAAATATTGCAGGGTAGTGTTATCAATTAATCAGTGTTGGAAGTATATTTTGGTGTAACCAAAAATTTATTGACAATAAGTTGTTGCATTTTATGTTTGACATTGATGTATTTCTGCATTATGTCCACCTAATGGTGTATGTAAAGTATACATATGAGGAAATGCAATTTCTTTCAAGTAACACACTCCTCCTTTCTCAGATACTCCTTTGTTGTAAGGATAGACAATATAATTCCCTTTAAGATTGATTTTAAGCCAAATTTGTTTCAAGTCAACTTTACTCACAAATGAAATTACAAAACATGTCCCAACAAGACTCAAAATAATTAATCAGTAACTACGTAATATTTAAGGTACAAATAATTTAATTGAAAAATAGCATATAAAAAATTGTGCACATGTTGATTTGAGAGTAATTTATGATGAACTAACTAACTAACTAACTCTCTAGCCTTCTTAAACCTGAAGGTTCATGGCTGAAACAACACAGGCCTTCCATCTGTTCCTATCTTGATAAGATCTTAATACTCTTTTCCATCCCTACTGATTCGCTTTAGGTCCATCTCAACGTTGTCCCTCCATCTTCATCTTGGCCTTCCTACAGGACTCTTACCATCAGGTTTCCCAACAAGAATCCTATAAACTCCTCTTTCCTCTCCCATTCGTGCCACATGGCCTGCCCACCTAAGTCTTCTTGATTTAATTATTCTAATAATATCTGGACATGAATAAAAATTATTTAGTTCTAAATTATGTAACCTTCTCCACTCACCTGTCTCCTTATCTCTTTTAGGTCCAAAGATTTTCCTAAGGATCTTATTTTCAAATACTCTCAATTTATGTTCCTCTTTCAATGTAAGGGACCAAGTTTCACACCCATATAATACTACTGGAAAATTTACAGTTTTGTATTTTTTAACTTTTAGTTTCTTAGATATTAAACGAGAAGACAAAAGTTTATGAAGAGAGAAGTAACATGCATTTCCTGAATTAAGCCTACTTTTTATTTCCTCTTTAATATAATTTTCATTTGTTAATATTACTCCTAAGTATTTGAATTTGGAAACTAGTTCAAACGAGTTGTTATCAACAATTAGATTTAGATTATTACCTAACACTTGGATTCAGCCTGTAAGCATATATTTAGTTTTCTCTTTGTTAACTTCCAAACCTATCTCTTTAGCAGTTTTGAAAAATATTTTAGCATTATTCTTAATTGTATTTATATCATCCCATAATAAGTTTACATCATCTGCATATGCTAACAACTGAGTCACACCATTTAATTTTAGTCCTTCGTTAGTTTCTTTTACCTTCCTAACAGCATATTTTAAGGCACAATTAAAGAGCAATGGAGATAATGCATCTCCTTGTTTTAACCCATCATTAATAGTAAATTTGTCAGACATATTAATACCCACACGAATTTTACTTTCTGTTTCATTGGTGCATACTTTTATCATACTAACAAGCTTCTTAGGTATTCCAAACTCAACTAATATATTATATAATTTATCTCTTTTGACCGAATCATATGCTTTTTTGAAATCAATGAATAGCTGATGGACATTTTGTTTATATTCCCACTTTTTTTCAAGTGTCTGTCTGATGTGAAAAATTTGATCTGTAGTTGATCTGTTACGTTTAAATCCACATTGATAATCACCTATAATTTCATTAGCATATGGGATTAGTCTTGTTAAAAGAATGTTAGATAATATTTTATTCGTTGTTGAGAGCAGATAAATTGCACAGTAATTATTGCAGTTCATTTTATCACCTTTTTTAAACACAGGAACAATTATGGATTCTTTCCACTGTTGAGGGATTTCTTCTTTATTCCATATTAAACTAATTAATTTATGAATTTGACAAATTAACGAATTTCCACCATATTTAATTAACTCAGTTGGTATTAAATCAATGCCAGGTGCTTTGTTATTCTTTAGCCTTTTAATAGCATCCTTAACTTAAGTCAAGTTAGGTTCTGGAACTAAAGGTTCTGCTGTGTACGTTTCATTTACTTCTGATTTATCTCCTACATGGACATTTAAAAGGTCATTAAAGTATTTCTTCCATCTATTTAGAATATCACTTGGGTCTGCTAGAAAATCACGGTCTTTATCTTTTATCAAGTTTACTTTAGGTTGCCACCTCTTTCTAAGTTCATTTACACCTTTATATAACTCTCTGATATTTTTGTTTTTGCTGTTTGTTTGAATTTTGTTAATTTTGCTTTTCAAGTAATCTTTTTTGTACTTCTAAACATGTGGTTAACTTCTCGCTTTATTCTATTATAAAAAAGGTAAAGTGCTCCCCTGTGCTTAGCACCATGCCATGAAGGCGTATAGGGGGTGTGGGGATAATGCTCACACTTTCTTGATCCGGTCGTGAGTGGGGTTGATGTGATCAGCATCACACCCCTGACCGCCTTTAATCCACAGGGTTTCCCACATGTACCCACGTCATTCGACGCTGGGTGGGTGCCGGAGCCACTTCCAACATTAGAAAAGTTCCCGGATTTGAACCGGCCGGGGATCGAACCTGGGACCTTGAGCATCATCAGAGTTATTTAACCACCTAAGACTAGCCTGATTTCTTATTTCTATTAGCTTATAACATTCATTACCAAACCATGGCTTACTTTTTCTTGGTTTAAGGTATCCTATACTTTCTTTAGCTGCTGATTCTAATTTATTAAATCTGTTTCATTTATATTTTCGTCATCATTTAAATCCTTCAAAACATGAAATCTATTTGACAGTTTAATTTGGTAATCTTTCTTAATTCTTTCATCAGTAAATTTTCCTGTATTAAATTTTAGAACTTTTAGATTTTGTTGCTTATGATTTATCACTGCGAGTCTTTCTCTTAATTTAGCAATTACTAAATAATGGTCACTGGCACAATCAGCACCTCTATGTGTACGAATGACAATTATACTAGTATGCCTTCTCTTATCAATGAGAATATGATCTATCTGGTTATGAGTTTTCCCATCTGGAGAAGACCAGGTATAGTTATGGATATTTTTATGTTTAAAAGGGATACTTTTCACAATTAAATTCTTTGAGGTTGCAAAAGTAATCAATATTATACCATTATCATTACTTAATTCATGAAGACTTTCTTTAGCAATCGTGGGTTTAAATGTCTCTTCTTTGCCAATATGTGCATTACAGTCACCTAACAGAATTTTCATATCATACTGAGAAAATTTATCAAAGACCTGTTCTAACTCAGCATAAAAATCATCTTTAGTATTATTATTTTTATCTTCCTTTGGTGCATGTATGTTTATTAAAACAATTTTACACCACCTAACCTGTAAAACTGCATATGCTATCCTATCAGTAATAAATTCTACTGTTTTAAGAGCTGAGATAATTCTATTATTTATGAAAAAGTCTGTTCCAAAATTATGATTTTCAGTACCAGCATTGAAAAAAGTATAATTATTAGTTTTACAGTTCCCTTCTTCTGGCCACCTAACTTCCTGGACAGCTACTACATCTAATTTATACTTTACTATCTCATTAATGGTACACTGAAATGCCCCAGGCCGGTAAAGGCTCAGAACATTCCAGGTGCCCAATTTAATATCCTTTTTCCTAATGTAGATCTTATCCTTAGTCCAGGGACCTCCCAAAGTAGTCCCTACCCGGAGATCCGAATGGGGGACTATTTTACCTCTGGAATATTTTAACTTGGGAACATCCATGGCCTCATATTGCTGTTTCTTGACATGTCTTTTTACAGTGTAGAGTTGTTAGCTCTATGCCTGACCCCCCAATATGAATGGAGGACTGCACCTGCCGTTGGTTATGACGAACTTCCTGCATAATATTTTATGCAAACATTTATTATTTTCTTTCTTGCAGAAGTTTAATATGCCTGTGAGGAGAAACTTGAGGAAAGTTTGTGAATCAGAATTTGAATAAGCAAGATCAACAAGGTATCACAACTGAAGCAGGCAGTTTTCATTAACTGAGCCAAAAGGTATTTTTCAGGTAAGTAATGACCATAATTCTTCCTCTCCACATTTCTCCTACTATCAAATACCTTTCCCTATTAACACTTCCCCTCTCAAATAATTCTTGAAGCTTTCCTGGTGACTAATATTGAATATAATCAGCCAGGTGATTTTGCCTTCACTTATCTCTGAACTTCCCTTCTCCTTATATCCAATCCTCTTGTTTGGAGTATGTACTTCTGCCTAAAATCCCTTCCATCTCCTTTTAGAACATAATCCTCACAGAACAGTTCCTGCTTGTTTTAGAAATCACTTCTTTCCATCTTATCACCTTCCCTTCAGATGGGTTTTCACACTCCTAACACTTCCTCTTATATCACTCCCTTTAACTAAAAGAACACACTCTCTTTTATATTCCTTTCTACATTGAAAATTGGATTGTTCCCTTTGTCTCTCCTACATTGGAAAATTTGCTTGTTTATCCCATACTTCTTTTACAATATATACTTTCAGTTATTTAGATGAGATTGTTTCCTCCTATATCCCCATATTGCTTGCTTGCACTTGTTTCCTCAATTCTTTCTCCATATGTTCTAAGGAAACACCTTCTCCTACATTCCGTTCTTCTTTTTGGAAAACCTAACTCCAACTGTCTCCCTTGTTTGTTTCTAAGGCCTCCACTTCAGCTTGAAGAATGTAATTACTTTCTATCTTTCTCAGTTCTACCTCCAGGATATGAAACCTTTATTCTCTCCATTCGTATCTTTGTAGGATATAATTAACCCTTTGTCTACTCTTATGCTGTCTCTTTTACTGGAGAATGCCTTTCTTTTTATTCTCCCTGTCCTTGGAGAATGTGCTTACTTGATTCATTTTATTTTCACTCTTACTCTACTTTGAGGAATTTGTTTCCCTTTCTCAGCATCCATTTTCATTGAAGAACTTGCTTCTTCCAACCTACCTTCTTCTGCTCCAAAGACTTCTCTTCCCCTAGGAGGACATGACTGTCTAATACCTTTCATCTACTTGAAGATTTCTCTTTTCGAAGTACGTATATCCCTTTCCCCTTGCTGAACACAGCTTAACATCACCACTTCTATTTCCTTCATTGATATTCCTCTTCCATCTCTTTTGTGAAACCATACCTCATTCATGTTTCTCTTCTTTTTGAAAGACTGATTCCTCTTAAATCCACACTTCACATGGAGGAATAGCTTCCATCTGTCCTCCTCCCTCCTCCATGGACTTTGTTCCTTCTATTGTTCACCTCACTCCTTGAAGGACCTGCTTCAGTCCATCTTTCTCCCTTTTTCTTGAAAAACATGCCTCATTCTTTCATCCATTACTTCTCTTCGGACAGCACTACTACACCTTCCTTCTCATTTGAAGACCTGTGTCCATCTCTGTTTCACTTCTTTAGAATGCTTGATTGTTTCTGTATGGCTCCTAGCTTAAGCAGATGACTGCTTTCATTTCAAAATTTCTTCTAATTTCCTATCTTTTACTTTGAAGAATTTATATCCCCTAATGTAAGCTTTACTTCTCAGTGGTTTCACTTTCTCCCTTGGAGAACTCGCCCCTTCCTATCTCTTTTTTCTTTCTTCCCCTGTCTTTGGGAGGACTTGCTTTCTATCTAGTCTCCTTGGAGGAATTCTTTCCTCCCCTCTAATTTCCTACTCCTTGGAGCAGTGGCCTTCTCCTACTCCTCCTGCTTCGATTTCTAAGACATTCCTGGCACCTCCTTTGGGGACATGTGCTCCCATATCTCTCTCTTTGTCCTTGAATGATGTGTTTATTTTATCTAAATTCTTACATTCAGAGCATTCTCCTTCCTCAAATATTCCTTACATTTTCTGAAAGACCTGACCTCCTACTCCATTACACTCTATCTCCTAAGAGAACATGCCTATTCTTATTACCTCCTACTTGAAACATATACTGGCTTCCATTGCATCCCATCTTCTTCTGACCTTTTTTTTTTTTTACCTCACCCACTACTCACTGCAAGACTTTCATTCTCCTTAATCTTCTTCTTAATATAGAGTATTACTGCTTTTTATTTAATAATTAGTTTCCTCGTATCCTAGTTTTACTATTGACTTCTGACCTCTTTCATCCACTATTTTCCATTGTAGAGTGAGTTTCTTTTGCATCTTTTTCTTTTCCTTGGAAGTCCCTTTCATCCATTCTCACTTACTTTTTGTTGAAAAGTTATTTGTTCCTATTTTTTTTTCCTTTTGCCTTTTCTAGATTTGCTTCTTACTGTCTCCTTCACTTCATCTTGTATGACACCCTTTCTCCCCAACTTTCATACTGGATATTGAAATGTGTTGGAATTTTGGTAGTTTTATATTTGGTAAAAGTTTCTATCTTTAATGTATATAATGGCCAGAGTATTAAGTGTTAATCTCGTTGGTAAGGATGCTTCTGTAGTGTAGTGTGATGCTCGAAGGAATTGATTTTTTTTGGTCTGTTAGGGGAGATTTGTAGCATTTTCTATTAACTTTGTGTATATTATTCTAAATTATAACATAAAATGCTACAATCTCATCACCTACTTGTTGATATGGGCTGTTTGCTCTAAGTGCGTGAAATATTTACTGATTAGTTATGTGGATTCGCGATAGAGGGCAGTTCATACTTCGCTACCTTTTCCGTGGCTTAATCACGCCACCTGGCATGTGACGCTGTGCAATACGTTTCCTCGCAATGCCAGCTGAACCTGACAGACAGTCTCGACTCAGTTCTTCAACACGCAACAGTACTTCCCTAGCATTAGCAAGCGGCAACACAGGTTGTACCCATAATACTCTGTGACTGGCAAGCATGTGGTGATTGCGAAGGAGTTGCCTTTTTCGGCACTCGCAATACCATCCATTTATTTTTGAACATGCATAACCTGCTCGTGCCTTGTAAGTTGAAAGAAAACATGAAGTCTTGACTTGTGTTTTTGACTGTACAATTGAGCAAGGATTAAAAGGGACAACTTAATCATTTCATCAACCAAAGATACAACACCAGTGCCCAGGAATACGTATTCTGCAAGGACAATGCCAGATTGCAAAGGAACAGATTGGCTGATGCCTTCTACCAGGATTGAGCACGAGGCAGTATTTTCTAGATTTGGACGAGGAAGTAACAGTGTATTACTGTCACCAGGATTCTGCTAACTTCGCATTACAAGGTACTGTATTGAACTTGTTGTTAGTGCCAGTTACAATCGAATGGTAGTGTTTTCAAACTAAGTACTTTGAATTACTAATCAATCGTGGTTAGAAAGAACATAGCAAACCTTTACGTGTAATTATCTTCGTACTTTTACGTGCGTTAGTGCTGCATAAAACATGTAAAAACACAAGCAATGATTTTTGTTCACGTAATTACACTGCGCCAGAGAATAAATCAAAGAAAACAAATTGTTACAAGTTCTTGTCAACGTGAGTACTCTAAAAAAGTGATAAATATATAATGATAATTTGACGCAACTGTACTTATCTCAACGTGGAAATCGTGAAGTTGTGATACAAGAATAGCCTTTCCTGTTAACACACCTACGAATTCCTTCCTTGCATGAGCGACTATTTTGCCTTGATAAAGATTAATAAATGAACGTAAAGATATCAGAAGCATGAGTAGAATCGTATTGTAAGAATGAACAAACTTAACAAAGATTCTAAAACGAATCACAGATTTTTGTAAAATTCACCAGGGGATGTGCATATTATTATTATTATTGTTGTAAATTTTGCTGGCCAAAAAAACTTACATTCACGATTTAACAAATGTTATTATTACTATTCTTACATAACATAAAAGATAGAGTAAACGGCATGTTTCCGCGTCTGAAACATATTAATATATGCAAATGTTGAAGTTTCATATGGTTCAAAATGAACACTACATTGTATGAATTGAGATCGAAGACTTCCTGTTGTTGATAATTTTCTCTTTTTGATAATGATGTGGCACTAGTTAAATTAAGCATATGTCATGCTTTCTCTAAGCACACGTAGTTTCGACTAGGTCGTTATAAATTGTTAGAAAAATGCATAAATATTGAGATGCGTTGAAAAACAAATTGTTAAGGCATTAATGAACATATATGTGTACGTCATTTGATTTTTGGAATAAATCCCCTCCTCCCAACAGTAAGTTAAGAGTAGTTAGTTGGGGCATTTTGTGATAGACGTAAATTATGCACTTCTGCGTTCGTATGTGCATACTTGTTTAGGGTGACCAGACGTCCTCTTTTATCCGGACATGTCCTCATTTTTAGGTGTCTGTCCGGCGTCCGGGTGGATTTTTTAGAAATCTGTAAATGTCCTCCTTTTTTGGAAGCATTCAGTGGTACAACCACAGGGGTCATTACCCCCCCCCAACCTTGGACAGAAATGAGTTCTGGGGGGGAGGCAAACATTGACAGCTAAGTGTTCCTGCAGGGAACAATTACCGCCCACAACTTCAAATTTTATACAAATAAAAATACTTTTTGTAAAATGTTCTTGCTTGCTTCACTCGCATTGCCAACTTTTCTTAGTCTTCTCAAGTTTAGGGATGTCAGAAGTTGGCTCTGGGTGCCGAACGATCTAAATGAAAATATGTTGTAAAATTGATTGATTGATTTGTGGTTGTAAGTCCATAGAAAGGCTAATCAGAACTAGTCCTACAGTTTAAAGTGGGATCCGAACCACTGTGAAATGTGCCTCCACCGGGTATCGAACCCAGGATCCCTTGATCACAAGGCTACAATGTTACCACTACACCATCGGGGAGGCACAAAAGTTGTAAAAGAGAGAATGCATGGGCATCCCATGAAATTATTTGCCCCCTATTAAAACAATATTGATTTCAGCTTGCAAAAAAATTGGATCCAAAAATTTTCTCGCTCGCTTCGCTCACAATTGTTCTCTGTAATGCATTGCAAATTACCAGACAGAGAAATGAGACATGTCTTAATTGATGTTTGTTATAAATACATGAACAATTGTTTTGAGGAAAGGGAGTGTGCACATTTGAGAGACAATTTATGTAATTTTTGCTGTTGGTTTATTGTGAGATGGATGAATTGGTTGTGTAAAATACCAGGTGGTTATAATTAAAGTGACGGTGTTCAGAATGGTACAGCACGGGCTGTAATGAGAGTAGCAGTCTGAAACTTCGTAGATATGATAATGAAGCAATGCGCTCGCGAATTATGCAAAAAAAAAAAAATAGTTCCAATTCTCGCCACCAGGGTAAAAAATGGCGCTGTAAGAAGTCAAAACGTGGAATTTTCCGTAACTCTGATGTCAAAGTCGGTGACATTGCCTAACCATTGTGTGAGCTCCCTGGTTGTTGTTGGTGACGCTTGTTGCTTTTTTTTTCCTTTAGTGATGTGAATGTTCGCCGAACATTAAAAGTTTGATTTTTCCCGTGTGAAAAGCAATGGCTATTGCGAAGAAAGACCGTGCACTGCTAGTGAAGTTGTTTTACCAGAATGGGAGCAATAGTAACGCTGCACTGCAGAAATATCGCCAACAGAAAGGGCTGAAAAGAGGGCCCATGTCAATTAATGGGCTGAAGAAGATGATGAAGAAATTCGAGGAAACTGGTGAATTGGGTGTTGCACCAGGGAGAGGAAGGCGGCCCATCCCCGTGGAAGTTGTGGACGAAGTTGCTGTAGCTGTAGCTGACCGTGCAGCACATGCCTCAACTTCTGCAACCAGTGCTAGAGCTGTGGCACGTGAATTGTCACTCCCCTGGTCAACAGTTCGCAAGGTATTGCGGTGCATTTTACACTGGTATCCCTACAAGATTCAAATTGTGCACCAATTCAAACCCCAAGATATTCCACAATGCCGTGAGTTTGCCCATCGGTTTTTGGCACGCATGGAAGTGGATGACATGTGGCCGGGGAATATTCTGTGGACTGACGAGGCGCATTTTACTCTGGTCGGTACAGTGAATACTCAGAACTGTCGCATATGGGGTTCCACTCGTCCACATGTTGTGCAGGAACAACCATTGCACTCAGTTTACGTGACTGCATGGTGTGGGTTCACTAGCTCCTTCATTCTTGGTCCGTTTTTCTTTGAGGAGATGACACCTCGAGGGCCTGTTAGGTGTACAGTGACATTTTCACGTTATAGGGACCTCCTTGTGCAACACGTGATTCCAGCTTTGCAAGAACGGAACTGTGAACACACCACCATTTTCATGCAAGATGGGGCAACACCACATGTCGCTCGCCACGTGAAAGATTTGCTGCGAGAAACCTTCACTAATGACCGCATCATCTCTAGGCAGTTTCCAGATGATTGGCCTTCCAGATCCCCCGACCTTAATCCATGTGACTTCTGGCTGTGGTGATATTTAAAAGATCGTGTCTATCAGGGACATGTCCGGTCTCTGCCTGATCTGAAGGCTAGCATACAACGACATGTCGCTCAGATTTCACCAGACATGCTGCGAGCAACCGTCGACCATGCCGTGTTACGAATGCAGCATGTTGCTGAATTCGGAGGCCATATTGAACAGTTCTTGTAACCATAGTTCCTAATAAACATGCCAGAGCCATTGTTCTCATGTGTTTGATCTTTCCTGCCTTTTTCCTGTAACTATACCACGTTTTGACTGCTTACAGCGCCATTTTTTACCCTGGTGGCGAGAATTGGAACTATTTTTTTTTTTGCATAATTCGCGAGGGCATTGCTTCATTAGCATATCTACGAAGTTTCAGACTGCTACTCTCATTACAGCCCATGCTGTACCACTCTGAACACCGTCACTTTAATTATAACCACCTTGTATTTAAATAATATATGTTGTATATAATATGAATATGTACACAATTTAGTGTCCACGTCGTTGCATGTTGCATAACGTGAAACATATATCGTACATATTAATGTAAAAAAGAATTATATTTGAAATTTATGTATCAAGCATTTTCTGTCTTTCAAAAATAGTTTGTGCTTGTTTTCCATTATTAATGTGAAATTGAACGTGTTGAAAAAATAATTCAAATCCTTTGTTCGAACACAAATGCTTTAGCACCAACTTCTACCTCCTTTTGCATAATTTACGTGGGTAATAACGTCTTTGATACTACTACTAATAATAATAATAATAATAATGTTGGTCCTGGGCTCGAATTCTGGCTTGGGCATGGATGTTTATGAGTGTGCATTCATCAATTTCATCTCATC
Organism: Lepisma saccharinum; assembly: GCF_977018435.1. Lineage (NCBI taxonomy): Eukaryota > Metazoa > Arthropoda > Insecta > Zygentoma > Lepismatidae > Lepisma > Lepisma saccharinum. The sequence continues at coordinate 48,935,027 of NC_139256.1, forward strand.
ACTTACTCCCATCTTGGCAAACTAGCCAAAAGTGGTGCAATAAGCGAAGTAAAATAAAGAAAATCAATAATAATAACGTTATTAACATTATTATTTTTAGTAGTAGTAGTAGTAGTATTATAAAAATATTATTATTATTGGTACGTTTATCCTGGTATTTGCCCCCCAGACAAAAATTCGTGGTTGCACCTGTGATAGCATCAATCATAGCACATGTGCTGCATCAAGAATGCTTCCACACATAACGATCATCATATCACTTGGGGCGCATTAAGTATTCGAGCAATGCTCACCTAGCATCTGGGAGCTGAACATGATCATTTTCCCAACTAAGTCATTAGTGGGGGTGTATGGGATCCAGAAAAGCCGGTACTGAGATAGGTAAAAATTTCCCGTTCCGATGTCAACTTCAGGGAATAATTTCCATACTTTTCAGGATCTCGAGCAGTCAGGAACCTTCAAATGGTCATTTTTAAAAGTAGTTAATTTTTGATGTTTTCTGCATTGTAAGTGTCTTGACACTTCTCGAAAATTGTTAAAAAAAAAATAATAAAATAAAAGACAGTGACGTAAAATTGCACAGCATTGGGAAATTTTGAAACATTTCCGGTCCCGAAAATTTCCCGGCTTGATCCGGAAATCGCGATTCTGTCCCGTCCTGACCAAAAAAATGTTCTGTCCCGCCCACTCCTAGTTATTACATTAGTACGTATTATTCTAAGTCGTTGCTTTGCAATCTGAGACTTCTGAAACACGTGTAATCTGAGCAGTTCATTTTCGAGTGATTGATATGGTTTATTTTAATTCGCTTTTCTGCCTCCTTTGGCTAATCACAATGATGAGGATGAGCGATGATATGATGATTTTGATGAAGAGACACTCACAAACAACACTCATGCTCAAGCTTGGATTCGAAAGCTGGTCCTCTGGCATTGTGGCCTGGTGGGCTAACCACTCCACCACAGAGGTCGCCCAGTTCATTTCAGAGTCAAATATACGCGATACAAAAATGCGTAGTGTGAATTTTTATTATTAAGTCATATTTACTTTTATGAAATAACAAAACGAAAGTGAAAATTCATCAATGATCTAAGCAAGAATATATCCAGCTTTTAAAGGATGGAAGAAACGAATATGAGGTAAAGAGTAAGGTGGCTGTTGCTTTCCCCTGCTGTTGACAGAGTGCAAACATGTTCGTGACATTAAAATCATATTTCCTGACACAATATAAACTACCTAAATTTAAATTTGGTTTTTGGAAATAAGTTAAAGTGAAGCTTACTTGTAACATTTGCATTCACATATGGGAATATTGCATTCTAATATCCAAGAATTGGAAAAATAGTAAAATTCTATGCTTCAAACTAAATATATTCTTAGTTATGATTGTCATGTTAAATAATAGATTAGGAGATTGCTTTTGTTGCTTAAAAGTAGGAGGAATTTATTGAAAAATCATCAGAATTATGAGTAAAGTGTTCGTAGGTTTTTTTTATTTTTATATTGATTAAATTATGAGTAATGGCAAAATTTGTTCCCATTTTTTACGGTCCTCTTTTTTATGACTATGTCCTCCTTTTTCACCATGCTTGTTCTTTTTTGAATGTATGTTCTGGTCACCCTATACTTGTTGTTGTTGCTTTTACGCAAGTTGGAAAGTTTACTTGATTTAAACATATCTTTTTCAGGTAGTGAAACAATAACAGATCTTTGACGTGCTTGTACGAGCAGCATTGCATTTTTTGTGAAGGTCACCAAAAAAATTGAAGAAAAGGGGGTGGGTGACACTTGGACTATTGCACACGAGTTCCCACTACTTCTTTGTTAAACCTTGAGGTATCGTGAATCACACAATTAAAGCCTCCAACCAGCTGTTTTGTGCGTTTCTGTTGCTATTGCCGAAATTTTGAGATCCTGGACCTCCATAAATTTATATTTTGGTAGCTTACCGTGTCCATTTAATAGTCACGACAAACAGAACGTTACAATTGAATTGATTGGAATGGTTTAGAATAGATTGATTATATAGGAATGTATTTCGTTATATTGGGTTGGGTTAGAGTTGATGTACTCGAATGGAATGGAGTGGATTGGTGGATAAATTGTTTTGTATCATTTGTATGTATTAGATTGTATGGATTAAACTAAATGGTTTTGAATGTATTAATTGGAATGTATTAATTGGATTGGATTTGAATGGAATGAATGGATTAAATTATATTGGAATGGATTAATTGGATTAGATTGAACAGATTGGTTTAAAATGTAATGGTTTTGATTGGAATTGATGGGTTGGATGGATTAGATTGGATTGGAATGGATGTATGGATTGGAATTGATGGATTAGAATGGAATGAATGGATTTGATTGGAATGGAAAGGATTGAGTTGGAATGCCTTGTATTGTATGGGAATGGATTGGAATTGATTAGATTGGATTGGTTTAGAATGGAATTGAATGTAAATGATTGGATAGATAGATGGATGGATGGATGGATTGATGGATTGGAATGAATTAGATTGGAATGGCTAGATTTGGATTTGAATGGAATGATGGATTGGATTAGATTGGAATGAACAAATTGGATTGGATTGACTTCAATTGGTTTGGAGTGAATGGATTAGAATGGAATGGATGTATTTGGTTGAAATATGTTGGATTGAAATAGATTGGAATTAAAGGGAAAGGATTGAATTGGAAAATGATTGGAATGGATTGTAATGCAAGGAAATCAATTGGAATTGATGACATTGGAATGGATTGGAATGAAATTGATTGTATTATATTTCATGGATTGATGGATAGATGGATGCAAACATGGAATGAATTGTCATATTCGTGGTTGAATTCATGAATGTTTGATGGATTGATGGAAACAAGTATGTAGGATAGAATGATTTATATGGATGTATAGGTATATAGGAATTTGACATTGAATGATCAAATTTGTGAATGGATGTTTCAGTGCATGGATCAATTGTTGTATGAGAGGATGGGTTGATTCAATGATGGACTGTAAGATACATGTAATAATACATATAACGATAATTAAAAATTTATGGGGGCATTTAGGGGTTAGTATCCCCGCCTGTCACGCGGGAGACCGGGGTTCGAGCCCTACGTTGGGAGCCATTTATAACAATAATTAAAAATTTATGGGGGCATTTAGGGGTTTCGAACTAAGGTTACGTTAATTATTAGGCATGGATGTTCTAATGTAAGGAGAAATTAAAATGTACCATTAGAATTAGACACGGAATTATTCATCGTGTGAACGGTCCGAAGTTCGGCCAATGGAAAAGGACGATGATGTTCCTTCTACATTGGTCTTCGTTTACTAGCCAAATTTACCATGAATTTATCATGAATTTAAGAATCAGGAATCGGAAATCAGAAATCAAAAATCAGAGATCAAAACTCAGAAATCAAAACACTGAAACACGTTATGACATAATTTAATACATTTCTGTTGAAATACTTACAACCTCTGGTCGCTCACCTACACAAGACAAAACACTCGCGGACCCATGATGCACCGGGTCAGAACAAGTTAGCAGCGCAGACCACTGATGGTCGATGTTTTACATTTCGGGATCCCAAATTTAATAGTAAGTGACAACGGAGTCCAGTTCAAGGCAAATAAATATGTACAGTCATTAGCCTCTCTAGGCATAAAGGTTGCTTACACCCCGGTATACAAACCGAGCAGTAACCTAGTGGAGAGGATACACAAAGATTTGAACCGGCTTATGCGAGTGGTATGTGAAGGCACGCATAATGCTTGGCCTGAGCATGTCACCAAAGTTGTTAACTTGTTGAATGGAAGTGTCAACCATTCCACTGGTTTTGCACCCATAGAGCTTCAGCTAAATTATCCCATCGACAATGCAGTAAAAACACACTTTGACTTGCCAGCTGGTGAAGAAATGAACTGGGAACACAAGCTGTACATGGCTAGTATTAATACAGCAGTTGAAATAGACAGTTCGATAGATACACTTCGATTTAGCAGTTCGACATTCACATTTTAGAGACACAGTTTTGGAACAATCAGGCACAGTTAAAACTTTCAGCACCTTTGTAGATCAGAGAGAAACTGTTTTATCTTCTCTGGACCATGTTTAGATTTCTAGCTTTGTGATTTCAAACTTCTTTAACTTAACTGGTTAGGCATGGTGCTAGAAACATAGCGTTTATGTAAAACATCGACCATCAGTGGTCTGCGCTGCTAACTTGTTCTGACCCGGTGCATCATGGGTAAGCGAGTGTTTTGTCTTGTGTAGGTGAGCGACCAGAGGTTGTAAGTATTTCAACAGAAATGTATTAAATTATGTCATAACGTGTTTCAGTGTTTTGATTTCTGAGTTTTGATCTCTGATTTTTGATTTCTGATTTCCGATTCCTGATTCTTAAATTCATGATAAATTCATGGTAAATTTGGCTAGTAAACGAAGACCAATGTAGAAGGAACATCATCGTCCTTTTCCATTGGCCGAACTTCGAACCGTTCACACGCTGAATAATTCCGTGTCTAATTCTAATGGTACATTTTAATTTCTCCTTACATTAGAACATCCATGTCTAATAATTAACGTAACCTTGGTTCAAAACCATTAAATGCCCCCATAAATTTTTAATTGTTGTTATAAATGGCTTTTCCCGAACAGGGACTTGTTTACGAGCCAAACTTAATGTACCATTTCTAAAATTCTAAAATGTTTCTAAATATTCTAAATTTGCCCTAAATTTTATAAATTTCATAAGGAAATCAGGACACTGCAATAGTTTCTTTTTGCATGCCATGCGAGTACACTAACCTCCACCAAAACTAACAACAAACACTTGTTTGACATTTTTTTTCCTCTCTTTTGTAAACTTGAATGCCTATAACTAGAAAAATGGCAACCTCAATGGAAGAGCTTAGGGATTCCATGAATGAAGTCTTAAAAGCAATAGGGCAATTAAACCTAAGAATAGAATCCACCAATGAAAAGATAGATGCAAGTAATGCAAACTTGAGCCAAAGAATAGACTCATTAAATGAGGAATTGGGAAACAGGATAGAGCAATACAGGGAAGACACTAATGCTAGGATAGAGGCACAAATAAAGAAATGTGAAGTAACAAGAGGGAAGGTAGACCAGTTAGAGAAAAGGGTGGAGAAGTCAGAGGGAGAAAATAGAGAACTAATTGTTAGGGAGGTACAGCAGGCAGAGGGTAGACTTAACAGGGAGGCTGTTAGCTACATGAACTCGTTAAGGGATGCCAGGGAACACGAGTTTAATACCTACAAGATTAGCTTTGAAGTGAAAAGTAAAAAAGAGCTTGACGTGATTAAGCGCAGAGTAGCTGGTATTGAAGACCTTAATAAGGAAGGGAATGATCAAGTGAATGCTAGGTTTGGTGAGTTAGAAAAGGGAAATGCTAAAATTCTCAATAAGTTACAGAGCAGATTAGATAGAGTAGAGAACTTGTCTAAAATTGTAAAAGGGAAGAAAGATAATAGTTGGGAAATTGCCAAATTAGAGAAGGCTATCGAAGACCTAGAGAAAAAATATGAGAGCAACCAGGGGGAGGTTAGCCAGTTAAAGATAAAGAAGGAAAAACAGGTGGTTAAGCCTAAGTTTCAGTCCCAAAGCACCCCTTATGCTTCCTCGGACTCGGATATTGACTCCGGGGTAGAGCATAAGCCAAAGCCAAGAAAAAGGACTACTATCAGGTTTGGGGACCTAGAAAAACTAACCCAAATTCAGTGCTGCAAGACCTGAGTACCTAGCCTCTCAGTTCTTGGCAGACATTGAAGAGTCGTTTTGCTTGCTGGGTGTGCAGGAGGAGGATATTTTATCCTACCTGCCAAAGTTACTAACAGGGGTAGCCAAAAACTGGTACCTCCAAGTAAATGGGAATTTGGATACATATTCGGGGTTTAAGGCATTGTTTCTGTCCACATATCAATCAGATACGTGGAAGTCAACGTACCTAGCTAAGGTAATGAATAGTAGGTACACAGACCATAGCAAGGGCTCCATGCTTTCTCATTTTTGGCAACAGGTCAACTTACTGAATAACATACAAACTGGCATGACGGACCAGCAAAAGACGGTCAGCATAGCCAACCAGCTCCCCAACAAGGTTAAGGAAGCTCTCTTAATCCACCCCTACATTAGCCTAGAGATGGCAGCCGAGATTGTAGCCAGGTTAGACATAGTGTCCCAATCCAGTCAAAGGGAGGACCAAAGGAGGTTCCAACCCCGGTACCCCCAAAATAGGCAAGAAAATTTTCAGGCTAGGCAGGTCAGGGTACAGAGACCTAGGTTCGAACCCAGTCCCCCACGAAGACCTGAAAATAACTTCCGTCGGGGTAACACTTGGGATAGCAACCCGCGGCAAAACAGTTCATACAGGGGCAGGTCAAACTCTTATGCCGATAATCGTAACGGGGGAGGAAATAGTTTCAACTACCGTAACGGGAGAGGAAACTCCCCGGTACATAGAAACAACAATCCAATCAGGCTAACCAGGGTCGGGGTCCCATGCACAAGTGCTGGCTGCGGATCGAACCCGAGCACCTGAACAAGGCTCCACCTTAAATCCAAACAGCCCTCCATTTAGAACTGGTAACCAGCCTACCAGGTCTTTAAATGCCTAGGCTCCCCTCTTACAGAAGGTAGGCAAGGGGGAAGCTCCATTGATACTGATGACAGGGAAACTCAAGTGAAGCAACTGGTGAATGATGACAATAAATATGAAATTTGTAGAGTTGATTTAAATTTTTATGAGGATTTTGAAGATAATGAGGAATATTATAATACAAAAAACCTTTCATTGCCAGTAAATATCAGGAACAAAGTAAAATGTAGTTCATTTGTTAATGTAAGTTTCAATAATAAAGAATATAAGGCACTTGTAGACTCGGGAGCAGAAGTTTCTGTAATGGCTGAGAGTGTTTGGAGAGAAATAACAAGTGAAATTTCAAGACCTACCTTGCTTAATACTGATAATATAATGCTGATAGATTACAGTGGGAAAAAGAGACAAAAATCACTAGGGAAATTCATTACAGATGTGAATATTGGAGGTAAAATAGTAACCGTACAATTTTTAATAATCGGAGAACTACCAGCAAGAATTTTGATTGGGTTAGATTTACTTTTTGCACTAGAGGCTAAGCTAGACCTGAAGGAAAGAGAGTTGTTACTAAACACTGAACAAGGGAGTAAAGTAGTACCATTGTTACCCCTACCACTTGCTGAAGGCACTCAGGATTTATATAATCCTAGTAACCAGGTACACAGGCAACCTAGGTATACATTACCAGTTGGTAATACTCATTGTAATACACCGGCCACATCCCAAGAACTTTTTCAAAAAGCACAAGATGCAGAAATTCTAAATCCTACAGAAAAGGATATACTTTTAGACACATTATTAGAATTTAATGATCTTTTTGATGATAAGCCTGGGTGTTGCAATAAGTATGTGCATAAAATAGAAGTAGATACCGCAGAACCTTTGGTAGTGAAGACTTATCCCATACCGTATAACTATAAATCTCAAGTCAGGGAACACTTACAGAAACTTTTAGAGTGGGATATAATAGAATTTAGTGAATCTTGATAAAAGATAAGGACGGTGAATTTCTAGCTGACCCAAGCGATATTCTAAATAGATGGAAGAACTACTTTAATGACCTTTTAAATGTCCATGTAGGAGATAAATCAGAAGTGAATGAAGTACACACAGCAGAACCTTTAGTTCCAGAACCTAACTTGACTGAAGTTAAAGATGCTATTAAAAGGCTAAAGAATAACAAAGCACCTGGCATTGATTTAATACCAGCTGAGTTAATTAAATATGGTGGAAATTCATTAATATGTCAAATTCATAAATTAATTAGTTTAATATGGAATAAAGAAGAAATCCCTCAACAGTGGAAAGAATCCATAATTGTTCCTGTGTTTAAAAAAGGTGATAAAATGAACTGCAATAATTACCGTGGAATTTCTCTACTCTCAACAACATATAAAATATTATCTAACATTCTTTTAACAAGACTAACCCATATGCTAATGAAATTATAGGTGATTATCAATGTGGATTTAAACGTAACAGATCAACTACAGATCAAATTCTTCACATCAGACAGACACTTGAAAAAAAATGGGAATATAATCAAAATGTCCATCAGCTATTCATTGATTTCAAAAAAGCATATGATCCGGTCAAAAGAGATAAATTATATAATATATTAGTAGAGTTTGGAATACCTAAGAAGCTTGTTAGTATGATAAAAATATGCACCAGTGAAACAGAAAGTAAAATTCGTGTGGGTAGTAATATGTCTGACAAATTTACAATTCATGATGGGTTAAAACAAGGAGATGCATTATCTCCATTGCTCTTTAATTTTGCCTTAGAATATGCTGTTAGGAAGGTAAAAGAAACTAAAGAAGGACTAAAATTAAATGGTGTGACCCAGTTGTTAGCATATGCAGATGATGTAGACTTACTAGGGGATGATATGAATACAATTAAAAATAATGCTAAAATATTTTTCAAAAGTGCTAAAGAGATAGGTTTGGAAGTTAACAAAGAGAAAACTAAATATATGCTTACAGGCCGAAACCAAGTGTTAGGTAATAATCAAAATCTAATTATTGATAACAACTCGTTTGAACCAGTTTCCAAATTCAAATACTTAGGAGTAATATTAACAAATGAAAATTATATTAAAGAGGAAATAAAAAGTAGACTTCATTCAGGAAATGCATGTTACTTCTCTCTTCATAAACTTTTGTCTTCTCGTTTAATATCTAAGAAACAAAAAGTTAAAATATACAAAACAGTAATTTTGCCTGTAGTATTATATGGATGTGAAACTTGGTCCCTTACATTGAAAGAGGAACATAAATTGAGAGTATTTGAAAATAAGATCCTTCGGAAAATCTTTGGACCTAAAAGGGATGAGGAGACAGGTGAGTGGAGAAGGTTACATAATTTAGAACTACATAATTTGTATTCATGTCCAGATATTATTAGAATAATTAAATCAAGAAGACTTAGGTGGGCAGGCCATGTGGCACGAATGGGAGAGGAAAGAGGAGTTTACAGGATTCTTGTTGGGAAACCTGATGGTAAGAGACCTGTAGGAAGGCCAAGACGAAGATGGAGGGACAACGTTGAGATGGACCTAAGGGAAATCGGTAGGGATGGAAAAGAGTATATAGAACTTGCTCAAGATAGGGACAGATGGAAGGCCTGTGTTGCTGCAGCCATGAACCTTCGTGTTTAAGAAGGCTAGAGAGTTAGTTAGTTAGTGAATCTTGTCACCTCAACCCCCTGGTGGTAATACCGAAATCTGATGGGTCGCTGCGCATTTGCACTGACATGCGTAATGTCAACTTGCACCAGAAATTAATTCAAACAAAGCTTATTAGGATAGATGAGGCTTTGCAAGGTTTTCAAGGCAAGAAATACATAACCACCATAGACATGTTTTCAGGTTTTTACCAGATTTTGATTACGGAAGAGTCTAAACCACTTACAGCATTCAGTTTCGATGGTAAACTATACCAGTACAAAAGGTTAGTTTTTGGTTCTTCGAACGGAGTGCAAGCTTTTACTGAAGCTATGAATAGAACACTGGGGGATACACTTTCAGATAAGGTTATGATTAGTGTATTAGGACAGAGACTTTTGAAGAACACATAGAGCTTTTAAAAGAAGTATTTTCGAAGATTAGGGCTGCTAACATGACCATCAAACTGAAGAAAAGTTTATTTTGCAAAGAGAAAATAAACTATTTAGGCCATACAATTGATCAGAAAGGGATTCACATAAATCAGGATAGGATACAGTCAATAGTTGAACTTCCTAGACCTAGAACTAGGAAACAACTACAGAAAATTTTAGGTGCTTTTGGTTGGTTGAGAAAATTCATTCCCAGTTATTCAGAAATCTGTAAACCACTAACAGACTTGCTTAAGAAAGACAAAAAGTGGGAGTGGGGTAGGAAAGAAGAAAATAGTTTCTTATCTATGAAGGATGCCATAGCCAGGGATGCTACATTACATCACCCTGACATGCAAAAGGAATTTTTCATACAGACAGATGCGAGTGGAATTGGCATAGGGGGATATCTATTTCAAATTGATAACGGGGAGCCTCGTGTCATATATTATGTAAGTAGAACATTGAGACCATATGAGGAAAAGTACACTATTACTGAACTAGAGTGTTTGAGTATAAGCTTTTGCATTTCCAAATTTAGACAATATGTAGCTGGTACTAAATTTACAGTCATTTGTGACCACCATGCTTTGCAGTGGCTAAACAGCTCAAAAAACTGGAATGCTAGGCTAACCAGGTGGTCTTTACAGTTGCAAGCCTACCAGTTTCAAATACATTACTGCAAGGGCAAAGAAAATGGTCTGGCAGACCTGTTAAGCAGGACTTTTGAAAGTAAAGAAACTGAAAACTTACATATAAATGCCACAAGTGAACCGTTCCGTAACGAGATACTGGACTTTTCCGTTGACTTCGTAGCTGCGGAGCAACGGAAAGACCCCATACTTCTTCCTATCATACAGTTTTTGGATGGTACACACACAGAAAATTCAACCAGGTCTAGAAATTGGTTTAAATTTTACAAAATTTTGCCAAATAACTTGCTAGTTACTAGGGATTATCATTTTTTGAATGAATGGAAGCTCTGCATACCAGAATCATTTGTACCAGTAGTTCTTAGAGCTTACCATGACAATTTAGGACATTTTGGGGTAGATAAAATGATGAGAAGGATTTTAAAACTGTATAATTGGAGAAATATGAGGAAAGATGTCAAATCTTATGTTGCAGACTGCATTACATGTCAAAGTACTAAAGATAACACACATCCACCTAGACAAACGCCATTAATGCACAGTATGGAAGGTAGAGATATTGTTTTGTTCATAGATATTCAGGGCCCATTACCAAGGGGTAAGAGAGGTGAAAGATTCTTACTAACTATTCAAAATGCAAAAACTAGGTTTCTAACCGCATACACATTACGTAACAGTACTACCGACAGCATACTACGGAAGTTAATAGATGTCTATATTTTACATTTCGGGATCCCAAATTTAATAGTAAGTGACAACGGAGTCCAGTTCAAGGCAAATAAATATGTACAGTCATTAGCCTCTCTAGGCATAAAGGTTGCTTACACCCCGGTATACAAACCGAGCAGTAACCTAGTGGAGAGGATAAAGTAAAAAAAAGTAAAGTGTTCCCCTGTTTATAGCACCACGCCATGAAGGCGTATAGGGGGTGTGGGGGTAACGCCCCACACTTTCTTGATCCGGTCGTGAGTGGGGGTGATGTGATCAGCATCACGCCCCTGACCGCCTTTACCCCCTAGGGTTTCCCCCAGGTACCCATGTTATTCGACGCTGGGTAGGCGCCGGAGCCGCTTCCACCGTTAGAAAAGTTCCCGGATTTGAACCGGCCGGGGATCGAACCCGGGACCTTTAGCATGGTAGTCAGACGCGTTACCGACTGAGCCAATCAGGAACAATCAGGCACAGTGGAGAGGATACACAAAGATTTGAACCGGCTTATGCGAGTGGTATGTGAAGGCACGCATAATGCTTGGCCTGAGCATGTCACCAAAGTTGTTAACTTGTTGAATGGAAGTGTCAACCATTCCACTGGTTTTGCACCCATAGAGCTTCAGCTAAATTATCCCATCGACAATGCAGTAAAAACACACTTTGACTTGCCAGCTGGTGAAGAAATGAACTGGGAACACAAGCTGTACATGGCTAGTATTAATACAGCAGTTGAAATAGACAGTTCGATAGATACACTTCGATTTAGCAGTTCGACATTCACATTTTAGAGACACAGTTTTGGAACAATCAGGCACAGTTAAAACTTTCAGCACCTTTGTAGATCAGAGAGAAACTGTTTTATCTTCTCTGGACCATGTTTAGATTTCTAGCTTTGTGATTTCAAACTTCTTTAACTTAACTGGTTAGGCATGGTGCTAGAAACATAGCGTTTATGTAAAACATCGACCATCAGTGGTCTGCGCTGCTAACTTGTTCTGACCCGGTGCATCATGGGTAAGCGAGTGTTTTGTCTTGTGTAGGTGAGCGACCAGAGGTTGTAAGTATTTCAACAGAAATGTATTAAATTATGTCATAACGTGTTTCAGTGTTTTGATTTCTGAGTTTTGATCTCTGATTTTTGATTTCTGATTTCCGATTCCTGATTCTTAAATTCATGATAAATTCATGGTAAATTTGGCTAGTAAACGAAGACCAATGTAGAAGGAACATCATCGTCCTTTTCCATTGGCCGAACTTCGAACCGTTCACACGCTGAATAATTCCGTGTCTAATTCTAATGGTACATTTTAATTTCTCCTTACATTAGAACATCCATGTCTAATAATTAACGTAACCTTGGTTCAAAACCATTAAATGCCCCCATAAATTTTTAATTGTTGTTATAAATGGCTTTTCCCGAACAGGGACTTGTTTACGAGCCAAACTTAATGTACCATTTCTAAAATTCTAAAATGTTTCTAAATATTCTAAATTTGCCCTAAATTTTATAAATTTCATAAGGAAATCAGGACACTGCAATAGTTTCTTTTTGCATGCCATGCGAGTACACTAACCTCCACCAAAACTAACAACAAACACTTGTTTGACATTTTTTTTCCTCTCTTTTGTAAACTTGAATGCCTATAACTAGAAAAATGGCAACCTCAATGGAAGAGCTTAGGGATTCCATGAATGAAGTCTTAAAAGCAATAGGGCAATTAAACCTAAGAATAGAATCCACCAATGAAAAGATAGATGCAAGTAATGCAAACTTGAGCCAAAGAATAGACTCATTAAATGAGGAATTGGGAAACAGGATAGAGCAATACAGGGAAGACACTAATGCTAGGATAGAGGCACAAATAAAGAAATGTGAAGTAACAAGAGGGAAGGTAGACCAGTTAGAGAAAAGGGTGGAGAAGTCAGAGGGAGAAAATAGAGAACTAATTGTTAGGGAGGTACAGCAGGCAGAGGGTAGACTTAACAGGGAGGCTGTTAGCTACATGAACTCGTTAAGGGATGCCAGGGAACACGAGTTTAATACCTACAAGATTAGCTTTGAAGTGAAAAGTAAAAAAGAGCTTGACGTGATTAAGCGCAGAGTAGCTGGTATTGAAGACCTTAATAAGGAAGGGAATGATCAAGTGAATGCTAGGTTTGGTGAGTTAGAAAAGGGAAATGCTAAAATTCTCAATAAGTTACAGAGCAGATTAGATAGAGTAGAGAACTTGTCTAAAATTGTAAAAGGGAAGAAAGATAATAGTTGGGAAATTGCCAAATTAGAGAAGGCTATCGAAGACCTAGAGAAAAAATATGAGAGCAACCAGGGGGAGGTTAGCCAGTTAAAGATAAAGAAGGAAAAACAGGTGGTTAAGCCTAAGTTTCAGTCCCAAAGCACCCCTTATGCTTCCTCGGACTCGGATATTGACTCCGGGGTAGAGCATAAGCCAAAGCCAAGAAAAAGGACTACTATCAGGTTTGGGGACCTAGAAAAACTAACCCAAATTCAGTGCTGCAAGACCTGAGTACCTAGCCTCTCAGTTCTTGGCAGACATTGAAGAGTCGTTTTGCTTGCTGGGTGTGCAGGAGGAGGATATTTTATCCTACCTGCCAAAGTTACTAACAGGGGTAGCCAAAAACTGGTACCTCCAAGTAAATGGGAATTTGGATACATATTCGGGGTTTAAGGCATTGTTTCTGTCCACGTATCAATCAGATACGTGGAAGTCAACGTACCTAGCTAAGGTAATGAATAGTAGGTACACAGACCATAGCAAGGGCTCCATGCTTTCTCATTTTTGGCAACAGGTCAACTTACTGAATAACATACAAACTGGCATGACGGACCAGCAAAAGACGGTCAGCATAGCCAACCAGCTCCCCAACAAGGTTAAGGAAGCTCTCTTAATCCACCCCTACATTAGCCTAGAGATGGCAGCCGAGATTGTAGCCAGGTTAGACATAGTGTCCCAATCCAGTCAAAGGGAGGACCAAAGGAGGTTCCAACCCCGGTACCCCCAAAATAGGCAAGAAAATTTTCAGGCTAGGCAGGTCAGGGTACAGAGACCTAGGTTCGAACCCAGTCCCCCACGAAGACCTGAAAATAACTTCCGTCGGGGTAACACTTGGGATAGCAACCCGCGGCAAAACAGTTCATACAGGGGCAGGTCAAACTCTTATGCCGATAATCGTAACGGGGGAGGAAATAGTTTCAACTACCGTAACGGGAGAGGAAACTCCCCGGTACATAGAAACAACAATCCAATCAGGCTAACCAGGGTCGGGGTCCCATGCACAAGTGCTGGCTGCGGATCGAACCCGAGCACCTGAACAAGGCTCCACCTTAAATCCAAACAGCCCTCCATTTAGAACTGGTAACCAGCCTACCAGGTCTTTAAATGCCTAGGCTCCCCTCTTACAGAAGGTAGGCAAGGGGGAAGCTCCATTGATACTGATGACAGGGAAACTCAAGTGAAGCAACTGGTGAATGATGACAATAAATATGAAATTTGTAGAGTTGATTTAAATTTTTATGAGGATTTTGAAGATAATGAGGAATATTATAATACAAAAAACCTTTCATTGCCAGTAAATATCAGGAACAAAGTAAAATGTAGTTCATTTGTTAATGTAAGTTTCAATAATAAAGAATATAAGGCACTTGTAGACTCGGGAGCAGAAGTTTCTGTAATGGCTGAGAGTGTTTGGAGAGAAATAACAAGTGAAATTTCAAGACCTACCTTGCTTAATACTGATAATATAATGCTGATAGATTACAGTGGGAAAAAGAGACAAAAATCACTAGGGAAATTCATTACAGATGTGAATATTGGAGGTAAAATAGTAACCGTACAATTTTTAATAATCGGAGAACTACCAGCAAGAATTTTGATTGGGTTAGATTTACTTTTTGCACTAGAGGCTAAGCTAGACCTGAAGGAAAGAGAGTTGTTACTAAACACTGAACAAGGGAGTAAAGTAGTACCATTGTTACCCCTACCACTTGCTGAAGGCACTCAGGATTTATATAATCCTAGTAACCAGGTACACAGGCAACCTAGGTATACATTACCAGTTGGTAATACTCATTGTAATACACCGGCCACATCCCAAGAACTTTTTCAAAAAGCACAAGATGCAGAAATTCTAAATCCTACAGAAAAGGATATACTTTTAGACACATTATTAGAATTTAATGATCTTTTTGATGATAAGCCTGGGTGTTGCAATAAGTATGTGCATAAAATAGAAGTAGATACCGCAGAACCTTTGGTAGTGAAGACTTATCCCATACCGTATAACTATAAATCTCAAGTCAGGGAACACTTACAGAAACTTTTAGAGTGGGATATAATAGAATTTAGTGAATCTTGATAAAAGATAAGGACGGTGAATTTCTAGCTGACCCAAGCGATATTCTAAATAGATGGAAGAACTACTTTAATGACCTTTTAAATGTCCATGTAGGAGATAAATCAGAAGTGAATGAAGTACACACAGCAGAACCTTTAGTTCCAGAACCTAACTTGACTGAAGTTAAAGATGCTATTAAAAGGCTAAAGAATAACAAAGCACCTGGCATTGATTTAATACCAGCTGAGTTAATTAAATATGGTGGAAATTCATTAATATGTCAAATTCATAAATTAATTAGTTTAATATGGAATAAAGAAGAAATCCCTCAACAGTGGAAAGAATCCATAATTGTTCCTGTGTTTAAAAAAGGTGATAAAATGAACTGCAATAATTACCGTGGAATTTCTCTACTCTCAACAACATATAAAATATTATCTAACATTCTTTTAACAAGACTAACCCATATGCTAATGAAATTATAGGTGATTATCAATGTGGATTTAAACGTAACAGATCAACTACAGATCAAATTCTTCACATCAGACAGACACTTGAAAAAAAATGGGAATATAATCAAAATGTCCATCAGCTATTCATTGATTTCAAAAAAGCATATGATCCGGTCAAAAGAGATAAATTATATAATATATTAGTAGAGTTTGGAATACCTAAGAAGCTTGTTAGTATGATAAAAATATGCACCAGTGAAACAGAAAGTAAAATTCGTGTGGGTAGTAATATGTCTGACAAATTTACAATTCATGATGGGTTAAAACAAGGAGATGCATTATCTCCATTGCTCTTTAATTTTGCCTTAGAATATGCTGTTAGGAAGGTAAAAGAAACTAAAGAAGGACTAAAATTAAATGGTGTGACCCAGTTGTTAGCATATGCAGATGATGTAGACTTACTAGGGGATGATATGAATACAATTAAAAATAATGCTAAAATATTTTTCAAAAGTGCTAAAGAGATAGGTTTGGAAGTTAACAAAGAGAAAACTAAATATATGCTTACAGGCCGAAACCAAGTGTTAGGTAATAATCAAAATCTAATTATTGATAACAACTCGTTTGAACCAGTTTCCAAATTCAAATACTTAGGAGTAATATTAACAAATGAAAATTATATTAAAGAGGAAATAAAAAGTAGACTTCATTCAGGAAATGCATGTTACTTCTCTCTTCATAAACTTTTGTCTTCTCGTTTAATATCTAAGAAACAAAAAGTTAAAATATACAAAACAGTAATTTTGCCTGTAGTATTATATGGATGTGAAACTTGGTCCCTTACATTGAAAGAGGAACATAAATTGAGAGTATTTGAAAATAAGATCCTTCGGAAAATCTTTGGACCTAAAAGGGATGAGGAGACAGGTGAGTGGAGAAGGTTACATAATTTAGAACTACATAATTTGTATTCATGTCCAGATATTATTAGAATAATTAAATCAAGAAGACTTAGGTGGGCAGGCCATGTGGCACGAATGGGAGAGGAAAGAGGAGTTTACAGGATTCTTGTTGGGAAACCTGATGGTAAGAGACCTGTAGGAAGGCCAAGACGAAGATGGAGGGACAACGTTGAGATGGACCTAAGGGAAATCGGTAGGGATGGAAAAGAGTATATAGAACTTGCTCAAGATAGGGACAGATGGAAGGCCTGTGTTGCTGCAGCCATGAACCTTCGTGTTTAAGAAGGCTAGAGAGTTAGTTAGTTAGTGAATCTTGTCACCTCAACCCCCTGGTGGTAATACCGAAATCTGATGGGTCGCTGCGCATTTGCACTGACATGCGTAATGTCAACTTGCACCAGAAATTAATTCAAACAAAGCTTATTAGGATAGATGAGGCTTTGCAAGGTTTTCAAGGCAAGAAATACATAACCACCATAGACATGTTTTCAGGTTTTTACCAGATTTTGATTACGGAAGAGTCTAAACCACTTACAGCATTCAGTTTCGATGGTAAACTATACCAGTACAAAAGGTTAGTTTTTGGTTCTTCGAACGGAGTGCAAGCTTTTACTGAAGCTATGAATAGAACACTGGGGGATACACTTTCAGATAAGGTTATGATTAGTGTATTAGGACAGAGACTTTTGAAGAACACATAGAGCTTTTAAAAGAAGTATTTTCGAAGATTAGGGCTGCTAACATGACCATCAAACTGAAGAAAAGTTTATTTTGCAAAGAGAAAATAAACTATTTAGGCCATACAATTGATCAGAAAGGGATTCACATAAATCAGGATAGGATACAGTCAATAGTTGAACTTCCTAGACCTAGAACTAGGAAACAACTACAGAAAATTTTAGGTGCTTTTGGTTGGTTGAGAAAATTCATTCCCAGTTATTCAGAAATCTGTAAACCACTAACAGACTTGCTTAAGAAAGACAAAAAGTGGGAGTGGGGTAGGAAAGAAGAAAATAGTTTCTTATCTATGAAGGATGCCATAGCCAGGGATGCTACATTACATCACCCTGACATGCAAAAGGAATTTTTCATACAGACAGATGCGAGTGGAATTGGCATAGGGGGATATCTATTTCAAATTGATAACGGGGAGCCTCGTGTCATATATTATGTAAGTAGAACATTGAGACCATATGAGGAAAAGTACACTATTACTGAACTAGAGTGTTTGAGTATAAGCTTTTGCATTTCCAAATTTAGACAATATGTAGCTGGTACTAAATTTACAGTCATTTGTGACCACCATGCTTTGCAGTGGCTAAACAGCTCAAAAAACTGGAATGCTAGGCTAACCAGGTGGTCTTTACAGTTGCAAGCCTACCAGTTTCAAATACATTACTGCAAGGGCAAAGAAAATGGTCTGGCAGACCTGTTAAGCAGGACTTTTGAAAGTAAAGAAACTGAAAACTTACATATAAATGCCACAAGTGAACCGTTCCGTAACGAGATACTGGACTTTTCCGTTGACTTCGTAGCTGCGGAGCAACGGAAAGACCCCATACTTCTTCCTATCATACAGTTTTTGGATGGTACACACACAGAAAATTCAACCAGGTCTAGAAATTGGTTTAAATTTTACAAAATTTTGCCAAATAACTTGCTAGTTACTAGGGATTATCATTTTTTGAATGAATGGAAGCTCTGCATACCAGAATCATTTGTACCAGTAGTTCTTAGAGCTTACCATGACAATTTAGGACATTTTGGGGTAGATAAAATGATGAGAAGGATTTTAAAACTGTATAATTGGAGAAATATGAGGAAAGATGTCAAATCTTATGTTGCAGACTGCATTACATGTCAAAGTACTAAAGATAACACACATCCACCTAGACAAACGCCATTAATGCACAGTATGGAAGGTAGAGATATTGTTTTGTTCATAGATATTCAGGGCCCATTACCAAGGGGTAAGAGAGGTGAAAGATTCTTACTAACTATTCAAAATGCAAAAACTAGGTTTCTAACCGCATACACATTACGTAACAGTACTACCGACAGCATACTACGGAAGTTAATAGATGTCTATATTTTACATTTCGGGATCCCAAATTTAATAGTAAGTGACAACGGAGTCCAGTTCAAGGCAAATAAATATGTACAGTCATTAGCCTCTCTAGGCATAAAGGTTGCTTACACCCCGGTATACAAACCGAGCAGTAACCTAGTGGAGAGGATAAAGTAAAA
This sequence comes from Lepisma saccharinum, assembly GCF_977018435.1. Classification (NCBI taxonomy): domain Eukaryota; kingdom Metazoa; phylum Arthropoda; class Insecta; order Zygentoma; family Lepismatidae; genus Lepisma; species Lepisma saccharinum. The sequence continues at coordinate 48,954,134 of NC_139256.1, forward strand.
AAAAGTAAAGTGTTCCCCTGTTTATAGCACCACGCCATGAAGGCGTATAGGGGGTGTGGGGGTAACGCCCCACACTTTCTTGATCCGGTCGTGAGTGGGGGTGATGTGATCAGCATCACGCCCCTGACCGCCTTTACCCCCTAGGGTTTCCCCCAGGTACCCATGTTATTCGACGCTGGGTAGGCGCCGGAGCCGCTTCCACCGTTAGAAAAGTTCCCGGATTTGAACCGGCCGGGGATCGAACCCGGGACCTTTAGCATGGTAGTCAGACGCGTTACCGACTGAGCCAATCAGGAACAATCAGGCACAGTGGAGAGGATACACAAAGATTTGAACCGGCTTATGCGAGTGGTATGTGAAGGCACGCATAATGCTTGGCCTGAGCATGTCACCAAAGTTGTTAACTTGTTGAATGGAAGTGTCAACCATTCCACTGGTTTTGCACCCATAGAGCTTCAGCTAAATTATCCCATCGACAATGCAGTAAAAACACACTTTGACTTGCCAGCTGGTGAAGAAATGAACTGAGAACATAAGCTGTACATGGCTAGTATTAATACAGCAGTTGAAATAGACAGTTCGATAGATACACTTCGATTTAGCAGTTCGACATTCACATTTTAGAGACACAGTTTTGGAACAATCAGGCACAGTTAAAACTTTCAGCACCTTTGTAGATCAGAGAGAAACTGTTTTATCTTCTCTGGACCATGTTTAGATTTCTAGCTTTGTGATTTCAAACTTCTTTAACTTAACTGGTTAGGCATGGTGCTAGAAACATAGCGTTTATGTAAAACATCGACCATCAGTGGTCTGCGCTGCTAACTTGTTCTGACCCAGTGCGTCATGGGTCCGCGAGTGTTTTGTCTTGTGTAGGTGAGCGACCAGAGGTTGTAAGTATTTCAACAGAAATGTATTAAATTATGTCATAACGTGTTTCAGTGTTTTGATTTCTGAGTTTTGATCTCTGATTTTTGATTTCTGATTTCCGATTCCTGATTCTTAAATTCATGATAAATTCATGGTAAATTTGGCTAGTAAACGAAGACCAATGTAGAAGGAACATCATCGTCCTTTTCCATTGGCCGAACTTCGGACCGTTCACACGCTGAATAATTCCGTGTCTAATTCTAATGGTACATTTTAATTTCTCCTTACATTAGAACATCCATGCCTAATAATTAACGTAACCTTGGTTCGAAACCCCTAAATGCCCCCATAATTTTTTAATTATTGTTATATACATAGATGAATACATGAATGCACATGTAAATGCATACATGAATTTATGGAAGAAATCATGTATGGATGCATGAATAGCAACGTATATTGATGCATTGATGAATCCATGGATTGATGAATGAATGAGTACTTTTAAGGGTGGATGCATATGGATTGATGTATAAATGTTTGGATGCATGTGTGCCAGGAGAGATGCATAGATAGATGGAGTGATGAATGGGTGTGTACTAGCATTGATGCAACAAATACATGCATAGATTGATGGATTTTTGAATGCATGGTTAGAAGGATGAATGCATGAATATATTTGGTGGATGCATGAGCAAATAATAATTGGTTTAATGGTTGGTATATGGTTGAATCGATGGATGGCTACATGAATGCATGCCTGGATGGGTGGAAGAATACCTGGACAGATTGTCATATAGATTGATGGGTTGATGGATGAATTCATGGATGCATGAAAGGTGGACAGAGGAATTCTTTGATACATTGATGGATGTATGGATGAATGGACGTGTGAATGCTTAGAATAGATTTGATGATTGCATGGGTGAATGGATGGGTTGATGCAGGTATTGGCAGATGATTAAATGGATGGATGGATGGATGAATGCATACATTCATGGATTGATAGATGTTATGTATAGATGGATAAATGCATACATTTATGTAAGGATGAATGCATGGATGAGTGGATGCAATGGTAAATAAATGAATGCATGGATATTTGCCCATGTGGATGAATTGATGATTGCATATAAAGAATGGTTGAATGGATGGATAGGCAAAGATAAATAAAAGCAATGGCACAACTATTACCTAGTCATTCATTCTCTGCACATTAGGAAATATTTTTACTCCAACCATTAAACGTAGTGCTCATAGCAGGGTAAAGTTCACTTAATAAGTAAAATACACCTATATAGGGTGTCGAAAACAACTTCAACAATACTTGGGTACTGGTAGATATCAGAAAAACAAGTTACTATTCCTTATAAACATTACCTCGAAAGTTTAGTTTCTGTGCTATAAGCGCTTGAAATCTATCCTGTATGTATGCAACCCATTACAGCAAATGACCGCTCTGACATAACTTCAAGGGCATGTGTCAGGGTTGGTTGCCATTAGCGTAACTTGACAGTCTTACCTGAACAAAATACAAAAGAATAATGATACTTTAGATGCTGTAAAAAGTATTTGCAGTACTTACGAACTAACCAAGGCAAAGGATTTCCAATAAATTAGGACTGAAATTCAAGGGTGTTCATTCTAAAAAGTGTCCACTGTCTTTTGACTGTCATGTGATGTCAATAATCGCCAGAGAGATGTGTGACAGATGTTGACGAAAATGAGGAACGAACAAATGTTAACAAAATGTGCTCACCACCTCATATCTAACATGCAAACTGCAACAATTTATTTGGAAATTATACCTTGGTATATGGCGTAATTTCTAATAATCAAGTTTGTCACATAATATGGGCGCAAGCCCCTTACTGAAAACAAAATAATGTACTGGGCTCTTGCAAGAAAAAGTACTTACAGTACTTACGAACTAACCAAGGCAAATTATTTCCAATAAACCCAAGTAACCAAAAGTGGTTGGTTAAATGTTAGGCCAACCGTACTGAAATTAGTTGGCCAACTGTTGGCTAAATGCAAAAACATACAGTTGGCCAACGGTAATTGTGGCTGTGGTTCCAATGTTGGGCCAATGTGTGGGCCAACTTATGGTTTTACTACATTGGCAGAACGTATGGTATTACTATGTTGGCCCAACATACTGAAAACTATAGAATGGATAGGTTTGTTTTCTAATATATACATAATTTATTGTGAAGCCAAATGTAAACAATAGTTCAAGTTATTTATGAAAAAAATACACAGCACTTTCTCAGTCACGTGGTATCATTGTTTTCAAGGCACCATACCTTCAATTGGTAGCACAAAAACCTTCTAGAGTTTACTTAGTTTTCCACCTTTCATGCAATTTGGTCTGCACATAACATTGCTTAACCAACTTCACAATAATACCTGTAAGAATGTTATTTTCTTACTACAGCAAAAGAGACAAACAGTAAGCAATTCCCAACACATCTTCCATCCATGGCAGCTGACAAAGGACTGATGAGTGACTGCAAGTTAAAAATAGCTTCTACTTTCATTAAAAAATATATTGTATTTTCAGTATGTGCTCTGACTGCAATATTCGAAAAGAAACACTGTTACATGTAACTTATTTTACACTCTAGAATTTTTAGCATTCTTCTGAAAGTTGTCTTAGCATTCAAAAGTTGTTTATAAAACTGATTTTTACTCACGTCTCCTTGGTTGGGCAAACGTTGGCAACCACCATTGGCCCAACGTAAGACCAATGTCAATTTGCCAACCAACGTAAAACCAACCTTTCCCACATAAAAACTGACATTGGCCCAACGGTGTTGCTTACTTGGGAATGAGACCTGAAATTCAAGGGTGTTCATTCCGAAAAGTGTCCACTGTGTTTTGACTGTCATGTGATGTCAATAATCGCCAGACAAACGTGTAACAGATGTTGACGAAATTGAGGAATGAACAAATGTTAACAAAATGTGCTCCGCACCTCGTTTCTAACATGTAAACTGCAACGATTCATTTGGAAATTATACCTTGGCATATGGCGTAATTTCTAATAATCCAGTCCATCACTTAATATGGGTGCAAGCCTTTTACTAAAAACAAAATAATGTACAGAGCTCTTGCAATAAAATAAAAAATCTTCAGTGTCTGGTGCCTCTCTGTGCAAGTTTATTCAACACTTCACGATATCGAATGACTTTGGATTATAAAGAGAGATTCTCGAAATTCATACCGTATTTACATGTGCGAAATAGTTTCCATATGTTGTGATTAATCAAATGAAAACTGAGAACATGTCATAAATTGTCCATGTTTTCATTATACATTGTAGTGAAAGGCTGGCATTTTCAGAAGGCATCCAAATCAAGCTTTTCTCATGTGGAACAGTTTCTAAGGTATTTTTTTCTCTTTTTACGTATCCTTCCTGCCTTTTCAGGCAAATCGCAACCATAACGATGAATGATGCAGTGAAATCTTTGTCCAGGCAGGAACTCGAATCCGAAACCTTTGGTAGCGAGATCGTGCTCCGATCATCTAAACATAATTAGTCACTGAGGCAGCTTGAGAATATTCCTATGCGCGATTTTGTTTTGTCTTGATTTCTTGATTCTCTGCTAGGACATCTATGTTCCTTGTATATTAACCGAGATGCCTAACCAAATGGTGGATATCATAACCATTGCCATTATGGAAGAATATAGGGACAAATTTTTATCTCTGTATTCTGAGATTGCATTTGTTGCATAAGGACCCCAAATTTTTTCCTGTGAAATAGTCATGGTGATGAATTTCCTTATTTTCATCTGAAAAATATAAATTGCACTGTGGGCAGTTCTCAGTAACATCATATAATTGCTCTTTGGCAGCATATAATGGTGCTCTTGATTTAGACACAGATGATAATAATACACTACCAATTTTCATCACCTTTTCTTTAATTTTTTGGAAACAATGTTTGATGGCATTGGGTCCTTGGTATATACAAGACTCATTGGGTTTTGATGAATTACGCCACACAACTATGTATCCATAAGTACAGACCTCGTGGAACTGATAAGGTGTGGTCAAAGAGATTTCAGGATGAGAATTGTTGAGTGGTTTGAGAAATGCCTCAAAATCTGCTATTATTATAGCTGGATGTTCCAACAGCGCCTTGTGTTATTTGAACTTCTCGACCTCTCCTGTTTTAGGCATAACCATACAGTACTGTGCAAATTAATGCGGACAAAGATAAAAAATATATATTTTTTCCATTTTTTACTCTTTCTTGGAGATGTACATAACGTACACTTACACTAATATGAAATATGTCCTCCTTTTGCTGCTATTAGCTGCTTGATGCGGTTTGGCATTGATTGAACCAAATTTGAACACATAACTTTGATATCACTGTCATGAAACCACACATGAATCACATTGGTAATGACCTTTTGCTTCGTTGAACAGTCCATTTTTGCAACACGTTTCTTCACAATACCCCATAAGTTTTCTATAGGGTTCATATCCGGTGAATTCCCTGCCCAATCTAGAATCGTTAAATTGTTGTCAGAAACAAATTTACGTACAGACTTTGATGTGACAAGGAGCAAGGTCATGCTGAAAAATTTCTTGTCCGTCGTTAGTGGGATTTTGAATGAGTGGGACAATTCTGCGCCTCAATATGTCAATGTATTTTGCCGAATTCATCATTCCATCCACTGGTACAAGCCCTCCAGGTCCACTGCAAGTAAAGAATCCTCAAAACATTTGCTTGGGTGGGTGTTTGACTGTCTGAATGCAATGTTCAGGTAGTAAAGGTTCACCTGGACTTCGTCGCACAACAGATGCTTTGTAGCCATGCACTTCAAAGTGAGACTCATCTGAGAATATTACCTTCCTCCAATCAGCGACTGTCCATTTCTGGTATTTCTTAGCCCATTTTAGGCGTTTCGTCTTCATTTTAGCTGTGAACAATTGCTTTTTAACCGGTTTCCTGGATTTTCTTCCAACTTCAAGTAAGCGACGTCGAACAGTTGATGCATCAATACTGATCCCAGCAGAAAGCAAATCAAGTTGCAGGTCCACACTTGTTTTGTATGGGTGAATTTTACTGTTTCTTAGCAGTAACGTGTCACTTCTAGGTGTTGTTTTGCGTTTTCTACCACACTTTCTTTTTCGCTTTGGAGAAAATATACCAGTTGACCTGTAGTTTCTGATAATTTTTGACACCGCTGATTTCCCAACACCAGCCTCTTCAGTGATTTGCCGCACAGTCATGGATGTGTTCTCACTGTGTAATAATTCTAGAACGTTTTCTGGGTGTTATATCCATAATGAAAACTCGTAGGAACACGGAGCCCAACTAAAGCGTGTTTACTACAGCCAAGCTCTCACAGAAGTCTGTTGGTTAATAATATTGGCATTGCACAACGACAACAATGAAACACCAACAACAATGCTTCAAACCTTGCAATTGTTGTAAACATTCTCAAGTACGCATCAAAAAGTTAGCTGATACTACTAGTATAAATCTGTTACGTATTTATTCGATTATCTCACATAAAGAGTGTACAAACTAAAAAAAATGTATATTTTTATCTTTGTCCGCATTAATTTGCACAGTACTGTATGCACAAGCTTGTTTTCACCACAGTATCGTTTCTGCTCTTCAAGTTTCTGGATAGCAATTTCTTGATTATTGAAATTGACATAGTTCTGTTGAACACAATTATCAAATGTAGTCAAACACCTATAACAAATCTTGATATCCCTGGGATATTTAGCTACTTGCCTTCTAACCAGATGAGAGAGATTACGAATAAGACAGTAATGGAAAATATTGACATTTGAAATAAGTAACAAATTGATGACAGTTGCGTTATCGCAGTCATCATTGGCGCTTATTCTGAGAGGATGTACAAAATTATTTTTTGTATAAGCATATACAGTGCTTGCCAAGGATTCCCGTATCCTTTTTTCAAATTTTATAATATCAGATATAGCAACAGGATACTCGATATCCAACACAGAATACTCAAACTCTGCCTTGTACTGCATATAATGATGAACTTGCTCTGGATTGTTTTTCCAATTAACTGGGTGAAGTTTTGCCAAGACCCACCACAGAAAGCACATAGGTAGAAGCAGAGAGGGGTGAGAATTAGCTTATTTGCAGTTCCAGTTTGGGTGTGAGTCCACACAATTTCCAACCAGATCCTTTAGCCTCGAATTCCTCGTGTTTTGTGAGCAGTGTGTCCATAAGCTGGGCATAGATTTGTTCCATTTTATCAATATCACTCAAATATAGAGTTTGAGTCTTGGAACAATGGTGAAATATATCATGTGTTTTATCGGGTTTCTCATATTCAGAGGATAGGAGAGTATTGAACTTAGTAGATTTATATTTATGCTCTTTAAGAACATTTGAGGATTTTATGTTCTTTAAGAAATTGTTGATGTCACAGGGTGCTTCAATTCGAAGGAGTAATCATTGAGTCGACCACTGAAAGCCATGGTGTGGTCGAAGATCTACTTTATTTTGGTTCAGGGCTGTTGGTTGGAGTTATATCTACTCTTCTTTTTCTAGGATTGGTTTGGCTGGTTGATGGTTGAGATTCGCAACTCTTCTTATGTCTGTTCAGATAGGGTATGGTAATAGAATTCCCACAATAGGGACAGGGTTGGTTTGGAAATAGAGGATTTTTCGTTTGTCCGCTGCATATTGCTTGGTGTTTTGAGAAATTTGTTTAGGATACGAATTTACTACATTTGGGGCATTTAGTTTGAAGAGAGGGGTTTACCATTATTTTTATTTTCTGGGTACACCACAACTCTAGAGGGTGTTGATATTTCAGTCTCGCTTGGAGATAATATATTTAGCACAAACACTTCTAAAAATTGAATAGAAACTAATGTATGCCCAAGAATATAAAGAAAAGCAAAATATTTTTGGTATTGGTTATTATATATAGATTTTGCTGGAGATACAAGTCTATGCCTAAGTTTATCAAAAATAGCAAAATATTTTGGGTATCGGTATATACAGAGATACCATACAGACCAATGTTGGCATTTCTGAGCCTTAGAGCCTCTACAGTGACTATGTTTAACCAGGATGGTTTAAGATAGATCTCCAAACCACCTGAATAGTGGGGTGTTGCAAAAAATTAAAACTAGGAACTCCCCTAATTAACTAGACAACACTGGCATAATACTATGAGGAGAAACTCACTTAAGCCAATAATTGTTTAGCCTAGGTGGCGTTTTAAACGTACCTGTGTATGTGAATATTTACACCACAATGCATATTTGTATTCTTAAACAAGAACCACAGCAGTCAAACTTAAAGGAGAAACTCTGTATGGTAAGAGGCTCGTTACTGCTCAGGCGAAACAAACTGTCCAGCCTAGGTGAAGATTCAAACGTACCCATGTACATGAACCACCATATAAAGGTGCATGCAGTCTTCCATCATGTTTATATTATACTATATAAGCTTAGCTAGTAGCACAAAAGTTTCCCAGCACCGGACTGTCTGCCTTGAGCAGCCTGTTAAATCGCACAAGGTTACCCAGTCAATGTCCCCCGGGGTATTACACAAACAGTAACCTCAAGCAACCACTCAATATAGTTGGATTGTCATGCAGTCAACAGGTCATGTAAATTCCCCCATCCCTCCCTTATATTGGTTCACAGTCTAAGCTCTCTTAGATAGAGATTGTTGTTTTCGTAATAATATTTTGGCTCTCTTGTAAAAATATATGGAGCAGTAGCAATACAGATAGATGCCCGTTTAGTAGGTTGGTTGATTTGGTGTTTTATATCCATTTTATGCACAATAAGGCTAATCAGGATTGGACCTATAGTTTAAAATGGGACCTGAACCACTATGTGCCTCCACTGGGTATCAAACCCAGGATCCCTTTGATTGCAAGGCAACAAGGCTATCATTGCACCATCAGAATAGCCAGGTTCTCGTTTAGGCTAGATAAACTATGTATGAAAAACTCAATATGCTGACCAAGGTAGAAATTTATTTTATTATAAAATATAAACTAAAAATAACATTTCAACCTTCTACTTCAGACTCTGTACCATGTATAAATGAAACAAGGTACATAACAGGACGATATATTGTGACGAGACTGGGTAAACGAGACCTTCCCGTCCAGCAACGCACGGATACGCAGCATCGAAATTGCTCGTGAGATTAAACCCCTTTAAGTTCCCAGATAAAAAAAAATCAACGTCCAAAATACCACATGTGTGGATCAACCGGTTGGAATGAACAATTCTTCGAATTAAATTATCTTACCCTAGCCTTTACCTTTTACTTACATTCCCACAGGCTTTTAGAAAGAAAAAAAAATGTGGCCGCGGTGGCTCAGTCGGTAACGCGTCTGACTACCATGCTAAAGGTCCCGGATTCGATCCCCGGCCGGTTCAAATCCGGGAAATTTTCTAACATTGGAAGCGGCCCCGGCGTCCACCCAGTGTCGAAAAACATGGGTACCCGGGGGAAACCCTGGGGGGTAAAGGCGGTCAGGGGCATGGTGCTGATCACATCACCTCCACTCACGACCGGATCAAGAAAGTGTGGGGCGTTACCCCCACACCCCCTATACGCCTTCATGGTGTGGTGCTAAGCACAGGGGAACACTTTACCTTTTTTTTTTACCTTTTTTTTAGAAAGAAAAAGAAGACAATTAATCTACACTGATGTATGAAATTTGTAAACTAAAAAAAAATTCAGCAGTTCCGCTAACCACAAAAAGAATAAAAAAAGGGGGGGATATGCTAGCTTTTCGAACACCCAACCCAGAACAGTAGAATTCAACATAAAACCCTTGCTGAAATGGAAGTTCAGTTTATCGACTTATGAGACCAGAGCAAGATGAACCTTTCCATCCTGAAAGAAACATTCTTATTAACACGATACCATTTAAATTACATCAAACATGCCTGGATACATAATATTGATTTGGAGTCAGAAATACTGCTTTGACTACAACTATTTATTTACAATAGCAGGTAAACAAACTTGTATTAGACAATAAGTATTTTTCAAACATGTCAATTGCCAAGTACAAATTATTACTTTTCCTACCGAAATATTATATCGGTTTCAAATACTGGCATTGTATTATCCAAACAAAACCAAAACTGAATCATTCATCAAAGTTTGTCATAAAGACATTCGTTTGAGACCTTTAACATTCTTTAACGACTAAAAATAAAATTCCTCAACGTTCTTATTTACTTTTATCCAATATGGCTGTCACGGATGCCAAGTTTTCCGCCAAATCTTAAAACAAAGAAAGCACCCGAATCATGGCCATTTGTGACACACGGATGCTAGCATTATTATAATTGAGAAAGAATTTGGGCGTAGAACACAATTATTCCCATTCTTGTAACTGTGATGCAAGGAATGACATCAAAACAGTACTTACGGACCAGATGACATCGGGGAAATTTCCGTTATGTTTAATTTAAAATATCCATCTTTTGACAAAATGGAGAATCCATACTCATCGAGATTTTTGACGAACAGTCCTTCCTGAACAATTTAAGACATATGGATTCACTTAACACTTCCCTTTATCTTCGATTTCCATTGATGCTTCGTCCAATTCCTTTTACATCCACCAAGATTCTTTTCTCTCTCCCGGACCGAGTCCTGAACAGTTTTTTTTATTCCGATTCCTGTTCTTTCCAATCAGTACACAGTTCGGTTAAGCGGTCGTTCGGTTGACCGACGTTCGGATAATCGACGCTCTACTGTATATACACAAAATTTACTCCCCTCCAGACACAGCAGGTGGCCTTCCCTTGTCAACTGTACTTTCACCTGACAGACGATTTAGCTAAACGTTTCCAGGCACCTGGTAGGTGGAAAACTCTTTATCTCACGCTCTTTTTCCTTTCTTCCTTCTTCTCTCCTCTTTCTCTGATGAGGAAAATTAACAACTTTAAGGACGTGAAGAGGAAAGACATACCCAAAGAGGAACAAGAGAAGTTTCTGAGAAAATGTTTGAAGAGAGGCACAGCACCTAAAGATTAAAAATAAGTAAGAAAGGAGTGGTTTGCAACACCAGGAGATGGAAGATATTGGTTCAAAAAATGGAAAAAGAACTGATATGGAATTAAATAAGGGCAAGAAGAAAGGAGATAAAAATAATAAAGGAGGATCAAACAAAAATTGAAAAATCTATTGAATATACATTTTACGAAATGAAAAACTGGCAGAAGAAGTTTAGAGAGGAAATAAAAATAAAGTTGAAGAAGAAAGGAGAGGGACTAGGATGGAAGAAGATAGGAGAGAAAAGGAAGACGAGAAGGATATCAGAAGAAGAGTTGTGGTAATTGGGAATGTAGATCTATCAAAGAAAGAGGAAGCTTTTTTAAAACTAGGAAGAAGTTTCAAAGTTAAAGAAAGAAATGTAGACTATGAAGAAGTTATATATGATATTGAAGAAGCAGTGCTCCATATAAAAGAAGAACCAGGAAGAGACAAGATTAGAAGGAGAACAGCAGCCATACTTAAGAAAGAAATGGAACTCCAGGGAAAAGTAGATAATTTGAGTCAAAAATAAAGGGAAGGCATGAAGAATATCAAGACAAGAAGTGATGTGGTGGTAGAGTAGGCAGATAAAGGAGGAGCAATTATGGTGATAGACAGAGAAAATGGTACAAGATGAAGTATGAAGACCTAAAATAGAATGGATGAGAGGAGATTTGTTTAACAGAAGAAGAACAAACTATAAGAGAAAGGGTCATGTAAGACTGTAGGAGGAGAGGATTCAAGAAATGTATAATGGAGACAGGAAGACTGCCAAGATTGAAAGGCTTTCCAAAGATACACAAAGAGGAGATAAAGCTGAGACTAGTAATGGACTGCAGAAACAATATTTTGGAACCCTTGGAAAATAAATTAAAGAAAGTTATTGAAGTATTAGTAACACAGCAAGAAAACATAGCAGTGAGGAACAGTGAACAAGTGTTGGACCTCAGAAAAGGACTTAAGTTGAATGAGATGAAGACGACAATGTTTAGCTTAGACGTGAAAAGTACATTCCCCAGCATCAAGAGGGGACACATTTTGGAAATTGTTAAAAAGAGAATGGGACAAGAAATTATAGGAGAATGGGACAGTGAAAGGGTTGTGAAAGCATTGGAAACCATTTGGAATAATGGTTACAGTAAAATGAGGGATAAAATAAGTAAAATAATGTTAATGAGTGAAGGACTGAATATAGGTTCTAGCCTAAGCCCAGCAATGGCTTAAATGGTTATGAATTCATGGGAAAAGAAAGTGGAAGATAACGGAGATGATAAAAAAATTCTGTTCTTCAGATATGTGGACGATTGTTTTGGCATATGGAAGGGAACGAAGAGGCAGCTCGACATATTTGGCAAAGAAATACAAGATGAAGAAAGAGGGATATTGTTGGAACTCAAAAAAGAAGACAAGAAAAGCTACCTGGATATATTGATGAAATGGAAGAGAGGACAAGAAATTGAAACCGCTTGGCATCAGATGAAGTGTGCAGCAGGGGTATTCTGACACAAAAGGAATGATGTAAGTGAGGTGACAAAAATAAATTTTATAAAGAATATGGAGGACAGAATGAAGAAAATATGCATGAAAGAATGTGAAGAAGAAGGCAAAATATATAGCCTATGGAAACAGCTGGAAGAGAATGGCCATGAGAAGGAGAATAGACTGGACATAAACAGAAGGAAGAAAGGTGGTAGGGGAGAATTGCAAGAGAAAGGAAAAGAGGAAAAGAAAGAAAGAGAGAGGTGGTTTGGAGTAAGGAGTATGGGGAAGACCACAGAAAAGATATGCAAAGTGCTTAGGAAAGCAGGCATTAAAACTTACAGGAAGGGAGGGAGAAGCATCTTAAGAATAGTGAAGAATGCAAACAAGAAAAAGGAAAACAGAGAAGAGGAAGGGATTATCTATGAAGTGAAATGTAAAGAATATCAGAGTGTGTACATAGGAGAAATGAAAAAGAGGCTGAAAGACAGGTTGAAACAACATAGGGATGATGTACGACTTAAGTGAGATAGAAATGTGATATTTAAACACACGAGAGCAACAGGACTTGACATAGAGTGGAATGAAGCTAAGCAAATAGGAAGGGAGAAGAGAATACTAGTAAGAAAATGGAAGGAGGCCAAGGAAATAGAGAAGAAAGGTAAAGAAGACACAATGAACTGGAATGGGGGACTGAAGATAAACAAAGAATGGAAGGAGGTGTTAGAAAGAGTGGAAGGACAAGGAAGAAAGAGGAGAGAAGAAGGATGAAGCATGAAGGAAGAAAGAAAATGGAAAAAGAGCGTGAGATAAAAGAGTTCTCCACCTTCCAGATGCAAGGAAACGTTTAGCTAAATCGCTGTCAGGTGAAAGTACAGTTGACAAGGGAAGGCTACCTGCTGGAATGTTCCAGGAAAACAATTTTCTAATAATCTTGTGTCTGGAGGGGAGTAAATTTTGTGTATATATATCATCCTGTTATGTACCTTGTATCATTTGTACATGGTACAGAGTCTGAAGAAGAAATTGCTAGAAGGTTGAAACGTTATGTTTAGTTTGTTTTATAATAAAATAAATTTCTGCCTTGGTCAGCATATTGAATTTTTCATATCATGCAAACAAGGCTTAATGGTGTTATAAATAAACTGTGTAGCATAATAACTCAGTACAAAGTGATACAAACTCGGCATTTCAACAGAATTTATACTTTAATCTGACTGCTTCTTATTGATACAACTCTATTATTTTGTGGACGCACTATGCACGGTAAGACCAGGAGGGACATACTCAAGTATGCATATGGCGAAACTCTGCCTTGATGTGCTTCACAACAGGCTGCTGGACTCTGTTCTGTCTATTATCAGGAGCCTTGTATTTTCACGGGATTAAGATAGACTGGTGTATCCCACAGTAAAGATTTTCATACAGGACCAGCATAATAGCATCTATATAAGTTATCTCTCCACTATACATAACAGAGTAGGCATTATTGGTGACACACAGGAGCTTCTGTCTGTTGTGGATGCCAAAACTGTTCGTGGATTTCATACAACCAGCAATTCATTAGTAAAAGTTATTTTTAAATTTTATCGGTGTATTTTTGGGTTGGCTGTATCAGGGAAGTTCTGCTAGCTGACGACTCTGTCAAACAAATATACCCCTCTACCAAAATTGTCTACAAGAGCACTACAATCTGTACAGCCTCATGCTCAAGTACAACACCATACACCCCATCATATACTTGAGCTGCCATCGTCACTTAATCACCTCAGTACTAGAGGTGAATTAGCTCGTAGTATGGTGAGCAATTTGTTACTCTTACAGATTAGCTAAATCTAGCAGAAGATGTTAAAATATAGCTTGATTTTAGGCAAAATAGACCATGGTATTAATAAACCTTGGACAAGGTCGGACAGTGAAACAATCAACCTCTACTACTCGTGTTCATGGCTTATTGTTTTAAAAAGATTTGGATTTATTGTTGACAAGAATTAATTGAAGTTACTGCTGAATAACTTAATAAATATATTGCAAAATCATGAAGCAATTTAAACTAAGAGATTTTTGTTGTTTTGATGTCATTATGTATGTATTAATTAAACACATACCTACAACTAACATGTTTTTCAACAGTATTAAACTATTTCTTTTTTAAAATATGGCTATTACTTTTTGTCATTAAAACTGTAAATATATATATTGGAGGAAGGTGGAAAGTAGGGGGCCCTCGCCCAGGTGAAAATTTTATCTCTAGCCACTCCTGCAAACAAGGTAGCAGATCTAACGACCACATGCAGAAAATCAGTTGTGATCTATGTAGCAGTTGTTTACTTCTAATGACCGACAGAAACAATCGAAATCAAGAGAATATTAAATATTAAAGAAAATAACAGATTACTCCACACTGTTCTCTTCATACTTCAAACTTTTCCTTTCCCTTCCACTGTATGCATATTATTACTGCAGTTGCTGCATGCTTTGTGGCTATCTTAATTCCAATAATTCAACAATGTTAAATATTACATCTCTGTTTTCACTATGTACAGTTTTTCCTTTCATTATGAAAGCAAACACTTTCCACTGAAACAGGAATGAGCTTTTGACAGTGGAACAATTTTGCAATGCACAAGCAAGCACAGCTGACTGATTCACGGTTCCTCTGCGTGGGTTGATAATTCGACTACAGCCCCACAAGGGCAGTTTATTTTGGCCAAGCTGCACTAAGCAAAGACAATGCAAGACTTTTTTTTCACTATCAGTTGCCCCCCACCCCCAACCGTGCTCCCTTCTTTCTTGGCCTGTCATGCTCGGAACAGTGTGGGCGAAGATATCATAGAAATTCCCTTTTCCAAAAAAAATCCCTCGATTTACAACAGTGTGTGGGTTGCTTCTACTCAACTACAAGAACTCGAATGGAACAGGATTTGCAACACTGCTGTATCATGAACACGATGCTAGCAGTGTCCGTCGAGACCATAATACCATGATCTAGAAGACCGAGTTCCTTCTCTTTTCTGGCGTGCTGCAAACAGTGGCAAATGAGCACAGGGCGACTTGTGTTTCGAGAAAATGTATCTCAGCAGCAGGCACTGGTAATGTGAAGCCAATGGGGCAATTGAGCTTCGGAACGTTTGATGTTTTGAAGGAGATAGTGTCCAGTGAACAAGTATAATAAAAAATTATTGCATTGCAGATTTGTTTGGGTGTGCACGTGCGAATGTGCGAAAGGCAGAAGCTGCTACTAGCTTGATGACGTTTTCATGCACCTGATGTTTTCCCCCGAAATCTAAAGTTATTAAAAATTGATCCCCCCATCCCTTTACACACACCATCGCATGTTGTACTCACACATGAGTAATTCTATTTATCCAATTGGATATTAATTGGAAAGAAATATAACTGTTCGACAACACAACAATCTGCTGGCACAACATCAATGTTACTTGAAAGTTAGTAATGATAATTTAAAATATTTATCATAAGTGAATCATTGAGCACAAAATTATTTCCAATAGTACACAATACATTAATTTCTGTGCATAAAGGACAGATGGTTTATTTCTAGAATGTGGTAATCAATGTGTAAGTTTCTCAAATGCAGTAAATGCCATTTTAGAAATAAAGTTTCAAACACAATCACATCTCCCTCCAGATGAAGATTTTAGTGTGAAACACGGAGTACGACATTCACATGTATTCACATACTCATGAGACTGAAAGATTTAATTAACACTGCATAGTAAATAAATTTAAAAATAATAGCCTGTGGTGCAACAGTTTGTGAGGGTCAAGACCTACATATGGACTGCTGGCCTCATTCCCACATGCTTCAGCAGAGGAGGGAGATCATCCAATCAGTTGTTGTACGTTTCCATGACCGGGTTATGCTACTCATTCGAAACTCCACAATTTCCTCACGATGGTAGGTGGTCACCAGTTCCATACATAGACAGAAATCTCAGGAGGAAAGTTGTTACGCTTCCCTCAGGAAAGTTGAACCTGCTTGTTCCCATAGCCAGAGCCCAAAGCTTACACCTTAGATCACACTGCACAATAAATGCATCATTAAAATTTACTCTTTAACCACCTAAAGACAGAAGCTAAGAAACATGAATTTCTAGCTTTAATTAGTAAATATTTCTTGTAGTGGAATGAAAGTCACAGAAAGATAGGAAGATGTGTAGAAGAAATATTTTACAAACATATAAGAGAGCTAGTTTAATAGAGATATTTCATTTCTAGAATAATATTTCACATGGGATTGCGGAATGGATTTGTTTCTCGTGTTTGGTTGGGGAGAGATTAAGATGGAGAATGATTGCCATTCCCCAGCCTTATAGCACCCCAAAACCTCAATTTCTCCATTACGTGATTATTATTTTTTTATTGTTTCTGGAATGAAAACTGATATCTCAAACAAACTTTCCACATTATCCCACCTAGTGGTTCCATGACCTTGCATGACCTTGTAGTTGGTGGTGGGGCTTGCGTGCTCTAATTATTTGTGAGTCTAAACCAGCGGTAGCATTGCTACTGGTAGGGTCACCCATGCTGGGAAGGCTGGCATGGAAGAGCCAGACTAAGATACAACATAACGGTTAACGGCTCCAAAGGCAGAAGAAGATGAATGATCATCTCAATGGTGGGGAGGCAGAAAACCAAGAGGCGTGACACCTCTTTAAAAAAAAACCTTGGTCCATCTGGCTCCGGATGGTAGCACCTTGTAAGGGCCCCTTGCCAGGGTTACAGCAAAGACCTCAAAGGCTTATGTGGTGGAGAAAGAGTCCTTTGGTATGGCTCAGAAGGTGAAAGAGGCAACCCTCCCTCTTGGGGGTAAATAAAAATGGAACCAATGCCTTTCAAGGTTAAGGGAGAAAACCCTGACAGAAAACAGCATGCTTGGATGCTTCAGGTGGGAGCCCCACCACCAAGCTCGGGTGCTGTAGGCCAATAACCTGTACATCTAAAATTGCTTTGTTAAAGAAACTAAAGTGAAATGCAACTGGACAGATACTTTGATGACAACCTTTGATGTTAAAAGGAAAACAAATATACGATGTTGGAATATTAGAACTGTGAAAGAAAGCTCAAAATTAAAACAAGTGGAAAGAGAAATGAAAAAATACAAACTAGATATTCTTGGGTTGAGTGAGGTGAGATGGATAGATTTTGGTGAAATAACAACTCAAGAAGGAAATACAATTTTGTATTCAGGACAAATAGGAGATAATGTAAAACACAGGAATGGTGTAGGGATACTCATAAACAGACTCTCAAGGAAGACCCTAATAGAATGGAAGCCTATCTCTGATAGAATTATTACAGTTAAGTTTAGAACCTGCTTTAGAAATATGACTATAATACATACAGTTTTATGCTCCCACAGAGACGACAGAAATTGAGAGGAAAGATGAATTTTAGCAACACTTAAATGACATAATAAAAAATGTGAAGAAGAGAGATGTTTTGATTCTCATGGGTGACATGAATGCCAAGGTAGGCTTGCAAAACAAAGGATTGGAACATATAATGGGGAAACATTGTTTGGGAGACATAAATGACAATGGAAAAAGATTGGTAAACCTATGAGCATATCACGAATTGGTTATTGGAGGAACAAAGTAACTTGGGTTTCACCAGATAGCATTACAGAAAACCAAATAGACCATAGAACAATAAACAGGATGTTTAGGATATTACTTATGGATGTAAAGAATAAAAAAGGAGCGGATGTAGCCAGTGATCACCATCTTGTCATAGCCAAATTTAAGATAATAATAATGTCAATATCCAAGAAGTTTGAAGGAAGAATAAATAAAATTAATGCTCAAATATTGACAGAGAAAGAAAAACAAAAATAATTTAAATTAGATATAAATAATAGATTCCAAACTTTCTCGGAAAGCATAAATCAGATATTTGAACAGAATTGGGAAAATGTATAGAGAATTTACTTAGAAACTGGAGAAAAGGTATATGTTATTAGAAATCAGTTGCAAAAAGACTGGATGTCTGAAGACACTTGGGAAATTAAAAAAATAGGAAACAAGCAAAACAAAAAATAAACCAAAGCAAAACAAGATTACAGAAAGCAGCAGTCCAAACAGAGTACTCAGAAACAGATATAAAGGTGAAGAAATGTGTGAGGAGAGATATGAGGAAATGGGTAGAGGACTTAGCACAAAGAGCAAAAGAGAGGTGACTTAAAACAGTTATATGACATAACTAAGAAATTATCCACAAAAAATGGTAATTTAATGCTAACCCAAGAACAACAAGTGGAAAGATGGAGAGAATATTTTTCAGACAGAATAGAGATGGGGAAACGGAAGAAGAAATTTGTAACGAAACAGAACAGAAGAAATTAGAAAAGATACAAAATTAAATTAGATCCCCCAACTAGAGCAGAAGTGAGACTATCAATAAAGCAAATTAAGAATGGCAAGGCTCCTGGAATGGATAACATTAATCAAGAACTAATTATTGAAAGCTAATGTGGAAACTTCCATTGACCTATTACAACCGATATTAGAGAAAATATGGAATGAAGATAAAGTTCCATTAGAATGGAGAGAAGGTTTAATAGTATAGCTGCCAAAAAGGGGAGATACAACTAACTGTAAAAACTGGAGGGGAATTTCTTTGCTAAGTATACCAAGTAAGTTATTATTGAGAATAATCTTAAATAGAGTGAATGCTGTTGTAGAATCAAGATTGAGGAGAGAAAAAGCTGGCTTCCGCAGGCAATGTAGTTTTGTCGATTTAATAAATACCCTAAGAATAATTCTCGAACAGAACAGTGAATGGCAAGCCACTTTATATATCACATTCATCAATTTTGAAAAGACTTTTGACTCACTAAATAGAAGAGTCATGCGGTAGACACTAACAGACTATGATATTCGAACGAATATATTAAACTTAATAAAAGATATATACGAAGGTTTCAGGTACAAAATCTTACATGAAGGACAGCTTACAGAATAAATAGATGTTATAATGGAGTGAGACAGTGCTGCATTCTATATCCGACAATATTTCTGCTAGTACTACATGCAGTTATAAAGAAAACGATGGGTTGTAGGAAAAGAGGAATACAATGGGGACTCAGAGATAGAAAATTTAGATTTTGCGAATTACATCTGCTTATTAGCACAAAGATTTAGCGTCATGAAGGAGAAACTAAAAAACTACAGGAGGAAGTGAAGATAGCAGGGCTCACTATTAATGTGAACAAGACTAAAGAAATGAGAGTCAATGCAAGAGGAAAATAAAATTTGAATGTTTGAGCTGGTTGAAAGTAGAGTCATTTACATAGTTAGGAAATATCATAACAAAGGAAGGAGGTTCAGATGAAGACACAAAATAAAATAAAGAAAGCCAATGGGGCATTTATACAACTGTATCCCATTTGGAAAGCCTTCAATATTTCTAGAAAGAAAAAAATAAGATTTTTCAATACAAATGTAAAATCAGTTTTACTGTATACTTGCAAAACATGGAAAACCACACAAGCTAACACATAAAGGTTACATACCTTTATTAATCACTGTCTCGGGTGTATCCTCAACATAAAATGACCAGAAATAATATCAAATTAAGAACTATGGAGATAAACTAATCAACAGCCAATTGCAACCCAAATAAAAATAAGAAAATGGAGTTGGTTAGCATGCACCTTACGAAAACCAACTAGAGCAATAGAGAAAGCAGCCTTAGACTGGAACTGCCAAGGAGCCCAAAAAATAGGACATCCAAAGAAAACATGGAAGAGAACAATAGAAAAAGCAGCAACCAAGGAAGGAAAAACATGGAGAGAGGTCAAGGAGTTGGCACGTCACAGAGCCAAATGGAGGCATTTCACTGAAGCCCTATGTTCCTGGTGGAGCAAAAGGAATTAAGTCAAGTAAGTCAATTAGTAAATATTTCTTGTAGAAGAATGAAAGTCACAGAAAGAGAGCTAGTTAATAGAGATGTTTCATTTGAAGAATAATATTTTACATGTGATTGCAGGATGGATTTATTTTCTGTTGTTTGGTTGTGGAGAGATTAAGATTGTAAATGATTGCCATTCTCCTGCCTTATTGAACCCCAAAACCTCAATTTCTCCATTAAGTGATTATTATTATTTATTGTTTCTGGAATGAAAACTGATATTTCAAACAAACTTTCCACATATACCCACAGCAGAAAATTTTGAGAATTTAAACACTTTTCATATTCAATCACTAGGAAATGTAGATTGTATTGATTTTCTGTATTTGCGATGTTGATAGGACAGTAGATATCTTCCAGAAGTTCATAAGGTATTGGTCTAAGTGTACACCTGACATTATAAGAGCTGGAAATTTATTGGAAAGGGCATATTTTCTTATCTCCAGAACTGCGAAAACCGTCACTTCAAAGAGAAAAATGTGTAGAATTTGAGATTTCCATTTCCAGGAAATTCTGAGCATTTTTCATCCCAAAAATACCCTTACTTTGGCAGAAAGTATTGAACTGAACATTTCTTTTCCCGAACATCGAGATATTCTTATTTTCCACTTCCCGACTGAAATATTTCCATGCAGCACAACTGTATTGCTGATTCCTGCTGCAATGTGGTTGTTGTGGGTGCTAATAATATCACAGAGGAATCTATTGTTGAAAAGTTCTTCAACACCTCGATGATGTTTGAAAATTATTGAAAATAAAGAGCCAGGCAGTTCTACACTCAGTTATAGATACCAGATTCTAGATTGGCTGAACATTTTCCGATACTCAGAAATTTACTATGAGAGATTTGTAAGACAGAAATGCATTTTCAAATATTAATTTGAAGAATGTTAAATATCAATTTTTTCCCACTCCATCTAATCCTGGGATTTGAGCACTGATCCATACATGAATGCAAGAAAAGTGTTAGTTGGAAGGAATATGGTTAAATAGTACACATAGTTTTTCATTTGATATGGTACGAAAAGGAAAAATATTATTTTACTTAAATGAAGCTACAGAGTGCAAGCTACACACATAGCACTAACCTCCAACTAATCATGTTCTGCCTGTATTTCACATTGGATGCTACTTCCTGCTTTCTTCATCACAGTCAGATTATCAATGTCTGACTTGTCTATATTTTTCACTGAAAGCTGTAGGACTGGTGATTTTGTTAATCTCATTTTTCTTCTCTGGTAAAGACACTTGTTGTTCTCTAGCATCTCCATAGCACCCTCACTATCTACAACAATTCAATAATCAAGTTTCTTTGTTTTCATTAAAGGTGGATGATTCATTAAAGCAACATTTTTATTTGGTTTTTATTTGTTGGAATTCTATCAGCTTGTTCACATTTGTAACTTGATGTACTAATTCGTCAATTAAAATTTTTATTTTTACATATATCAAATTTAACAATACAATATATAAATCACAGAAGCAGTTGTTTGCTTTTATTATAAAAATTACTTGTCATAGCCTTGAAGTGATTAACATTTGTGATGTACAACATCAATTGACAACATTTAAGATAAAATCACCTAAAATGTGAGAATGGAACCATTAACGGCATTTCTGTACTTTTGAAAAAAAATATGTTGCCTTAACACAACATTGGCCCTTAGGGTTGTATTTCTCAATCAACCTAAATATTTGGTTTGTTGGCTATTTTATGTCGGAAAAGTGTGAGAATATCAAAGATGAAAATAGATTGCCAGATTGATAATATATCTTATTTGGATAATGTACAATTGTATTATTCACTGTCTGTGTATTAATATACAGGGTGGGTGTTCCTAAGGTACTTTTACCATTAAAATCAAACATAACTCTGAAACCAGATGACATTGAACAGAGTGTTTTTTTAAAAGTATTCTACAGCTCAAAAAGTTTTCTTTGTTGTTGCCATAAGTGTTCTAGGCTCAATTTTTCTTAATGGAGGACTGATTACAGGAAAACGTACATCAATATACTAGAACAGTACCTACTCTCACAGACAGAGCACCCCTGCATAGGTCTAATGATATTTGGGATTGTCTGGATAAATGGGTAGATGGAGATGGGTAGCTGTCAGGGACCAATCGCCGGGCTTCCAACAATCTCCTAATATCACCCCCTTGGATTATTTTCTTTTGGGGGTTTGTGTATATGAAACTTCTTTTCCAGACAATGTTACACTTTGGAGAAGAATCATTGCAGCTGTGCAAACAGTTGATGATGATATACTGCAGTGTGTATTGGTAGAAGTGAAATTTTGCCTAAGGGCAACCAGATGCACACGTTGAGGTGCACTGGTGCACAAAAAAAATAGTTGTAGAACTTTACAAAAAAAACCTTTTTTGAGTTGTAGAACATTTAAAAAAATAAAAACACACTGATTTATGTCATGAGGTTTCAGAGTTATGTTTGATTGTAATCGTATGGATACTTTGGGGACACCCTATATATTAATATACTCACAGTGAATAATACAAATTGTACATTTTCCAAATAAAATATATTATCAATCGGGTTATCCATTTATATCTTCGATATTCCCACATTTTTATAACATAGAAGAAACTAGAAATTTAGGTTGAATGAGCAACACAACCTTAAAGGCCAATGTTGCATTGATGCAATTTTTTTTTCTGTTCATACCAGTGGTCCAAAAGAATGTTATACTTAAATTTGTTCAAATTGGGTCACACACATTGCAAAACTGCTAGGTGTTTGACTCATTATTTTATTGGTTGGCCCTTAGTAGGTTAATTATGTCCATGTTGCCACAAAATTACAATTTATACAAATACAAACAAACACAAACGAAACACAAATTGCTGCTCTTGCAATGATTTATAGACTAAAAAATCATATTCACTACAGCAGAATAATAAAGTACTTCACTTCACAATTTATTTTTACTGCATATTATCCTTGAAAAACATATGGAGGCATCAGGCATGTGAAAACTCATCCATCATCTACAACTGCCAGTCTAATAGAAAGCATGGAAAGTAATTGCTAATCCTGTCAAGAATGGGAAATTTAGTTGGTAGTGTATGCAACAAAAAGAGAAACAAGTTATAAAAAATTGAATCAAGGTAATAAACAAATTAAATAATAAGAAAATTATATAAAGCTACAAATTATTAAATTGATTTATTGAAGATAAACAGATATAAGAATAATAATGGAGAAATAATTGGAGGAATAGAAAGTAGGGGGGACCGGGATGACTTGCACATGAGGCTTAGTTGACAAAGTGTTTTAATTCCTACTAGACGAGAGTTGGCAATATTGTAGGTTACTGAAATTATGCCTCATCTATAGGACCAAATCACAACTAAGAGGTTGAGGGCCTTGTTCACAAAGTATCTAGTGTATGACAAATAATATCATTTCTTGCTTGTGAAGTAAATTTTATTAATTCTATATTCTTTCTCCTACATTTTAAAGTAAGTAAGCACATAGTTCAAAAGTTGTATCCATACTGATACTTTGTTAAACTGCATTGTTCATAAGCGGTATCACCAGGAATTCCATTATGGCCATCGGGGTGAGTTTACAATAGGAAGGAGGGGTTGACTTGTCAATATTGTAGGCCTATTGAGAAAATTGTTCTTCAATTAATCTTTTCATCAAAAGTAGTTTAGCATACAGACACATTGTTTGTAATAATATACATATATTACATTAGGTTTATAGGGCAGTCTATAGTATTTGTATTTGTGATATATAAAATGAAAAATAAACACTTGGTAATGAAATAAGAAAACACTTTTGTGACTTTTTATGAACATTTATGTTTTATATTATACTGTTCACTTGAAAAAAATTTAGTAATATGTAACTTTTAAGGCAGCATATTGTTTGAAGTAAATTATTTCCAATCATATGAGGAGTGGAATTACACATATTGTCAACTATCCTTGCACATATAGTCAACTCACCCCATGAATTGACAATATTGACATGGTTCGAGAAAACAAACAATAACTTTACAAGTTTTAGGAGCAAGGTGTAATAAAAATGCATAATGATCGAGAAACCTACAGTCATTGTTCATAGCATTTCATCAATAGCAGATAGTAAATTTTAAGATCTGCAGAAATGTAAACATGAAAACATGATCAACTTATCCTGGTGTCCCCTACTGCATGCAAGAGTAGTACAGTTAAAAAAATAAACTTTAAATAAGACCGAATACATAAAACAAAATGTACATCATCAACATTACATAAAATAGAAAGTTGTAGTAAAAGAAACAAATCGTCAGTCAACAGCAGATGGTAACCATAGTTCAACAATTTAAATATGGAGGGAAGAATAATAACTCACCTTACGTATTGAAACAATTAATCAATATGTATAAAATAATGAACAAAATCAATTTAAGTATATCATCTGATGACTAGAAAGGTATAGTATTACTGAATATGGCATACAGAATATTATCTTCAGTGTTAAAGGTAAATGACAACTGACAATTGATTACTAAAAATTCATGGATATCATCCAATTATGAAAAATGGATTAGTAACTTGTCATCATACAGATAAGGAAAAGTACTATAAACTTGAACTTGATATCCATACTAATCAACTATTAACCCTTTCGAGGCGGATGACGAAATATTCGTCATGCATGGAAATTCCCCAAGGATGGGGCTCATTTTAAGCAAAATGTAACATGTTTGAAAAGTTTTTTTAAAAAAAAGTTGTAATAACACGATAAATGCCAATGAGGGCTCGTTTTATTCAGAATTTTCAAGGCTTTCGTTCGGTAAGGTAAACATGTAGATGTGTACCCATTTTTGAAAGGAACAGACAGAGGAGTTTTTTTCTTTCAAAGTTTGGCTAGCTCCCATCCGGTAGCACTCATCGATCTGGCCAAACCACTCCTTGTCGCTGATTGCCCCATACATTGCTGATTGATACATAGTATCAAAACGATAATACAAACAGTAATTTTTAAGAAAAAGAAGAAGAAGAAAACTCAAGGTCAAGGAGAATGTTTTTTAATTTTAAGGTAAGGGTTTTAGATAATGGAATTTTCCCTGTATATACTGAAGGGTGCACAATGATCATAAGTGGCGATGCACCCAAAAAATTAAAATCAATCAATTTCAAGTGACAGATACCGATATATTATTGCACCAAAAATTGGCATTATCTTTTTTGACTTGTTAGTGTTACGTTTCCCAAAATTCGCGTTTTTGTTTTAGAACATTGCATAGTAGTCAGATGCTCTAATGACTGAGCTCCATTATTACTCGCTAGACAAATGCCGAAAATGCAATTGTTTTAATAAATAGACTAAGAAGTGGTCACGGGAGAACATATCATCATTTATTTAAAATACACATTTTAAAATCTCTACATTACTTTCAATGTGTGAAGTGAATATAGTATTTACTTATGTATAATGCGCACTTTTTGCAAAATTTTTGCTCCCGAAAACTGTTGTGCATATTATGGATGAAATAATTGAAGACAGCACATGTTTTCACTATGTCACTGCATATAACATGTGTATATCAACAAGCGAAAATACAAATTACCAGGTTGGATTTCGTTAGTAATAATATTTTTTTTAAAAAAACACTATAACAGAGTTTGAGTGTGTCTTGTGTAGTAGTTGTGCTGTCTAATGTGTTTGTGTTTGTCTTGTGTAGTAGTTCCTCCATTCATATTGGCGGTTAGGCGTAGAGCTGACAACTCTGCACTGTAAAAATCCATGTCAAGAATCAGCAATATAAGGCCATGGATGTTCCCAAGGTAAAATATTCCGGAGGTAAAATAGTCCCCCGTTCGGATCTCCGGGTGGGGACTACTTTGGGAGGTCCCTGGACTAAGGATAAGATCTACGTTAGGAATAAGGATATTAAATTAGGCACCTGGAATGTTCTGAGCCTTTACCGGCCTGGGGCATTTCAGTGTACAGTTAATGAGATAGTCAAGTATAAATTAGATGTAGTAGCTGTCCAGGAAGTTAGGTGGCCAGGAGAAGGGAATTGTAAAACTAAAAATTATACTTTTTTCTATGGTGGTACTGAAAATCATAATTTTGGAACAGGCTTTTTCATAAATAATAGAATTATCTCGGCTCTTAAAACAGTAGAATTTATTAATGATAGGATATCATATGCAGTTTTACAGGGTAGGTGGTGTAAAATTATTTTAATAAACATACATGCACCAACGGATGATAATACTAAAGATGATTTTTATACAGAGTTAGAACAGGTCTTTGATAAATTTTCTCAGTATGATATGAAAATTCTGTTAGGTGACTGTAATGCACAGATTGGCAAAGAAGAGACATTTAAACCCACGATTGGTAAAGAAAGTCTTCATGAATTAAGTAATGATAATGGTATAAGATTGATTACTTTTGCAACCTCAAAGAATTTAATTGTGAAAAGTACCACTTTTAAACATAAAGATATCCATAAATATACCTGGTCTTCTCCAGATGGTAAAACTCATAATCAGATAGATCATATTCTCATTGATAAGAGAAGGCATACTAGTATAATTGACGTTCGTACACATAGAGGTGCTGACTGTGCCAGTGACCATTATTTAGTAATTGCTAAATTAAGAGAAAGACTCTCAGTGATAAACCATAAGCAACAAAATCTAAAAGTTCTAAAATTTGATACAGGAAAGTTTACTGATGAAAGAATTAAGAAAGATTACCAAATTAAACTGTCAAATAGATTTGATGTTTTGCAGGATTTAAATGATGATGAAAATATAAATGAAACAGACGTAAATAAGAATTGGGAGCACATATGTAATGCAATAGAATCAGCAGCTAAAGAAAGTATAGGATACCATAAACCGAGAAAAAGTAAGCCATGGTTTGATAATGAATGTCATAATCTAATAGAAATAAGAAATCAGGCTAGACTTAGGTGGTTAAATAACTCTGATGATACAAATCTAAACAATTATAATAGAATAAAGCGAGAAGTTAACCGCACGTTTAGAAGTAAAAAAAGAGATTACTTGAAAAGCAAAATTAACGAAATTGAAACAAACAGCAAAAATAAAAATATCAGAGATTTATATAAAGGTGTAAATGAGTTTAGAAAGGGGTGGCAACCTAAAGTAAACTTGATAAAAGATAAAGACGGTGATTTTCTAGCTGACCCAAGCGATATTCTAAATAGATGGAAGAACTACTTTAATGACCTTTTAAATGTCCATGTAGGAGATAAATCAGAAGTGAATGAAGTACACACAGCACAACCTTTAGTTCCAGAACCTAACTTGGCTGAAGTTAAAGATGCTATTAAAAGGCTAAAGAATAACAAAGCACCTGGCATTGATTTAATACCAGCTGAGTTAATTAAATATGGTGGAAATTCATTAATATGTCAAATTCATAAATTAATTTGTTTAATATGGAATAAAGAAGAAATCCCTCAACAGTGGAAAGAATCCATAATTGTTCCTGTGTTTAAAAAAGGTGATAAAATGAACTGCAATAATTACCGTGGAATTTCTCTACTCTCAACAACATATAAAATATTATCTAACATTCTTTTAACAAGACTAACCCCATATGCTAATGAAATTAAAGGTGATTATCAATGTGGATTTAAACGTAACAGATCAACTACAGATCAAATTTTTCACATCAGACAGACACTTGAAAAAAAGTGGGAATATAATCAAAATGTCCATCAGCTATTCATTGATTTCAAAAAAGCATATGATTCGGTCAAAAGAGATAAATTATATAATATATTAGTAGAGTTTGGAATACCTAAGAAGCTTGTTAGTATGATAAAAATATGCACCAGTGAAACAGAAAGTAAAATTCGTGTGGGTATTAATATGTCTGACAAATTTACAATTCATGATGGGTTAAAACAAGGAGATGCATTATCTCCATTGCTCTTTAATTTTGCCTTAGAATATGCTGTTAGGAAGGTAAACGAAACCAAAGAAGGACTAAAATTAAATGGTGTGACTCAGTTGTTAGCATATGCAGATGATGTAGACTTACTGGGGGATGATGTGAATACAATTAAGAATAATGCTAAAATATTTTTCAAAACTGCTAAAGAGATAGGTTTGGAAGTTAACAAAGAGAAAACTAAATATATGCTTACAGGCCGAAACCAAGTGTTAGGTAATAATCAAAATATAATTATTGATAACAACTCGTTTGAACCAGTTTCCAAATTCAAATACTTAGGAGTAATATTAACAAATGAAAATTATATTAAAGAGGAAATAAAAAGTAGGCTTAATTCAGGAAATGCATGTTTCTTCTCTCTTCATAAACTTTTGTCTTCTCGTTTAATATCTAAGAAAATAAAAGTTAAAATATACAAAACCGTAATTTTGCCTGTAGTATTATATGGGTGTGAAACTTGGTCCCTTACATTGAAGGAGGAACATAAATTGAGAGTATTTGAAAATAGGATCCTTAGGAAAATCTTTGGACCTAAAAGGGATGAGGAGACAGGTGAGTGGAGAAGGTTACATAATTTAGAACTACATAATTTGTATTCATGTCCAGACATTATTAGAATAATTAAATCAAGAAGACTTAGGTGGGCAGGCCATGTGGCACGAATGGGAGAGGAAAGAGGAGTTTACAGGATTCTTGTTGGGAAACCTGATGGTAAGAGACCAGTAGGGAGGCCAAGACGAAGATGGAGGGACAACGTCGAGATGGACCTAAGGGAAATCGGTAGGGATGGAAAAGAGTATATAGATGTTGCTCAAGATAGGGACAGATGGAAGGCCTGTGTTGCTGCAGCCATGAACCTTCGGGTTTAAGAAGGCTAGAGAGTTAGTTAGTTAGTTAGTTAGACAAATGCCGATGGTGAGCACTTAGCTTGGTAATTCAAAACATATCTCGTGCGACAAATACGAAGATGTAGCTCCCGTGTGACGGTAGATACGAACTCAATCTCCTGTTAGAACCCTGCCACTTTGCTCTGGGATGCAAATGGTTTTGATAGAAGTTGAAAAAATCGTGGGAAATACATGATTTAATGTGGCTGTCAGAATTATTCCACGTACGTATAACTCTATAGTTTACTATTGAGTAAAATGTTGGAAAACTTGCATGTTCTATTTACACAAACATGGCCTAGAAAAGACAAGAATGTTGGATTTCATAGAATTTTTCGTTATTTTAGGACATTTCTTTTTAAAAAAATTGCTAAAAACGCCAACAATTCGTATTTTATGCCAAATTTGCATTATTTCATTATTTCGAACAGGCGAGAAATGTGTCCAGACATCATTGCACATTCCTAAACATAACTTCGCAGCAATTACCATTTTTCACAGTTTTGGAATTTGCGAAAAATCAATGTCCCTACTAATTGGAAATTACTTTCTGGCCACCCCTCATATAAATCAGTAGATGGAAAGTGAAAATTTAGCAGGGCTGGCAGAGAAAAGTCAATTCTTGAAGAAAGTGATTTGCTTTTATGATTGAATGATTCGAGTAAATATGATATTAAAAGAAATACGTATTCATTATTAGTATTTTATTTCATAATATTCAACATTAACCTTATTCAGTGAGAGATTAATGACCATCTCTCACGAGTTTAAACAGACAGGACAGAGAGTGGCGTTAATTTCATTGCAATACTAGTGTTGCAGTAAATTTGAGGTTGGGAGCATACACTTGCCAATTTTTATAACGTTCACCAATGCAGCTTTATGTTTCACTTTTTCGTGATAGTATTCAATATATATCCCATTTGGTTGGATTCTTCTTGATATCTAAGAATAGTGCAATGTCATTGTAAACTTGTGCAAAACCAGTAATATGTCATTATGATGAAAGAAAACCTTCGTAAGCACTGCTACATTAAATAAGGTGAATTGAGCCAGAAGAGTAGTAAAATTCCAGCAGCATATTTGCAGTCTAAACCTCTTGTTGTTTATGCATGCAATTTTTGTTGGATGTTGCAGTCCATGCAATTTCTGTCGCATGTTGTAGTGAGATACTTTGTCGGGAGGCGATATTCGACAAAAATCGTATGATCAATGGAACCGATTTGTTTCCATGTTACTTCAGTTTGCCCAACAAAATGCCTTACTACGACGTCCGACAACTGTCGGACAGCGCCACCCTCTCTTATCCACTCCATCTGTTCACAAGTCCCCTTACTACTCCCATACGATCAAGAAAAAATGATAATTCAATGCATTTTCCACATAATATTTACTCCCCCGATGATACCATATGGTATCATCAGAGTAAGGCCATACTCGCCCGATGCTGATTACGAAATGTATGTGCTTTTTGGACCTTCATACTCTTATGTTTGGGTGGAACCTCTGACACAGGTCTGGAGCAAGCCTGTTAAATTCATGGATCAACCTCCCCCCCCCCTACCCTCTCCGCAACATATCCATTCCACATTTACTAACAGAGTTTCACATTTTGACTCATTATTCAACTTGTATGGCACCCAGGAACATGAAACATGTTTCAATCTCTTTGGAAATGTCCATTCCTTGAAGAGAATACTAAGATTTGCACCTTCTCCCCAAAATAGCGGTTGAAGAGGGGGCAAACTCCAGATTTTTATGTTTTCTTTTCATTGAAATTCAGTGGTCGCACCCCCAAACCACCCTTCTTTGGTTCGGCGTTCTGAATTGTACACGGTTGCATGCTCTGATGTTTTAGCTGCAAAACAAAAATTATTCGAAGTAGATTTCTCCCATAGTGCCCGAGCTATAACAACTTTCCTCCAAAAATGCAAATTACCTATTTTTTGTAAAAAAAAATATATATATATCACATTTTGGCTTATTATTCAACTTGTATGGCACCCAAGAACATAAAATATGTTTTATTTTCTTGAGAAATGTCCATTCTTTGAAAAGAATACTAAAGTTCGCGACTTCTTCCCAAATAGCGGGAGAAGAGGGGGCAAACTCCAGATTTTTATGTTTTTTCATTGAAATTCGGGGGTCGCGCCCCCAAACCCCCTTTCTCGCTTCGGCGTTCTGAATTGTACACGGTTGCATGCTCTGATGTTTTAGCTGCAAAACAAAAATTATTCGAAGTAGATTTCTCCCATAGTGCCCGAGTTATAACAATTTTCCTCCAAAAATACAAATTACCTATTTTTTCGTAAAAACAAAATTCACATTTTGGCTTATTATTCAACTTGTATAGAACCCAAGAACATGAAACATGTTTCATTCTCTTGAGAAATGTCCATTCCTTGAAAACAATACTAAAGTTCGCGTCTTCTCCCCAAAATAGCGGGAGAAGAGGGGGCAAACTCCAGGTTATTATGTTTTTTCCATTGAAATTCGGGGGATGTGCCCCTCCCAAGCCCCCTTCCTCGGTCCGGTGTTCTGAATTGTACACGGTTGCATTCGCTGATGTTTTAGCTGAAAAAAAAGTTATCCAAACTAGATTGCTCCCATAGTGCCCGAGTTATAACAATTTTCCTCCAAAGAGTGTTCGAATTTAAAATTCCTGCCGAGAAGCCCGGCCGAGAGAAATTTCTCTCTCTCTCTCTCTCTCTCTCTCCTCCTGCCATCACTGGTTTCTGGTGCGGTGGTTGTATTGAGCATAAAAGGGGCCTAAATATTAGGCCGAAACTTACGAACAAGATTTCCTGTTCCCATGCAGAGTTCCATAACGATATCTTTAAATAAATAAATAAATAATAATAAAAAAAAGTGAATGAAGACGAAATTCCCTGACATTTCCCTGACTTTTTTTGACACCTCAAATTCCCTGACTTTTCCCGGTTTTCCCGGTTTTCCAGGTTTTCCAGGTCTTTCGCCACCACAGTTTTAATATTTTGCACATAGGAATGTGTTAGTCAGTATGTAGTTGTGTGTGTGTGTGTGTCTGTGTGTGAGTGGAAGGGGCATTCTGTACCGAAATAATATTAATTTGAATATAAATCTTGCATTTTTCCAGTTTCACATATTTCTTCATATTACATAGAACCAATCATTTTTATTCTCTGCTGTATTATTTTTATATTATATTATATTTTATATTCTAAAATATAATTATGTACATATCTGCACTAGAATATGTACTCACTCATTTCTACTGTTATCTGCTTTTCTAAAATGTCTTCACTATAATTCGTGATTCAAGATAGAGCATTCCAATTGAATAAATAAATTTCCTATATACAGGGTAAGCCGGACCAAATGGCCGAGTGGTTAGCACATCGCGCTGCGACGCTAGGGGTCCCTGGTTCGATTCTCGCTCGTGCATGGCTGTTTGTAAATGTCCATTTCATCCCCATCCCATGGAAGGCAATGGCAAACCACCATGGGTTCACCTTGCCCAGCGACCTTCCGGTTAAAAGACCTGCCTTCAGGCAGACAACTCATCATCATTATCAATGATTGTAACATTTAGTGACAACTATGAAACATCAATCTTGCACTCACAAAATTGCTAAACGTAAGTGGAAAGAACAGAACCAATATTGATAAAAATTGCCAATGTCTGCAGAAAACATATCCACTCACAGGGTTCTGGACAAAGAGCATCTCTGACAAATGGCAAGTACAAAATAGATTATAAAATTAATAATACATGCAATTATGATTTATCAGGTATTTGCTTTTATAAAAATAACAAAGCACAGAAGTAAATGTTTTCATCAGTAATGCCTTCTAGCACAAAATTCTTTCATTTTTGCTATTTTTCTTAGTAAAATATTTTCCTTCAATTTAATGCAACTGGCAGACAAAGCTAATATATTTTTAGAAGATTTCATTCATTTTTATGTTAAGGCCGTACTAAAACTGATTTTGCGGTAATTTTTTGATAACAGATGGCAGCACCGTTGTCATGGCAACCTAGTGCCATGTTGCCAGATCTACTGGCATAATCAAGATATGTATATACAGGTTGGTCGATCAGGGTATTTACTGATGCAAAATGTTTTGTTTTATTCTTAAAATATTTTACAGAAATACAACAAATTTTCCACGTAGTACACCCTGGACTGCTTTTTGCAGAAGAACAGGCTCTGGCGGCTGTTCCTATGACCAGTGTAATTCTGTGTTTTGTCCTGTGTCTTGTCCTTATGTGTGCTGAGTGCCTCTTTACAACCTCCGATTTTAACCAAAGTCAGAATATTTTAATATTTTATTTACAACACGACATTACAGTAATGTTTATTTTAGTTCTGTTAACCTGAATCAGAATATTTTAGTCTTCCAACGTTACAGTTATGTTATTACTACATTTTAGTAAGGGGCTGGACCCTGTATAAATGATGGGTGCAAAATAGCCTAAGTGCTGTTGCACCCGACATTTTAAATTCAAATTCAAATACAACAAATTTTGAATAAAAAATACAAAAACAAAAGTCCTGTGTTCATTATAGAAGTCAGT
Source organism: Lepisma saccharinum (assembly GCF_977018435.1). NCBI lineage: Eukaryota > Metazoa > Arthropoda > Insecta > Zygentoma > Lepismatidae > Lepisma > Lepisma saccharinum. Next base: position 48,987,855 of record NC_139256.1, read on the forward strand.
AAAACGTGTTTTTTCTAGGAATTTCTTTGCTTGCGTATGATGGTGATCATTAGTATTACCTCAAAATTTTCTTGGGTAGTAGACATGTTAGGTTCAGTTGATATCCAAAATAGGAAAAATGCAAAAGGTAGTCGAATATTTTAGAAACCACATAATGTATTCTTCTAAGTTTCATAATATATCCTTTGAGAGTTGGTAAATTAAAAAATAAAATTTCAGACAATAGATTTTCTACAGATATTACTTGTTAAAGAAATAAAAGCATTATTGGAAAAATGATTAAGATTCACTCGTAATGTTAATTTTCAAGGGCGCCCAAAAAAAAGGGGGCAGGAAACATTTGCTCCCCTGAGATATCTGGAAAAACTTCATGCAATTCAAACAGTGAAATTGTAGCGTAAAAACAAGATCGAGGGTTGACATGAAAGACAAAAGATTCAGTGGCATCTTATACTATGTTATCTCTGTAAAAATGTGCAAAAAACAAAGAACTTTTCAATAACAAACTAATTTATGTTCATGGAAAGGAAGCAAGTCGAATTCAGGTTGCAGTTCAATAAGTGGACTCAGTCTGAAGTTCAACAGCATGGTATATTAAATTCAATTTCAATTCTTTGATTTGTAAAACAATAATAATAATAATAATAAAATGTGAGCTTTTATAACTGAAGGGCAAGATAAGAAATCTTATTCTGCCCCACACCCCAAGAGCTCGAAGTGGAAATTCTTATCTGGGGATGAAACTTTACCCAGTTTGGGGAAAGTTGAACAGAAACTTGTATGGACAACATGAATTGATTGATTTTCTTTATTTTACTTCGCTTTTTATGCCACTTATAGCTAATTTGTGAAGATGGGGATGAGACCATGATGAAATTGATGAATGGACACTAACAAAGATCCATGCTTATGCCGGGTTTTGAACCCGGGACCCATGGCATCGTAGCACGATATGCTAACCACTCTGCCAATGGGGCCAGTGGACAACATGGAGAACGTGCAGTGTGTGGTGGGAATTGTCATAGTAGGGGGATGATGTATGAGCATTTTCTTAATTGGGAGATATCATCAGTCCCACGTTCTTCCCACTCTGAGCACTACAGCCTCCCTGACAAAAAAATGCTTTTAGCGGTCTTGCCTGATATGCAGTCCTTGGAAGTAACAAATTAATTACATAACAAGTGACAAGATTTTCAAGTAACACTAGCTGTAACTAGTTACTTTTTGATATTAGTAACTGCACCTTTGTTAATCCTAAAAATAAAAGTAACTAAATTAAGTGTTAGTTTTAAAATTGCTTTTCTTTCCTTTTTGCATGGAAACGAATTTTCGTTAGCCGCAAATTCGCAGTATTGTCAAGCAAATGCCGGACTGAAAGAGGGATGATTATTAAAATTGTAATAATAGTAATAATAATAATAATATATTTTTCATTTTTGTTTTAAATCCACTTTATGCACAGAAAGGCTAACTATACCCACAGTTTAATGTTATATTTATAACATCAAAACCAACAACCTTATTTATATTAGTACACCTACGACATGAAGTATTACATACACATGTAATCTCCATCATTATCTTGGGAATACAGAACTTCTTGTTGATCAGCATTCCTAAAAAAAATATATTTTTCCAAACAAAAATAAAATTCTGATCTTCATTTTTAAGTAACAGGGATTTAGTTTAAACTTTATTACTAATATATTAACTAAATTATAACTTTATGAGACTTTAGGCTAATTTTGTAGTAGTAAAGTTATGAAACATATTTTATAAGCTACAGCTTATCTGAAAGAAAGTAACTGTAAAATAGCATAGTTGGATACCTTTTGAAGTAACGGTAGATATAACTGAATCACTTTCTCAAGTAGTAACTGTAACTGAGTTACTAACCACTTAACACTTCTTACTGAGACTACTAAAATTCGGTTCTTAGGGTATCATAAAAATTCATGTTAATATTTTATTTCAATGTATCTTGGTTATTTTTCCCCTCGTAAAATGTAAATCATTATCTGGTTCTCTAAGAGGTTTGCTTCTTGCTGTGCGGGACTCATCCAGTTCCGGACGAACTGAATATCCTAAGTTTGGTGGAAAAAAATATCCCTTAAAATTGTAACTAGCAGATATCTCAATGATTATGTGCCATTCATTAGTACACGAGACAAACAAATCACACCACACACACTGTTTCTTTTTTAGTTGCTCTAGAATGTAATTCACAAGTTCTGTCTACTTGCAGCCTGATATTAATACGTCTTATGTGAGTAGATTATGGACTCTTGATGTCTAGTAAATCATCACCATTGCACCAAGTTGTATGGAGGAAAGAACAACAATGTAGGCCTATACACTCCAAAGAGAATATATTACTCTGCTTTGAAAAGTACACACAATCCTCGTTGATGATTTGTATACCATAGCGTCTTATCCACAAGCTGCGATGGTGAGCAGTTGCCATTGGCAATCAATTCAGTTGTCCTCTACTACAAAAGTTCAAGGGTATTCCTTACTATTGTTAGAAGACTCTTCGATTAGACTTTCAAATGCTTTTCGGAAAAAGAGGAATTAAAATAATGTTAACATCGTGTATGAGACTGAACTTATAATGCATTTTTAAAAATATTCACATTATATTGTTTCAATCTTAGACAGGTTAAGTATTTATAATGAAAATAATGGATCTAAATGGTATTTCATTGGTTGATGATATCATCTTGTAATTAAAGTGTTACTGGTTTGCTTCACGATAGTTCACTTCAGGGCCTCAGATCCAACTTTATAATGTTTGTTAAACATTAATTTGTGCCTAACAGGAACACACATTAATACATAACAGCAACATTTATTGTTACATTCATAGAAAAAAACAAAACGATCGTTAGAATTGTTTTCTTATTAGGTGGCAAGTACAACACTTTATGGAGTCAGGTTCATCCAGGTTCAAACCCTGGTTTCATTCTAATAGCACTTTCCCTACATGCAGAAAAATACTCATTAGTACAAAAGATAATATATATAAGACTGCAGACCCTTAGTGGATGAGTAAATTCTATGGTCAATCCTGTGATCTTGTTACGTGCCAGCAGCAAGGACCCTGACAGGTTTCAGGTTTGAGTCTTAATCTGGGCATTCATGTTCCTTTGCAAATTTCTCTCCATGTGCTTTATCTAATCAGCATTCATTCTCATCATCATGATTAGATTAAAGAACCACATAATGAAGTAAAAAAAAAACACACAATGCCATAACAGAAACATAAACCCAAAATTACACACCATCACACCTACAAACACCAATTATAACATATTCAGATAAAAGTTTATACTTTGGAATATAATTTCTGTGTACTTTCCAATAGTTAAATATAGTACATTTATTGTGTGTCCAGAGGCAGCCTGCATTACTGTATGAGTTTTTTTCTTCTGTACATTACAATATAATTCATTCATGTCTTAAATCTACTTACTAAATACGTTTTTCAAAATTAAGGGAGACTAGGAATTAATCTATTCCACAGACCTTTGTGGAAGATTTGGAATGGATATTGGGGATGATTTAACATCTCTTCTAGATTTGATATTGATGATGTGTGAGTTTTAAAAATTTAAAACTTTGCAAGAGTTAAAATAATAATAATAATAATAATAATAATAAAAATAATAATAATAATAATAATAACAACAACAACAACAACAACAACAAGAGGACAGGATTTCATATTAGGCCAGCCACTCAATAAATCAGACATGGCATTGCATAATCCAACAGATTGTCTCTCCATATATTTCTTATGACCAGCTGCCCAATGGATCATTTGACTTAGGGTGACAATTTCATATACTGGATTGGGAATTGCCTTAGCATGTCACAATGAGATTAAAGTCAACATAAGGGTATGCTGTAGCAACACATCCTGCCATCTGTGTGATCAGCATAATAGTTGCATATGTTGCATTGAATGTATGAACTTAGGCATTTAGGTCTTGTGTAGGAAGGAGATGATTGGTCCTTTCAAGCATATTGCAAGGAAAGGCATTTTAAAGCAATTGCAGATATTTTTTTAATATTTCATCTGATAAATAAGATGACACAAACACAATAATAAAAATGTGGAAAACAAGCATTTGAACTGATTTAACATGGCACTATGTGGCATAAAATATTTAAGCTGGAAAAGAGTGCAATATTCCATTAGAGTGCGCGTCAAATCTCCTGCATATGGCCTTGAAAGGCTGAACAGCACCAGCGAATCACAGACGTGCGGCGTTGCCTAGTTCAGAACATGTTTCACCTCGCTACTGAATCGTGTACCTGGTGCTCGGATATAAATAGATTATTTCAAGTGTCAATAGTTCAACAGATTGAAAGATAATGAATTTGCGAGTATGTACGAAAAACTAGCGTGATTGTAGCTTATACCATTCCCTCTGTAGAAGCAATGTTATTATAAACGTATTTGCATTGTATCGTTTTTGCTCTCCCTTCGTTCCTGCTGCATTCAGAAACTTTCCGATTAGCGAAGGGAACAGGGTACATTCGTTCCCGGTAATGGTAGAATAAGTTGACGAAGAGGATACCGCCACTGCTCATTTTTTCCGTGTGTTTAGTGGGTGTGTGCAGCATGTCATTGAGTAAAGCAAGTGGTAGTGGTAGCGAGAGAAGAGAGAAAAATACAGTGTTGTACGATGCCAGGCACGACAGGTGATTTTTCAGGTGTACAATTTTTTAAAAAAATGTTCGAGTGAAGAAGATAGAAGTAAAATTGACTTTAAGAAGTGCCAGCGTGTGGTGTGAATCAAGCTACCATTTCTCGGATATGTTCGGGGACAAAACCATATGGATCGGGGCCTGCTCTAATGTTTCAATCACCTAGAAAGCACATTAACATACCGAAAAGAAAGACAAACATAGATGACTTTGAAAAAGACGTAGTTCATAGAACCGTCTTTGAATTTTACGATCGGGGCGAATTTCCTTCAGCCAAAAAGATAATGTACTCTTAACTAACTACTAACTAACTAACTCCCTAGCCTTCTTAAACCCGAAGGTTCATGGCTGCAGCAACACAGGCCTTCCATCTTTCCCTATCTTGAGCAAGTTCTATATACTCTTTTCCATCCGTACCGATTTCCCTTAGGTCCATCTCAACGTTGTTCCTCCATCTTCGTCTTGGCCTTCCTACAGGTCTCTTACCATCAGGTCTCCCAACAAGAATTAGTGTTGCCCACGAGACGAGACTTTGGCCTGTCTCATCTCGTGGAAATGCTGTGAAATGCTGTCTCGTCTCGAAAATATTCGTTTGTCTCGGGACACATGATCAATCTCGTCTCGTCTCGAATTTTTAAAAGCCTGTCCCGTCTCGTCCCGTGGGCAACACTAACAAGAATCCTGTAAACTCCTCTTTCCTCTCCCATTCGTGCCACATGGCCTGCCCACCTAAGTCTTCTTGATTTAATTAATCTAATAATATCTGGACATGATTACAAATTATGTAGTTCTAAATTATGTAACCTTCTCCACTCACCTGTCTCCTCATCCTCAACGTACTCTTAACGGACAAAATCTCTTACAAAGGCTCTATAACTTCCACCTTGAGAATATTGAAACAATTAGGCTTCAAGTACAGGAAAACCAACGACGGTCTTAAATTTCTGATGGAGAGAAGTGACATTGTTACGTTAAGGGTAAAATTCCTTCATACAATGCACGAAATTCGAGTGTCTGGTGATTCGAGACCAATCTTTTACCTTGATGAGACATGGGTAAATCAAAACCACACATTAAAAAGTATTTGGCAAGATACCTCAAGAAATGGTGGGTTAAAGGTACCCGTAGAGAAAGGCAGCCATCTTATCGTGTGTCATGTAGGTTCAGAGAAAACGGGATTCTTACCAGAGTGTAAGTCGGTATTTCGATCAAAATTGACATCAGATTATTACAATGAAATGACAGCTTATACATTTAAAGACTGGTTTCTGACCAGGTTCATTAATTACTTGGAAGAAGGAAGCATAATTATTATGGATAATGCAAGTTATCATTCCGTAATAGGTAACAAAATTCCGAACACCTCTACTCGCAAAACTGACATTCAACAATGGTTACAATAAATTAATAATAATTATAATATAAAGAATAAATTTTTCACAAACAGAAACTAAAGCAGAATTATTACAACGTGTTCTGCCGTTTAAAAATCAGGACAAAATATATGAGCTCGATCAACTTGCTAATGAAAGGGGGCATCCGATTATACGACTGCCGCCATACCATTGTCAGTACAATTCAATTGAGCTTGTGTGGGCTCAAGTAAAGCGTCAGGTTGCCAATAGAAACAGTGCATTCAAAATTGTGGACGTTGAAAGACTTGTTAACGAAGAACTTGACAATGTAACACAAGAACAATAGGCCGCTTGTGTTAAACACGCACAACAATTACAGGAAAACTATTTTGTAAAGGAGATAGGTCGGGATGAAATTTTGGACCCAATTATAATAAATTTGAAGGACAGTGACACAGAGGGCGAAAGTAGTGCGGTCAGTGACAATGAGGACAACGACGGCAGTTGTTGGAGTGACGAGGAGCTCCTGGCAGTCTCTCTGGCATAATCAGGTATGTTCTTTTCTCCCATTAAGTTTATTATATGTTATATTATCTAATGTTCCGTGCTCTCCGTGACAAGGCGTTTCGCTCTACCACGCTGTCTCTTTTCCGTGTGAGATTTTGACATGGCACCGCCGCAGTGTGCTGCTATTGGCTATCGCCATATGCAGGAGATTTGACGCGCACTATAGCTATTTTACATATGGATATTACACCCAGATAGTTACTAGAGTGTGGTAAATAGTAGAATAAAATATATTCAATTTATATGGACTGATCTGTATTAAAAATAAGTAGAAAATGCATTGTTGAGGATGATTCAAACTTAAATAAATGCATGACAGTGCTGAAACTGGTTGAATTGCTGCATTTTTCACTTGGCATCTGGATTGGTAGAAATAAAAATTTGCACTTGAAATTAACCTGGCAACTTTTCTCTATTTCCTCCTATCTATTTTCTGTCTTATTCCACTCTCTCTGTCTTACTACAAGAATATGTGTTCCCAATTTTTCATTTTCATTCCTAATTTAAAATATTGTTATTTTCAAAAAAAATGTAGAAAATTAATAAATGATACTGAATGTAGGGACTCTCACAAAGAGACAGACTCTGTTTGAGAAAACATTGCAACGATAAGGTGACAATTGTTTCAGATGTAAAAACATATTTTATTTAGTTGCATTTACCAGAGAGATAATATATTTCAATGTTTGTAATTGTAATTGTAATTTATTCTTGTTCTGTTGGCTACATTGTAGATATTTCTATCTGCAGCAGTATAGAGCATGTCATTTGTTACATATAACATTAGCATGATTTCAGTACAAATACATCAACTTGATTACTTATTTGGGATGAAGTATAATTAAAGTTAAAAATATATATTATTACATATCAGTTTGATTACATACATGGCATATAGCAGTTATTGTTACAAATATATATATATTACATACCCTTGATAATGTATTTGAGATGTAGATCAGCATAATTGAGTTACAAATGTATATTACATCCACTAGATTACATATATGGTAGTCAGATCAGCATAATTGAGTTACAAATATATATTACATACCCTTGATTACACATTTGGGATATAGATCAGCATAATTGAGTTTCAAATATATATTCCATCCACTAGATTACATATGTGGGATGCATATCAGATTAATTAAGGTTTCATACATGTTGATATATATATTGTCTCCAATTTATTATGTACATGGGTGAGACAGAGAAAGTAGTTTTAGATATGCTGTAGAAATTCTTCTATGCTGTAGGATGATGTTTCTAAGTGATAGTTTTTTATTTTATTTTTGAATAGCTTAAGATTTCTTTTCTCGTTTATTTCACTTGGAAGTTTATTGTATAGTAGTATTCCTGTGTTTCTGGTACTCCTTTTGCATATGTTCAGTCTGTGGTTGTCTATGTGTATATTTGCCTCTGTTCTTGTGTTATGATTATGTATATTACTATTTTTATTGAGGTTTTTGATGTTGTGATTTACAAATAGGAGGCATTCTAATATATGTATATAGAGATGATACTGTGAGTATTGAAAGTTTGGTGAACAGATTTTTACAAGATGTTTGTGGGGGCGCATTGTTCTGATGATTCTTTTTTGTAGAATGAACACCTTCGACAGTTTTGTCGAGTTCCCCATAGCAATATGCCATACCTAATTCTAGATTCTACACTTGAAAAATAGAGGATTTTTACCAGTTTTAAGTTAGGAGATACTTCTCATTTTCCGAATTGCATAATGTAAAGTGGCTAGATGTTTACATAGATTTTCAATATGATGACCAGAAGACATGTTTTCATCAAAATGTATGCTTAGAAATTTTATTGTTGTGGTTTATTGTATGATTTTTGAGTCTATTTCGAGTGTTGGACAAGTAGAACCTTATTTTATTTCCCAAATATTATATTCTCCCACATTGTAAATTCAATTTGCATACTCCCAATAGAGAAAACAAAGTGAAAAGATATTCCTGGACTTTACAATCTTAGTTTTTTTTAGTTATTTCAACTCTTTCCATGGAGAAACCCCTCATTCGTTTGCTGCTCTCACTTTATTCTATTACCTCTTTTTTCCCCATTGATAACTCACTTCTTCCTTTATACATCCATTACTATGGTCAATTTGGTTTTGTTATCATGTTCATACTTCTGGTATGACACAGTTCTCCCCCTTTTTTCACTATCATTGTTGGATTTACTTTCGTTTATCTTTCCCATTCTCTCTTCAGAACTTAATTATCCTTATTTCACCCTTCCCTCTCCATTGAGGAATGTAATTCTCCTATCTCCTTTTGCGCCTCCCCGATGGTGCAGTGGTAGCATCATCACCTTGTAATCAAGGGGTCCCGGGTTTGATACGCGGTGGAGGAACATGGCACTGTGGTTTGGATCCTACTTTAAACAGTAGGTCCAGTCCCGATTAGTCTTACTATGCATAAAATGGACTTAAACACCAACTCAATCAATCAATCCTATCTCCTTTCTTTCTTCTTCTTGGACGACTAAGTTTTTCCTTTCTCCTTTCAGTCTTCTTGCCTCTCCACATAGGTGACATGTTCTTCCTGTCTCCCCTCTTGTATTCTTTGCTTCCTCTTATCTTCCATTCCGCATGGATGATGATAGAGTCCTTTCCACTTAACCTCTTCCATATGGGGGATAATGGAATAGAAAAGGGCTATCCAACAATAATAAAGAGATAGCAAAACGTGAATATCTAATTCTCATATTATAAAAAAAGAAGAAATGGGGAAGGGATACCACCAAGAAGAAGAGGCAGAGATAGAATGAATTGGCTCTTCAAAGACAAGGAAGTGGAGAATAGGAATTAATTGGAACACAAAGAAATTGAAAGAATTAAGTCATTCAAAGGGGAAACCGAAGGTATGGGATGAAATAAATCCAACAATGACAAGGAAAATTTATAGGAAGGATGGAATCCTTAGACGAGTAGGAAATGTGATAGATGGAAGGAAATATCCCAACTTCAAGAGCAGACAATAAAATAACTGTGTTCTGCAACAAGAATGGAGGCAGAAGGAGGAAGAGAATCCACAAGTGGAAAAGGAGAGCATGTGGGTCCTTCAAAGAGAAGTGTCATATATGAGAGGAAATGAAACAAACAAGGTAAAGAGAGGCAGGAAGAGAGAGAAGAGAGAGAGAGAGAGAGAGAGAAATCCACGAAGTTGAAGAATGAAGATTGGAAGAACTTAGTTTTCCATGCATAAAAAGGCGAGGGGAGGAAAGGAATCCACCAAGTAGAAGAAGGGTATTGATGAGAAAACTTGGTCCTCTATTGAACAATGGAAAATGGGAAGAGAACAGAAATCCACGAAGTAGGGGAGAAGAGATGGAAATCACTGAAACCTCCATGGTAAGTGGAAAGTGAGAGAAGGAGATGAATTCTTACTGAATTTGAAGAGGAAAGATAATAGAACTGAGTGTTAGAAGAAATGATCACAGAAGGGAACAAAAAAACTACCAGGTTGAAAATAATAAAGAGGAAGAATTACTTTCTCCTCGAAGAACTGAAAGTGAATGTAGGAAAGCAAATCCACCAAGAGCAAGAGGGAACATAGGTTTGAGTTGTTGTTTTAAGTCCACTTTATTCAGAGATAATGTGTTAATCGGGACTGTGTCAACAGTTTAAAGTGGGATCATAAAAACAATGTGCCTTTAATAGGTATAGAACCTGTGACAACTTCATTACAAAGCGACGACATTAATAATATGCCATGAGGGAGGCTCCTGACTTGGGATAGGATGAAATGAATCCTCTGTGTAAAGTGACAGTTGAGAGAATAGGGCAAATGTAATTGAATTAAATTAGGTTATGTTACATAATTTACCTGCAGCTTTTAGCTAATCGTAACCATGAAGATGAGCGATGATGATATGATTAAATTTGATAAAGGGATGGTCACAAATAATGTGAGAACTATTCAAACCCTGGATCCCTGGCATTGTAATGTGCTGTGCTAACCACTCCACAATAGAGGTAGACAATAAGTGAAAGAGGAAAGATAGGAAGAATTAAGTCTTCCTTATGGAATGTAATGTGGGAGAAAAATTGATTCTGCCAACATGAAGAATGGAGATAGATAGAACTGAGTTCTCAATTGGAAAATGGAAGGTGAGAGGTGGAAGGAAATCTATCAAGTTGAAGTAGCGAGGTAGAAGAAACTGTGCTCTGGAAGGAGAGTGGCAAATAATAGAAGCCAAAGTCCTGCATGGAGAATGGAATGTGATGGAAGGAAATGAATAATGAACAAGTCGAAGGTGGATATAGGAATAATTGAGTACTCCATGGGAAATGGAAGGTTATAGAACAAAGGGAATTTAGCAAATGAAAGGAAATGAAATTGGAAGAAAAGAGTCATCGAATCAGAAGGAGAGGAGATAGGAAAAATTGAGGCCCAAAAGAAGATGAAAGGAATATAGGAAAAATTTGTTCCTTCATAGGAGATAGGAAGGTGATGGAAATCGTGAGAAGGAATATTGAAGCTAAATATAACTAAGTACTCTGTGGGCAATTGAAGGTGACAAAGGAAGGTAATCAATTAAGTGAAAGAATCTAGATAGGAAGAACTGTGCCCTTTAAGAAGAATAAACAGTGATTAAAGGAATATAAAGAACAAAAGGAAAGAGGAAGATACAGGAGGTTCTGAGGCCCTAAGGTGAAGAGAGACATGGATAGCAGGAAATAAATCCACCAAAGACAAGGAAATGCTTACTGAGAAGGAAGATTTTGAAGATGGTTAATTTTTCATCTATTTCAGTTATTGTACTGAGTCCTCTAACGAGAGTTAAAGAAGATTAAAGGAAGCTTATCCAACAATGGTAGAGAGGAGATAGGAAGAACTGAGTGGAGAAAGAGAGGAATAGGAAGGATTAAATCCACCAATGGAGGAAGAGAAGAGAAATCGAATCCACTCAAGAAAAGTAAGAGGGAAGATGGGAAAGAGAGAGTGAAGGAAATGTTTTAACTCAAAATGTTCTTCCATCTTTGGCTCAGTGGATGGAGGGTAACTGATTACTCACTTGAAGATCTAATGAGCTATCTTTCATCCTCTTCTTCTTGTAAGGTCAAGGGATCCTCTAGAACAAAATAAGATATTACGCAGAAGCTTTGTCAGTGAATAATCGGATCTTAGGTTAGAAGTGGAGAGATGGAAAAGCATAACTTTTACAGATTCGGCTCTGTCTCTCTCTTCATTCCCCACGCTAAGTGGGATCATTTCACTGGAACCCGACAGCAACAAAACTCGAAATAAAATACATACACGGATTGTACTCATTTTGTACCGAAATGTACTACAAAAATTTCGTTTTGTACCAAGTTCCTTATACCAGATATCCTATACCAAAATACCGGGTTCAAGTGAAACGATAAAACCCCGACAATCGAATTTCGACGTTTTTTGATGACACCGAATTGTACTCGTCTTGTACCGAAATTTACCACAAAACTTTCGCTTTGTACCAAAATCCTTATACCAGATATCATATACCAAAATATCGGGTTCCACTGAATTGGTATTTTCGAAATTCGAAAATTGAGGTTCTTATACTGCCATCGAATAGTATTCGTTTTGTACCGAAATGTACCACAAAAATTTCGTTTTGTACCAAGTTCCTTATACCAGATATCATATACCAAAATACCGGGTTCCAGTGAAAATGTATTTTCGAAATTCGAAAATTGAGGTTTTGATACCGCCATCGAATTGTACTAATTTTGTTCCGAAATGTACCACAAAAATTTCGATTTGTGCCAAAATCCATATATCTGATATCGTTGGTATACCAAAATAACGGGTTCGACTGAAATTGTATTTTAGAAATTCGAAAGTTCAAGTTCTGATAGATACTGCCATCGAATCAGGCCCGTACCCAAGGGAGGGGCCAGAGGTGTCATGGCCCCCTTCTCGAGCCATGAAAATGTTAAATGTGAACCTATAAAAAGCTAAGAAAATAATTTCGATGATTTTTCAAATATTTTCCCCATTCTTGGCACCCAATCGCGGCTACTGGCTACCAGGTGAAAATGTATAATAATAATAATAATAATAATAAATTTCTTTATTCAGCGGGCGAGGTTCAGCCAAGGGCTGCTCTGCCACCTAACCCTTGTCAATATGAGAATACATATGAGATGATTATAAACTTATGGAGCAGTAAGCTAAACGTATAATAATAATAATAATAATAATAATAAAAATAAAAAATGAAGAAAGAAAAAAATACATAGGAATTAGTTGCAAAAAAAAAGTGTAACTAGAAATAAAAAAGACAATAGTAATAATAATACAATAATACAATTCCTTATAGTGAGTGACTTGATACCTTCAGTATGTGCCCCGACTCTGCCATTGTTCCATTAACAGCAGATCTTTTATTTTACCTTTAAAATATAATGGGTTTTTTACACTAGCGATATTTGCAGGCAATGCATTCCATGCTTTGGGAGCCGAAAAGGAGAAAGAGGATTTGTAGGCCGTGGTAGAGTGATGGGGTAAATCGAAGTTGTTCCGCTTACGTGTAACATACTGATGGATTTCCCTACGGGAATGCATCTTCTCAAACAGGCACTGCGGTTTACCTTCTGTCAGTATGCGGCGTATAAAACAGAGATAGTGCAACTTCCTTCTGTTTGCCATGGTAAGAACCTGATTATTATTTAAGAATGGAAGAATATAATCGGATCTTTTTGCTTGAAAAATGTATCGGAAGCAGGCATTTTGCACCATTTGTATTTTTTTACTGAGCTTTTGCGAGAGTTGAGGGCCGTAAACATTATCACAATAGTCGAACAATGGGTAGATTAATGCTTGGATGAGTCTTAGCTTGCATTCCGCAGGGAGGAAGTCACGGAAACGATTCAGATTCCTAAGTGTTCCATAAGCTTTCCTACATTGCGTCTTTACATGTTCTGTCCAATCAAAAATTTCGTAAAAAATCAGACCAAGATTTTTAGCAGTGTTATTCCTGGCAATGGTCAGATTGTTTATTTTGAGCTCGAACTTAATATTTTTAATTAACGACCTTGAATAATTAGAACCAATGATTATGAAAGTGGATTTTTCTGGATTTATTTTAAGACCGTTAGATACACACCAGTTACTGACGCTGTTCAAGTCAGAATTTAGTGACTGAAGCTTATGTTCCAACGAAGCGTAATGATCTGAGAAATATAATTGGGTATCGTCTGCGTAAAAATGTGGAGTGAAGAATTTTATAACTTGCTGCAAATCTGCAGTGTAAATGGTGAAGAGGAGGGGGCCTAATATCGATCCTTGCGGCACGCCTGCTTTCAGCGTTATAGGTTGAGACACGTGAGATGGTGAATTATGTAATACGACCCTTTGACGTCTGTTAAATAGATATGTTTGAAACCAGTTTAATGTTGAAGGAGAAAACTTGTAATATTTAAGTTTGGCTAATAATAAGTCATGCTGCACAGTGTCAAAAGCCTTACTGAGATCCAGAAGTACTAAAATAGTGACTTGCTGTTTATCAATGGTATAGAGAATATCATCCACAACTTTAGCAAGAGCAGTGGCTGTGCTGTGTTTCTCACGAAATCCGGATTGCAGCGGGGGCAGTAAATTATTCGTGTTAACGTAGTTTAACGTCTGCGAATGCACTATTTTCTCGAGTACTTTAGATAGCACAGGCAAAAGACTGATAGGCCTAAAGTCATTGTAAGAAGTGGCGATCTGCTTTTTCTGAAGTGGCAGGATTCGTGCTTCTTTCCACATTTCAGGAAAGACGCCACTGGAAAGAGAGGAGTTAATGACGTGCGTTAGCGGAGATAAAACATAAGGCAAAGAAAGTTTGAGCATTTTAGTGCTGATACCATCTACTCCAAAACTATTTAAGCGTATGCTATAAATAGTTCTATGTACATCTTTTTCAGTTACCTCAGTAAAGTTAAAATACTGTTCAGCGGTGGAACAGGCTTTGTTCTCGAAATGCTTTATTTGCTGAGCCTTAAGTGGAGGAGGAATTTCAGATTCATTGCAAATTTTACCAAAATGGTCATTAACAGCATCTAAATCTTCAGTGGTACTTATGAGAGAGAATGTATTATCGTGAGACTTTTTAATGTTAACAATACCCAATTGTTTCAACTCATTCCATGTTTCTCTCCGGTTTAAATTTTTCCCGCCAAATTTGAAGGTAAGATAACATTTCTTTTCTTGTCTTATGACAGTTGTTGTAAAGTTCCGGAGTTCTTTATATTGTTGCCAGTCGCTTGGATTGTTCGAACGTTTGAACTTTCGTAGCGCGTTATCTCTGATTCTCATCAACAATTTAACATTACTGGTGATCCACGGTGCATTTTTCTTATTGTGCTTTATGATTTTTAGAGGTGCGTGCGTGTCAAAAACATTTTGTATATTTGAGATCAAAAACTCCACTTTATTATTAACATCATCAAGTGAGTAAAGCTTTGACCAATCTACATCAGTTATATCTTTTGCAAAAATTTCTTCGTTGAAGGTATTAAAATTTCTACAATAAACGTAACTCGCTTGAGGTTCCGGTTTCTGCAACAAGAAATCAGCGTACGCAACGCAGTGATCTGATTTACCGATTGGGACAGTGACGTCAGTTTTAAACAGTAATTCTGTATTGTCAACGGCTATGATGTCAAGGAGCGTTTTACTTTTTTCGGTGATACGGGTTGGTTTATTAACTATTTGCGTTAGACCAAATGAATCAAAAATCGATCTTAAAAACCGTGTTTCTGGTTTATTCGGGGTGAGATAATCGCAGTTTACATCTCCTAACAGGAAGAGATTATCAACTAGTGGATAGATTTCGGACATTAATTCTTCGAACAATGTAAGTTTTGTGTACGGGACATTGGGCGGTCTGTATATGGAACATACGCCAAACTGTTTATTCATGTACTTCAGAATCAAAGTTAATGTTTCGATGCCTTCAGTATTTACTTTCGTCTCTATTGTTCGGACAGTTAAGTTAGATTTATGAAAAACTACAATTCCGCCACAGTTTTTCTTGGTTCTATTTTTTGTTAGCGTTTCATAACCCTGTATACTAATTAGAGATAGTGGTGTTCCGTCCTTTATCCAGCTTTCTGTAATGACAATCAAATCGAAATCTCCCTCTTTTACAACAAGCCGCAGCTCGTCCATTCTCGGAACTAGGGATCTGACATTCGCGAGAGCGACACGGAAAAATGAGTCATTGCTTGGCCCTCCCCTTCCCCTTCCCAGCAGCTGGTCATTACCTCGGGGGTTAACGGGAACCGTCCTCACATTTGAGCCCTTGCAAGGAATGCAGTGAAAATCTTTGGATGCTTTCAGGCTTACCAACTATTGAATACTTGTTATTAAAGAGTAAAGGCTTACCTTGTCTCGTGGAACAAATGACAGGTCGGGCAGGTTGATATTTGGACACTGAGGTAACTCGATTACACACATTTTCTTCATTACGTCACTCTTAATAGGACAAGGAAATAAATAAATATATATATATATATATAAAAAAAGAATATGTTGAATATATATGCAAAAAAAAATGAAGCAAAAAAAACCCAACAAAAAACGAACGCACACGCAATCACTTTTGTTGCTAAATCAGATTCAATAATAATAATAATATGATATAGTGAAGAATTTAAAGTACGTGTTATTATTATGCGGCAACGGATTAGATAAGCACAATATTTAGTTCAGGTGAATGCAGTCCTTGTGTATTTGATCTTGGGTCACTTCGGGGAGGAGGGGAGACTACGATGACAGCTGCTCCAGATCTCTCATGCGGGTGACGGTATGTTTCCTGCCATTCTCCGTGCGTACGATGATACGCCCATCCTCTGTGTAGCAAGAGCGACGACCAAATCTGTCTTTAGCCACTCGCAGGATCTCTTGGCGACTGGCCGTGATGAAATAGGGGCACCCGGCATCCCTTAGCATCCTCTTCGAAGACCAAACCAGGTGGCGTATTTTGTAAGTGGAGAATTTCACAATAATACATCGTCTTCCCTCTTGTAAAGCGTCGGCCACGGAGCGATTCTGTTTGCCCAGCCGATGACAGCGGGCAATTTCCTCGCTACGGACGTTCAGATTCAGTGTCTTGTTCAGCACATCCAGCACTTTACCCTCCACGTTTTCCTTTATGGTTTCTTGAACGCCGTGGATAAGTAGGCACTCCCTACGCGAGTACTGCTCCATGTCATCGAGCTTCACTTCTTGGGCCTCCATTTTAGCCAGCAGGGAGAGGAACTCTTCTCGTTGGTGTTTGAACTTTTCTTCCATTTTGGCCTCCAGCTTGGTAAGTTCAACCTGTAGCTTCAATATGCCTTCCGAGTTAGGAGAAGCACTGGTGATGTTACCTCTTATTTCGCTTTCAAGTGCATCCTTGAAAGAAGAAAGTTCGCTTCGCACTTCTTGTTCAAAAGTTTCGAGGCGATCGTTAAGTTCTTTCGCTGGAGCGCGTGGCATCTTCTGTTGGTACGCCTGAGCCAGGAATGATGAAGCGAAGATCTCACTGAACACAAACTGCTGCTTTTTTTAAAACGCGTCTTTTTACAACGTATGTACAATGCTCTCGCTGATGCACACACGTTCACTTCACTTATTAACTTGTAGCCCAAAGTCCAGCAAACCCAATATCCAGCGCAGAAAGAGTTTTATCCGGAGCCGATTCCAACACGTCTAACAACCTGTCGCCATCTTGTCATCTCTCTCTCTCTCTCTCTCTCTCTCTCTCTTGAATCGTGGCGGGCTATAGGTTAACTCACATTTAGAACTCTTTATTTTAATAAAAATTGCTAATGTGTATAATTTAATTTATAAATATATTTTTTCTAAACATAGAATTATCGTGGCTGTTCAATGGCTCTGGTGTAAGAAAATGAAGGAAATTTGAAAACATTTTTAATTTGCGAAACTCAGAACTATCCGAATACTTCTGACCAGTATCGGCGATTGGGTGCGAAAACAAACTGGGAAAGGGGAGGGGGGCAAGGACAGTTCCTGGTAGACAAGCATTAAATGGCCATGGTAAGGGGGCAACTGCCCTCAGGTCCCTCAAATAGCCGCCACTGTATGTGTGTATGTATGTATATATATATATATACACACACACAGATAAACACTGATCTGGCCCCTCCCTCAAAAAAATCCTGGGTACGAACCTGCATCGTATTGTAGGCTACTCGTTTTGCACCAAGCTCCTTATACCAGATATCTCGTCTGACAGAACTTGATGACGAAACTTGCAACAAGTATTTCACAAAAAGAGAAGCCATTAGGTTCATGTTAAGATTAAATTAAAATTTTGCGAATTTTCTGATTTCACATCAAATCACCCAGAAACATTTCGATATGTATCCTGGTATCGTCGTTGCCTTGTAAGCAAGGGGTCCCGGGTTCGATACCTGGTGGAGGCACATAGTGGTTCGGATTCTACTTTAAACTGTGGGTCTAGTCCAGATTAGTCTTACTGTGCATAAAGTGAACTTAAATCACCAAATTAATCAATATGCAACCCACCGATTCAGATTTTCATGACACTTGGTGTATTTGTTGATTGATTGATTGAGTTGGTGTTTTATGTCCACTTTATGCACAGTAAGGCTAATTGGGACTGGACCTACAGTTTAAAGTGGAATTCGAACCACTATGTGCCTCCACCAGGTATCGAACCGGGACCCCTTGCCCCCCTCCTCTCAGGGAGGCCTCTATCTGATAATACCTATAATTCAATTTTTCTCTTCTCTACACATCATAGTCACCGAGAAACAGGAGGCTAATTTCATAATGTTGCACAGATCGATCATTGCCGAGACCGTGGTAGTGCCCTGCAGTGCTTAACAGAAAAAGCACTCAGAGTCAAATCGATATATCCCTTTGATTTTTTTCTAAATTTCATAGATATATGTATGTT